>NW_026843706.1:6554378-6914068 GCF_030254825.1 Meriones unguiculatus | reverse complement strand
AAATAAGAAATCCATAGCTGGTGGGCTTTTAACATATAATGAATTTAAGGAATTCAAAAAAATTGAGAAAAACCATGAAAACATGTATCTGGCAAAACATTGTGTAGGGGTTAGCAGACAATAACAGTATAACTAATTGATTTTTTAACAAGTACCATTTAGTATGAATAGATGTCAGATTGTACATTAGACATAAATTCCCCACATAAATTATCAGTGTTATCTGAAAATTTGAGATTAAACTCAAATCTCCTGAAGTTTGTTCAGGATCCCTTAGTGAGCAGATTTTTTTCCCCTCCATATAATCAAAATTGAAATCAATTGGCAAATTTAAAGAGTACATGGACATGAATAACGGATCCACCACTTTAAGGCAGAAGTATGTCCTGTTTCTCTTTTCTAAATGAAACTCTATGAATATATTTTTAGAGTCCATTTAATTTAGTCACTTATGAAGCACCAACCTAATTTTCTGAAGAAAAACGGATAATTTTGAACTGCCAGAATACTTTCTATAGGCTTCAAAATGTATAAGAGGCTTTTATGGATTGTTTTCAAAAAGGAGAGCAGCTTCAAAAAGGCAGTTGATTGGTGTCACTGTGTTAGTTACCTTCACATTTGAGTGAATTACTGTTAGGATGCTAAGACTGTATTTTCTTTGGTGTGTGGATGAATAATAGGTATGGTGTTAATTCTTGTGTGTATGTATGTTTGTCTGTGTGTGCACATGCACATATGCATGTGCGTGTTCACCTGTGCATATGGGTGTGATTGCATGTGTGTGCACACTTCTGCAAACTAGAGGGTGTAGAGGGTGATGTTGGTTTTTTGAGACATGAACCCCCAAAGAATGTGAAGACAGTTTTCTCCCCCCCTTTTTTTTAAACTGTATGGCCAGTAAACCCTGGGATTCTATCCAGATTTCTTCCTCAGCAGTGGGCTTACAAATGCCCACTACCATGTGCAGCTTTTGACCTGTACTCTAGGGATCTAAACTCAGGTCTTCATGTAGCAAGGAAAACATTTGCCCTACTTAACCATCTCTTCAACTGCTATTTATATGTATTATAGTCATTGCTGAGAGATATAATGACAGAAGAAAAACAAGAATCCATGAAAATAATTCCAATATAATGAAAAATTGATTAAAATAGTAGTATGAAGTCTCCTGAAGAGAAAAGTTCTAAGGCTAATAATAATGGAAAACTACAAAAAATGAATATTCATAACAGCTTTTTAAGAATGGAACAGTTGCCTAGACTCTCAGAAAAGCATTTTTTGATTAATGTTAATGTGGTAAAAAATTAATTCCTAGAATGAATAAAGTATAGACGTGAGCATGAAAGAACTAAAATCAAGTTGATATGGTGGTTCATTCCTATAACACCAGCACTTAGGATTTAGAGGAAGGGAGTCAGTATTTTAAGGACAGTCTTGACTACAGAATTACTTCAAAGCCAGGCTAAAATATATTAAAGTTTGTGTCAAGTTTTTTTTCTGTTTGTTTGTTTTGTTTTGTTTTGTTTTGTTTTACATAAAGCATGGATGAATCATAAAAACACAGAGCTTAGTGAAAAAAATAGTGGAAGAATTATAGCTAGGAATTTGACTTTTATGCAACTCTATGTAGTTTTCATCACTAATGTAACAGTTTTGAAAGGCAAGAAAACAGCTGCCTCACAAGAAAGAACAATCATTATTTCATAGATTTTGGAAGCTTGGTGTCTGAACTGATGTTCTACTGCCGTGAAGAGACACCATGACCAAGGCGACTCTTACAAAAGAAAGCATTTAGTTGAGGGTTTACTCACAGTTTCAAAGGCTTAGTCCATTGTCTTCATGAAAGGAAGCATGACAGCATGCAGAGAGGTCCTGGAGAGCTACTTATCTAACTTTTATCTAGGCTGAGAGAGAGAGACTTGATCTGGCACTGGCTTTCTTTTAAATTTTTACTAATAAATTAATTTACATATTTATTACAATGTATTCACTTTGTATCCCTGCTGCAGCTCCCACCCTTATCTCCTCCCAGTCCCACCCACCCTTCCTCTTCTCCCTTTATGCCCTTTCCCTAATCCCCTAATAGGGTCAGACCTCCTTACCTTCTATCTGGCCCTTGCCTATCAGTACTCATCAAGGCTGGCTGCATCATTTTTTTTTATGTGGCCTGGAAAGGCTGCATCCTGCAGGGGGAGGTGATCAAAGAGCCAACCACTCAGACTTAACATCTGAGACTGCCCCTATGCTCCTTATAATGGAACCCCCTTGGAAACTGAGCAAACTATTGGCTTCCTCTGAACAGGAGGTCTAGGTCCTCTCCATGCAAGGTCCTTGGTTGGGGTATTGGTCTTTGCAGGCCCACAGGGGCCCAGTTTTCTTTTTCTTTTTTGCCTTTATTTTTCTCCTTGTGAAGTTCCTGTCCCCTCCAGGTCTCTCTCTATCTGCCCCTTCTTCCTTAAGATTTCCTTCACTCTGCACATACTTTGGCTTTGAGTCTCAGTATCTCCTTCAATATCCTTGTGAATAGAGTCTTTCAGAGGTCCTCTGTGAAAGGCTCCTATAACACTGTTACTTGCCTTCTCTGGTTTCTGACGTATATCCTGTTTGCCCTTCTGAATGAGCATTAAACATCTTCCCTGGGGTCTTTCTTGTTTTTACCTTCTTTTGTACTGTAGATTTTAGTATTCCTGTATTATATGGCTGATGACAATTTGTAAGTGAGTATATACCATACATGTCTTTCCCCTTCTGGAATACCTCACTCAGAATGATCTTTCCTAGATCTCATCCATTTGCCTGCAAATTTCAAGATTTCCTAGTTTTTGATTGCTGAGTAGTATTCCATTGTGTAAAAATACCACAATTTCTATATCCATTCTTCAGTTGATGGACATCTGGGTTGTTTCCAGGTTCTGGCTATTACAAATAAAGCTGCTATGACCATAGTTGAGAAAATGTCCTTATTGAATGGTGGGGCATTGGGGGGGTTAGCCTACTAGGGGTACAGCTAGATATTGAGGTAGCACTATTCCTAATTCTCTGGGAAAATGCTGCGTTGATTTCAAGTGGTCTTACAAGTTTAAGTGCCCACATGCAATGGAGCAGGGTTCCCCTTTCTCCATAAACTTTTCATTATGCATTATCCCTTAGGTTTTTGACCATAGACATTCTGATGTGTGTGACATGAAATCTCAGGGTAATTTTGATTTGCATTTCCCTAATGAATAAGGATGTTGAGCATTTATTTAAGTGTTTATCTGCCATTTGATATTCCCCTGTTGAGAATTCTGTTAGCTCTGTACCCCATTTTTAATTGGATTACGTGGTTAGTTGGTGTTTATCTTCTTCAGGTTTTTATATATTCTTTATATTAGCCCTGTGACAGATGTAGAGTTGGTGAATATGTTTCCCAGTCTGTAGGTTGTCATTTTGTTCTGATGACAGTGTCTTTTGCTTTACAGAAGCTTTTAGGTTTCATGAGGTCCCATTATTGATTGTTGATCTTAGAGCCTATGTTATTGGTGTTCTGTTCAGGAAGTTGTCTCTTTTGCCAATAAGTTCAAGGATCTTCCCCACTTTTTCTTTTAAAAGATTTAGTGTGTCTGATTTTATGTTGAGGTCTTTCATTCACTTGGACTTTAACTTTGTGCAGGGTGATAAGTCTGGATCTATTTGCATTTTTCTACATGTAGATATCTAGTTAGACCAGCACCATTCGTTATTTTAACCAAACAAGTAAAAGACCTTTTAAAAAAAAATAAATAAATAAAATAAAAAATAAAATTTCATGTCCCTGAAGAAAAAGTTGAAGAAGTTATCAGAAGATGAAAAGATATCCCATGGCATTTTACTGGGCCTTGCTCACAATTTCAGAAGCTTAGTCTACTGTCATCAAGGCAAGGGAGCAGGGCACCATGCAAGCAGGTGCTATAGCAGTAAGTAGCTTAGAGACCCATCCTGATCCATAGGCAGGGAGATAGAGGAGGGGGAGGGAGAGAGAGAGGTGGGGGGAGAAGGAAAGAGGGAGAAAGACAGAGAGGGACAGAGGGAGACTCTGAACTTAGCATAGGCTTTGGAATCCTAAAACCCACTCCTGAGTGACTCACTTCTTCCACCAAGGTCAAACCTCCTAATTCTTTTAATGTTTTCCAATAGCACCACTTCCCCAGTAACTAAGAATTCAAATATATGACCCTGTGTGGTCTAGTCTAATTTAAACCACCACACCAGAAGAGAGAGTTTAAAACATTCTTCATATATTTACAGTTAATTATTTCTATTGATAGGTTTTATTCCTTTTTACTATTTTTGAAAGGCATGTAATTGTATATAACTTTACAAAATTTCAGTTATTTTGTGGGTACTTGTGTGTATGTTTTCACATGAGCATGTGTACACATTTGTACACATTGTATCTCATGTAGAGATCAGGGGACAGCTTGCAAGAGTCAGTTATGTCCCTTTACCTTATGGATCCTGAATATCAAATTTAGGTCACTGGGCTTTTTAGCCAAGTGCTATTACATGTTGAACTACCTTGACTACTCTACAGATCATTTTTTTTGTGTGTGTGTGTGTGTTTTATTGTGTTTTTATTAATTTTTTTATTAATTACACTTTATTAATTTTGTATCCCCCCATAAGCCTCTCCCTCCTCCCCTCCCGACCCCACCCTCCCTCCCATTTCTGCATGCATGCCCCTCCCCAAGTCCACTGATAGGGGAGGTTCTCCTCTCCTTTCTGATCTTAGTCTATCAGTTCTCGTCAAAATTGGCTGCATTGTCCTCTTCTGTGGCCTGGTAAGGCTGCTCCCCCCTCAGGGGGAGGTGATCAGATCATTTTATATGTATATAGCAGAATATGTTTGTTTGTTTTGAGACAGGGTCACACTGTGGCATTCTTACTTGCCTAGGGAACTTCAAAGACCAGGTTGGCCTTGAAATCACATAGATTCATCTGATTTTGGCTCTTTAGTACTGGGAATAAAGGTGGGTACCACCATGCCTAGTAAATTTTAAAAAGAGAAACCAGGGGTTTTGAAGATGTGGTAACATTTAAGAACACTTGTTTTACAAATGACTTGGATTCCGTTCTTAACACCTACAGGACAACTCAGAAACTATCTTTAACTCCAGTTCCAGGGGATTCAAAGCCTCTTCTGGCCTTGGCAGGCACCAGACATGAACATGGTCAACATACATGCATGCAGACAGAACACTCAAGCACATAAAAGATAAGCTTATAAACCTAAAATTTGATGGATAAAATAAAAAAAAAGAAAATGTTCACTAACAAAGGTTTCATTCATATGTGGAAAACAGAGCAGGAAGCCTGGAGCACGAATAATTCACAGATTATTCATGCCATGAGGAAAAGAGACACAAAACAATTCAATACACAGAGTAGAATTGGTATACTTTTAAAGCAGACAGATGACTATTAAGAGAAACACACAGCTATGTATATAGGGTAGGGATACTTCCAGTAGGATGGATTGAACACAAATTCTTTTAAATAGTTGAATATGTATCTAAATCTTCAAAAATATCACTGTGAAGAATTACAGGTAGTTAGAATGTAAAACGATAAACCTACTCATTTGAGTTAACATATGGTAAGTCAATTGGAATTAGAAGTCACCATTAAGCAGTTTACATTAACCATCATGAGAACCTTAATTTTTACCATATTCTAAGTGTCATGGAAACATTTTGAACAGTGCAATATATTATGTTTTTATATATTATATATATAATATAATAATATATTATATATAATATATTATATATTGTATATATATAATTATATATATAATATAATATATACAATATATAATGTATATAATATATTATATTTTTACCATATTCTAAGTGTCATGGAATATTTTGAACAGTGAAATATATTATGTTTCTTGTTTTAAAAAATTCTGCTGACTGCTTGGTATTAAAATAGTGCAGAGTGGAAAGAGGTACTAAACATTTCTTTTAATCCATATGAGAAATTAATGCATTTAAATTATAGTGGGGAAGGTGCAGGTGGTAAAAAATAGATTTGAAATAAAATTTAAATGATAATTCTAGCATTTATGGATGATTTTACGGTAATTGCATGGTGATCTGCAAGGCTGGTGCAAGATACCCACATTTGTTGGTCAATTTGAAGTGTTTTGACAGGAAGCTATTATGTCTCGAAACACTAAGTTGTGTAAGTTGTGGGGCAGAACAAGGAGTTCATAAACACCTCAGGGCTGGTGCCAACTCTTCATGAACTCAGGGGTATGAGACCAGAAAAACAAACCCACCACATGTATTTTCCTGTGCTGTTTGTGCTTCTAATAATGTCATAACAGTTTAATGGTCAACTAGGCAAGCTCTAAATGATTCTTAAATATTTGGCAGTGTGTTCAAGTGTAGGAATGTAGTAAGCACACACAACTAGATTCAAAGAAATTCCAAACTATTTTTCTAGTTAGGGGTATAAGGTGAGGAATTAAAAATATGTATTCTATGGTGTTATTATCATAATAAAATATGGTGGCCTAATTCTGAAAACATTAATCAAAAAATCAATAACACATTTATCCCAAGTGTTTAGCATTACAAGAGATAGTTATTTCTGCAAGGTAATATTACACCTCTCGTGTACATAAATAAATGTACATAAATAAATGTACACTCTCATGTACATAAATAAATGTACACCTCTCTTGCACATAAATAAGGTACACGTGCAAATCAAAAAATTATGTGAACTGCATACTAAGATTAATATAAACATTTTTATAAAGTGTGTAAAAACTTATAAATGTTTTCTATATTTCAGAAATTGATATTTCCAATTTTCAATGTTCAGGAAGATCAGACTATCACGTGGAATCAAAAGAGGTAAAACAAAATTCTAAAACAAATGTGATTGCAATCAAACTATAATATATGAATTATTTACTGAAAATCTTGTTAAAACAAGTTAACAAGAAATAATAATGATTGTATTGTTTTAATGGTAGTGTGTAAACTAGTTTCCAGCAAATACATTTGCATGTAAGAATGAAGGATGCACAACAACTATAATCTCAACACTCAGGGAGACATAGGAAAGTGGATCTCTGTGAGTTAAGTCCAGCCTGGTTTACAAACTGAGTCCAGAACAGTCAGAGCTACACAGAGAAACCCTTTCTCAAGACGAAAAAGAAAAAGAATGAAGTATAACAGTGCAGTGGAAAGCCACCTAATTTGAATTTTCTTCTTGACCTTTTTGTACATGCTCATACTCCTGCCTCATCTTCATTTGTTTCAATTCCTTCTCTGGTTAGGATCCATTAAGGTGGAAGATCAGTAGAGATAACAGGTGAGCACAGGACAGACTGTAGAAAAAAAGAATGTTTTGGTGGTAGTGAGGAAAGTGTAAGTATATGCAGCATGAGAAATATCAAACTCATAACAGAATATGATTTATTGCAAAAGTTCCCAAACTTTTACACCTTAAGATTTCTTTGTACTCTTAAAAATTATGAAGAACCATAAATCACAGTCTATAAGAGTTTTGTCTATTGTTATAGATCATATCAGAAGTTAAAGCTCAAAACTGTTTAGCTATTTATTACTATATTTAGAATAACAGTTGACCCTTTGGATATTACCAGAAACAATATATATTTTATGAAAGATTTTTAATGTTTAGTGTATATTTTATAAAAGATGTTTAATGTTTCCTAAACAAAATACATTTAATGAGGAGATTACCATTGTTTCTACCATTTGTGTGTTTTATTATCTGATTTATTAGAATACATCTGGTTTCTCATATTTGCTTCTTTATGCAATCTGATTCTACATACCAGGTTATGTGGTGGTTGGAAAAGTTAGCAGTAAAGTTGTTAGAGGGTAAAAAGAAAAAAAAATACATTATCAAAATAATGCACTGAACAGGTTTGAGAGATTTCCACCACATTGTTCCCAGGCATATTTTGACAAATAGCACAGATATTGAAAAGCTGCATTTAAGTAGTAGATGATACATAAATAATTCAGGTAGGACTTATCTGATCACATTAGTATTTTGCAAATTGTGCTCTCAGGGGAGGAAATAAGTTGTAAAAATGCAAAGCTAGATGTTTGGAAACAAATTAAATATGAACAATATCACATTCTATCTTGAAGGACTGCCATAGAGATTTAGTTATAATACTAGTGTCTGTCTCCCTCCATTCAAGAGTGAGTTATTTTAAAGCAAGTACTTCTGGTTTATACATACATATATTTATATGTTCATATCTATTAATTTATTTATTATGGTGCTTGAATTAAGGGTCTTATTCCTGCTATTGGACTATTTTACATATTCAAGTATCAATTTTAAACTTTGTGTGTACATGTGTAGGTATGTTTATGAGTGTGTTGTATGTGTGTGGTAAATAGATTTATATATGTTATCGGCACACTCCTACATACACCAATATCAGAGGAAGTTATCTCATCATCTTCTTTGTCACCCTCTTCCATACTTATTTGTTACAGGGTCTTTTACTAAACCAGGAATATGGATAGTGATTAGTAATCACCAGTGATTCTACTGTCTCTGCCTTATACTGCCGAGGGATTAAGGCATGTGTAGGCATATATTTTATATATGTCCTGGTCTCCAAAATCAGGCCATCATGCTTGCACAGGAGGATTTTCTACCCACTGAGATATTTCCCTAATCCCTTCATGTACCAGTTTTGATTCTTTTAACCTTAGCTTTTGGCATCCAGGAAAGATTTGTAGAAACAAAAGAAAGAACAAGCTAAATAACTATAAATGTCATCCAGGTAAATAATGGTTTAATCATCTATATAATGAAAGTGATAACACAGAGAAGTAAATAAAACTACATCATGTAATTCATTTTTGAGTACCTAAAAATAGCTTTATTTGCATATTAGAGAGCTTCCATTGAGGAAAAGGAGGACAACACAGTGTTTACAAATTATCTATAGCAGGTGATCTTGATTTATGGAAGGGAGGAAATGGAGTGAAATTTGAAGAGTTAGCTTTTGTATTCATTTTGAATATGGCAAATGTATGTTGCTTTTGGAAACTGAGTCTCTCTTGGCACTTTAGGCTTGAAAGTCTTATAATTGTCTCATCTAATTAAGCCAACATCATATTACATTATAATTTCTTTCCAATGTTTTGATATTTTAGTGTTTGTTTTTAGTACTTTTGATATCTTGGTCTTTATTTTTAAAGTTTTAGTGTTTTAAATATTTAATAGGAATATTTAAATGGTTGCTGACCTGTATTTCTGGTTATATTAGTAAGTGCATATTTACTCCCACCAGTTGGGATTAATTTGGCTGCAGCTCAGTGGATACTGTTTTGTGTTCAGATTCATTTTAATATACTCAGATTCCACCCAGAACATGGGAACTGCACTACCTTTAAAATCATGTGAAGGAATCTGTTGATATAATTATTCAAATGTGCACATAATAGGAATTACAGAGAGTGGGATGTGAAGTACTGTGAAATTATGTCCTCTGGACATAGCATTACTTTTGCACTGATAAACTTGTACCAAATGTAGTTACCATCACAAGACATGCGCACAATCAAGCCAGCCAAAATTTCAGCCCTTCCACTTATTAAGAAGCTATTAGGAGCTGATAGTTACTGAGAGAGAGAGAACCATTCTTTATTGAGGATTCCTATGCTCCAGTGAGAGTCCTTTTACCCATACAAATATAGAAAACACTAACTGGACTTAATGCATTATGAAAAAAAGACATTAGTTTTGAAGATAGATATGTTGACAGGGTATATGGAGAGATTTGGAGGGGTAAATGGGAGGTAAACTTTATCATTTCATTGATACATTATGAAATTTTCAAGAATAAAGAAAATATTTTTAAAAGAAAACACACAAAAATACTGGTTTTAGAAAATATCTAAAAATGTCCCATCACCATTCTTTCATTATACAAGCTACAGTTAAAGTTAATAAATAAATGTCATAAGATTCCCTGCAATTGGCCAAAAGGTTGCCCATAAGTCTCAGCATCTGCTTTGACAGTCTGCAGGGCAGAGCCTTTCATAGGCCCTCTGTGGCAGGCTCCAAACGTGTTTCTTGTTTTCTCCTTCTTCTTATTTCCATCCTCTTTGCCTTTCTGGATAGGGATTGAGCATTTTAGCCAGAGTCCTTCCTCTTGATTGGCTTCTTTAGGTGTACAGATTTTAGTAGGTTTATCCTATATTATATGTCTATATGAGTGAGTATATACCGTGTGTGTCTTTCTGCTACTGGGATAGCTCACTCAGGATGATCTTTTCCAGTTCCCACCACTGACCTGCAAATTTCAAGATTTCCTTGATTTTTATTGCTAAGTAGTATTCTATTGTGTAGATGTACCCATACTTTCTGTATCCATTCCTCATTTGAGGGCATCTTGGTGAAAGAAGTAGGAAATAGTAAGATCTGGAGAAGATAGAAGCCACACAAGGAGAGCAACAGAACCAAAAAATCTGAGCACAGGGGTCTTCCCTGAGACTGATACTCCAGTCAAGTAGCCTGCATGGAGATAACCCAGAACCCCTGCACAGATGTAGCCCATGACAGTTCAGTCTCCTAGTGGATTCCATAGTAATGGGAACAGGGACTGTCTCTGACATGAACTGATTGCCTGCTCTTTGATCACTTCTCCCTGAGGGGGGGAGCAGCCTTACCAGGCCACAGAGGAAGACAATGCAGCCACTCCTGATGAGAACTGATACACTAAGATCAGAAAGAAGGAGAAGAAGACCTCCCTTACCAGTGACTTGGGGAGGGTCATGCATGGAGAAGGAGGAGGAAGAGATAGATTGGGAGGGGAGGAGGGAGGGAACTACAGGGGGGATACAAAGTAAAAAATGTGTAATTGATAAAAATATAATTTAAAAATGCCCTTACACAGTTAGGTACGATGTACAGTGAAAATACACCAAATTACTCAAATAAAAATGTTAGTAAATGTCAGTAAACAGCGATATTAATAACTCAATTTATTATGCAGAAATTACGGGATTAGAAATAAAGTAAAATAATGTGGAATATGTTGTTAATGGCTTAAAATGAGTTCAAAAGGTAACAAAACTATCTGGCTTCAGGTTTTCAGGAAAGTACCCCCAATAGACAGGAAGGAGTACTTTAAACACCAAATGGAATTAGTTTTCATGTCCTTCTTTGTTGCACATTGTTCCATATTTTTAGAGTTGTTATTTCATCAAGTAATTGTCTATTTAGCATACGGTCTTTATGTTTTGTTTTCATTGTACTCTACAGGCTGGATAATTGTTTCACATACCAAGTGTATGTGAATCATTCTAAAGTTAAAAAGATAAGCATTGGCATAGATATAATATAGCACTCATTTTATTATAATTACTCTGTTTTTACATTTAATTAAACCAAACTATATCAATATCTCTAAAAAATTAATGACTACCACCTGACATAAAGGGATGAAGGGACCACCTTAACTCTGAATACTTTTCTCCCCACTTTTAATACATATTACACATTTCTCTTGGTTGCACAATTTAGTGAGTTACAGATTGTGGTACTCAGGGAAAGTAAACTTTTTTTCTCTTCTTTTCCTTTTTTAAAATTTATTTATTATTATTTATTACAATTTATTCACCTTGTATCCCTGCTGTAGTCCCCTACCGCTTCTTCTCCTAGTCCCATACACCTTCCTTCTTCTCTCCCTATGCCCCTTTCGCAGTCCACTGATAGGGTAGGACTTCATGCCCTACTCTCTGACAGTAGTCTATCAGGTCTCATCAAGGCTGTCTGCATCATCTTCTTCTGTGCCCTGGTAAGGATGCTCTCCCTCAAGGGGAAGTGATAAAACAGCCTGCCACTGAGTTCATTTCAGAGACATTCTCTGATCCCCTTACTTGGGAACCCGTTTGGAGACTGAGTCTAAAGGATACATCTGAGCAGGGAATCTACATCCTCTCAATGCAAGGTCCTTGGTTGTAGTAATGGCCTCTACTGGAACCCCTGTGCCCAGCTTTTTGACACTTTTGGTCTACTTGTGACACTCCTGTCCCCTCCAGGTGTTTTCATCTTGCACTTTTTCCATAAGGTCCCCTGCACTGTGTACAAATTTGGCTGAGTCTCAACATCTGACTTGAATATCCTGATTGTAGAGTCTTTCAGAGGGCCCCTATGGAACAGACCTGTCAAGTCTCCTATCTTCTCCTAAGTCCTATGTCTGTCCTGTGTTTTCATTCTGAATAATGTTTCAGCCTCTTCCCTAGGGTCCTCCTTGTTGTTTACCTTCCTTAGGAGTATAGATTTTAGTATGTTTATCTTACCCCATATGACTAATATCCACTTATACATGAGTATATACCATCTATGTCTTTCTGTGCTTGGGTAACCTCAGTCAGGATGATCTTTTCTAGTTCCATCCATTTGCCTACAAATTTCATGATTTCCTTGTTTTTAATTGCTGAGTAGTATTCCATTGTATAAATGTACCACAATTTCTGTATCCATTCCTCAGTTGAAGGACATCTAGGGATTTTCCAGATTCTGGCTATTATGAACAAAGCCATTATGAACATAGTTGAGTACATCCTACTTGTATGGTTGAGCATTTTAGAATAAATGTCCAGGAGAGGTATAGCTAGATCTTGTGGTAGCACTATTCCTAATTGTCTGAGACAGCACCAGATTGATTTCCATAGTGGTTGTAAAAGATTACTTCCCACCAGAAATGGAGGAGGGTTCCCCTTTCTCCACAGCCTCTTCAGCTTGTTCATTCCTTGAGTTTCTGATCATAGCCATTCTTATGGGTGTGAAGTAGAATCCCAGGTTCGTTTTGATTTGCATGTCCCTAATGACTAAGGACACTGAGCATTTCTTTATGTGTTTCTCTGCCGTTCGATATTCCTCTGTTGAGAATTTTCCATTTAGCTCTGTACTCCAGTTTTTTTTATTTTTAATTATATTTATTTACTTTGTATGAGAGAGATTGGGAGGGGAGGAGGGAGGGAACAAGAGGAAGGATACAAAGTAAATGTACTCCATTTTTTAATTGGGCTATCAGTTCATGTTTAAAGTTTTGGAGAGATCAGTGATAGAAGCTACATACATAAACATAGTAAAGTCAATATAAAGAAAGCTTATAGCCAATATCAAACTAAACGTAGAGAAACTTAAATCAATCCCACTGAAATTAGGGTCAAAGCAAGGCTGTCCACTTTTTCAGTCTCTCTTCAACATAGTACTGGAAGTCTTAACTACAGCAATAAGACAACTAAAGGAGATCAAGGTGATACAAATCAGAAAGTAAGATTTCATAGTATCATTGTTTGCAGATGATATGATAGTATGCATGAGTGACCCTAGAACTTCTACCAGAGAACTCCTTCAGCTGATAAACATCTTCAGTACAGGTTCTGGATACAAAATAATAATAATAATAATAATAATAATAATAATAATAATCTGAAACCATCTTGTATACAAAAGACTAATGTGCTGAGAAAGAAATTCAGGAAACAATAACTTTCAAAAAAGCCACAAAGGACATAATGTACTTTAGTGTGACTCTAACCAAGCAGGTGAAAGACTTTTATAAAAAGTCTTCAAATTTCTGAAGAAAGAAATACAAGAAGATGCCAGAAGATAGAAAGATCTCCCATGCTCATAGATTAGTAGGAATAGCATTGAAAATGGCCATCCTACCAAAGCAATCTACAGATTTTATTCAGTTCCCATCAAAATACCTACACAATTTTTATAGATCTTTAAAGAACAATTTTCAACTTCATATGGAATAACAAGAACCCCAGAATTGCTAAAACCATCCTGTACTATAAAAGATTTTCTGGAGTTAGCTCCATCCCTGATCTCAAGCTGTACTATAGAGCAAAAGTAAAAAAAAAAACTGCAAGGTACTGGCAGAGAAACAGACTGGTGGATCAATGGAATTGAACAGAAGACTGAGAAATAAACAACAACAAAATATACACCTACAGATACTTGATTTTTGACAAAGAAGCCAAAGCCATACAATGGAATAAAGATAGAATTTTCAACAAATTGTGTCTACATGTAGAAAAATGCAAATAGATCCATATTTATTACCCTTCCCTAAAGTAAAGTTCAAATGGATCAAAGAACTCAACGTAAAATCAGACACACTAAATCTGTTAGAAGAAAAAGTGAGGAAGAGCCTTGACCTCATTGGCACAGGAGACAACTTCCTGAACAGAACACCCATAACACATGCTCTAAGATCAACAATCAATAAATGGGACCTCATGAAACTGAAAAGCTTCTGTAAAGCAAAGGACACTGTTGTCAGAACAAAGTGACAGCTGACAGACTTGGAAAAGTTCTTCAGCAACCCTACATCTGACAGAGGGCTTATATATAGGATATATTAAAAATAAAACTTTCGAAAACTTTATTTCATTTGTTCTTCATAGATTTTTAATTAAGTATTCAATTAATCTCGCAATGAATAGAAAATTTTGGATATTCATGCATTCTTTATGTATTTTTATAATTTTAATGAACAGTAACATCACTACTAAGGGTGTTTATGGTCATAGGTAAAATGAAGCTGGTAATATTGAAGTAGGGAAAATGGCACCTGGTAAGATAGCAAACAATTTTGAAAGTTTTATTGCATTTTACTCATTTTTGGATTTGTGTGTGTTTATGTGTGTGTATGTGTACCTGCCCATATGTGTTGCATAGTCCAGAGTGTACAGAGAACTACTTTCATTTCATCATGTGAGCCCTGGGATTTAAGTTCAGTTCCTTTGACCTAGCTTGCCTCCACTTGCTGGTCCATCTTGCTGGCTCTCACATCACTTCCTTTACCTTTTAAAAAATTATAAATAGTAAAATCATCTCATTTAATAATTTCAACCACATCTATCAAAGTAGTTGGATCTTTTTCAAAAGAATAATTCAACACTTTAACACTTACAGCATTTACTCTCTCTCTGGCAGAACACAGGATTACACATTAATAGAAACAAGGAGTCTAAATATTTTTAATAACATTTTGTGAGAGTGTGTGTACTTATTTTTAGAACACTTCTTTTCACAAATGTCAATTCACCATTTTTTATTCTGGCCTTGAATATATAGCTTACGTTTGCCCATGAGACATTGGTAAGTGACATGTAAAAGGAGACTTGGTTAGTGTTTGTGTGTAGAGATTAGGTCTTTATTAAAGTCCCTTCTTGGAAACAAACTGTGTTATTATATGCCAGTGTCTCCCAAATCCACCATGCCCATAGGATCAGTCATCTATTCTTCCATAGGAAGATAAAAATAGAGTCAGTAAGAAGAAATTTTAAAAATTAAAGAGCAAGATAGAAAGAATTTTCTCAACTAAGTGGACAGTTTATTGGGGTTTTTGTTTTTTGTTTTTTTGTTGTTGTTGTTGTTTTGTTTTGAAGAACTATTATTATTTGCTGAAATAAAAATCAAAACCACCATGAGTAACATCATAAAACTGTTAAGGTAACTTCTTTAAAAGAGCCAAATGACCAGGAAATCTATAAGGAAGTTATACCATGAAATCTCAACAATATACTTACCTAAACAAGATCTGCTTATAAATTCACATTTATAGATGCCTTGTTTTGCCCTTATTATTTCCTTATTGTTATGTGCTGCCTTTTTTGTTTGTTTGTTTGTGTTTTGTTTTTTTTTTTTTTTTTTTTTTTGAGACAGGGTTTCTCTGGCAACTTGTCCTGGACTTTCTTTGAGACCAGGCTTGTCTTAAACTCACAGAGATCTGCCTGCCTCTGCCTCCCTACATGCTAGAATTACCAGTGTGTGCCACCATGTCTGGATTTGCCTTTAACTCTTACATTCTTTCTTTTCCCTCTTCTGCAACAATCCCAGAGACTTTTGTTTGTTTGTTTGAACATGTCATTACATGCTATCACATCTTTATTTGCCTTTACACTGAAAACACTTCTGCTTTTCTTGGTGACTACACATGGCTTTTCCAACTTTTACCCAATTAACTCTTGGTTATTCTTATTTTTTCTTTATTAATTATATATATGGATATGCATATATACTTTAACAAGATAAGCTAGCTGAATTTTTTTACACTTTATTCACTTTGTATCCCCCCATAAGCCCCTCCCTCCTCCCTTCCCAATCCCTCCCTTCCTCCACCCTCTGCATGCATACCCCTCCCCAAGTCCACTGATAGGGGAGGACTTCTTTTCCTTCCTTCTGATCCTAGTCAATTAGGTCTCATCAGGAATGGCTGCATTGTCTTCTTCTGTGGCCTGGTAATGCTGCTTCCCCCTCAGGGGGAGGTAATTAAAGAGCAAGCTAATCCATTCATGTCAGAGACAGTCCCTGTTCCTATGACAATGGAACCTACCCAGAGACTTTTAATAAGGTGTGACATAGATGTCTCAATTAGGGCTAAGAATTCCACAGTCTTTTTATCTGCATATTGGTTAGTGTGGGTCTCTGTCAGCCACCATCTAATACAAATAGGTTTTCTGATGAAGGTTGAGAGATACATTAATCTCTGGGGGTAATAGGTTATTAAGGGTCAGTTTAATATTATGTCCATTTATCAAAGTGATAGTAGTGTGTTCTGTCCTAGACTATGTTTATAATACTATCCCTATTTTGTTATTAACCCAGACAGACTAATACAGGATACTTATAGGAAATTTTCTTTGCAAATCAATGTTAGTTGCCCTAAGTACAGAATCATTGAAGAGGACTGAATATAAAAATGTTAGAAAGAAGTCTTCTGGAGATTATAGAATTATTCTGTATCATGATCACTCCATAGTTAAATAATTCATTACATTTGTAATATTAATTAAATACTATAATTTATTGAATTTCTTTAAATATAAATTATAAAGCTACCATCCTCCACATCTTCTTCATTATTACATCTTAAACAATTGTACCCTCTTCATTTTCACCTTGCTAAACCTGAAGTATCTTCTAACTCTTTATCATTAAAGAACTTTATATTGCACCTATTTTATTTTATATTTTAATTTACATTTTACAATTTTTTCTTTTAATATTTATTTTAAACAATTATATTACCTTTTAAACATAAGTAGAAGCACTCGTCATGTTTTAAAAACTTTGCACAAACATAGTTTTTAGCAAATGTTTACTAAACAGGCAGTATTATAAGTGCTATAAATACAATAGTTTGGAAAACAAAACATATGTCATGAAGCTGGAATTTAGCACTTAAGAGCACTTGCTCTTGCAGAGGGCTAGAGTTGGTTCCCAGCACCCACATGGTGTCTTGCAGTCATCTGCCACATAAGTTCCATCACTCTGATGCTCTCTTCTGGCCTCTGGTACTAGACATGCATGTAGTGTTCTTAAAAGCATACAGTCAAAACATTCATACACATAAAATGAAATAATTTATCTAAGAAAAAGAAAACCTCAATTTCTGTATCCATTCCTCTGTTGATGGACATCTGGGTTGTTTCCAGGTTCTGGCTATTACAAATAAAGCTGCTACAAACATGGTTGAGCAAATGTCCTTATTGTGTACTTGAGCAAATTTTGGGTATATGCCTAACAGTGGTATAGCTGGGTCTTGAGGAAGCGCTATTCCTAATTGTCTGAGAAAGCGCCAGATTGACTTCCAAAGTGGTTGTACCAGATTACATTCCCACACGTATCTGGGCACAGGGTCTTTTCTGAGATGGACACTCAACCAAAGTCCATGAGAGGATAAAACCTAGAACCTCTGCTCGGATGTGACCCGTGATAGCTCAGTAATCAATTGGTTTCCCATAGTAAGGGGAACAAGGACTATTTCTAACATGAACTCAATGACTGGCTCTTTGACCTCCCCACCTCCCAAGGGAGGAGCAGTACTGTTAGGCCACAGAGGAGGACTTTGCAGCCAGTCCAGAAAATACTTGACAAAAGCGAGTCATATGAAAGGGGAGGAGGTCCTCCCCTATTAGTGGACTTGGAAAGGGGCAGGGAGGAGATGAGGGAGGGAGGGTGGGATTGGGGAGGGAATGAGGGATACAGCTGGGATACAGAATTAACAAAATGTAACTAATGAGAAAAATAAAATTATGGAAAAAAAAAAGAAAACCTCTTTGGTACTAATATATTGGTTGGAGGCAATATGCAGAGTAAAACTATAAGGCAGTGTATGTGGATAGAAAAAGTAGGGTATGAGTTACACTGCAATGTTTTTTGCTTTCTTTTATATTTATTTAATTTTTTTTCATAATTCACTTACTTTACTTCCTGATTCTAGCCACCCTCCCTTGTGTCCTCCAGGTCCCACCCTCCATTCCTCTTCCTCCTATTCCCCTCCCCTAGTCCTCTGAAAGGGGAGCCTTCTTCCTCTACCATAATACCCCAACCTATCAAGTCTAATTAGAACTACTTGAATCCTCTTCCTCTGGCCTGGAAAGACTGCATCACCAAAGGAGAATGATCAAAGAGCCAGCAACAGAGTCTATGTCAGAGATTGTCTCTTCTCTTCTTACTAAGGAACTCACATGGAGACCGAACTGTCTATTGGCTACATCTAAACAGGGCTTCTAGATTCTCTGCATGCATAGTCCCTCCAGATCCCACAGGGTCCAGATTTTTTGGCTCTGTTGATCTCCTTGTGGAGCTTTTGCCCTCTCCATATCCTTCTATTCCCCCACTCTTCTGCAACACTCACTGTACTCTGCCTAATGTTTGCTTTGAACTTTTTGTTGGTGTATACTTATCAAACATAGTGCTAGATTTCATAAAAACAACTTATTTCAAATATATCTTGTATTGTGTATTACTCCTTAATCTTTTTTCCTCTCTGTTCTTCCTCCTAAGACCTCCAGCCTTTCTTCTGTCACATATACATTATATATGTTTATATACATTATATAAACATACATATACATTATATATAAACATATATAATATATATTTAATATATATAATATATAATATAATTTACATATAAGCATATATAATATATATTGTATAATATACATATGAATTGTGTCATATATACTAAATCATATACTATATATGATTTTACTTATTTGACATCTGGGATCTACAAATAATAGATACATGCAATATTTGTCATTTTGAGAGTAACTTATTTCACTCAGTATGTTGATTTTCACTTGAGTCTACTTCACTGCAAATAACATGATTTTATCCTTCTTTATGGGTGCATAATACTCCATTGTGTGTATATAACACATTTTTGTATCTATTTCTATGTTTATAGAAACCAAAACTGGTTGCATATCTTGAATAATGAGACTATTGATATGTTGGCTTAGATTCCTTCAGATATATGCTCAGAACTGTTATTGATATTTCATATACTAGTTCTACTTTTAGTTTATCACAATGGTTAGTATAATTTTCAAAATGTATGGTATAATTTACCTTTACATCAGCAGTGTAAAAGATTCTCTTTCTCTTCAGTCTCACAAGCTTTGTTTCTATTTATTTTCTTTATTATAACCAGTTTAATTTGAGATGGAATCTCAATGTAGTTTTAATTTGTATTTCTTTACTATTTAGCTTGAGTTTACTTTGAAATTTTTGATATATTTTCATAGTAATCCATGTCAAAAGTATAGGCAGCAAAGATTTTATCTGATCTTACAGGTTTTCTCTTCCTTTCTTTTTTCTTTGCTCTTAGCACAGTATTTTCTTTTTACATTTGTCAAGTCTCATTATTACTTCCTGAGATTTTAATGTCTTGTTTATGCATATATATTTAATATTAAGGTCTTTGATTAATTTTTAACTTATTTTTGTTCAGGGTAAGATTTTTTGTACATGATGAAAATAGAGACGTAGGATTTAGACTCTTAAATCCTGAAAAAAAAGGTGACATCATAGAGAATGTACTAGCAATATGAAGGTTAAGAAGTGTAAACTAGGTGCATGTGTGTGTGTGTGGGTGTGTGTGTGTATGTGGGTGTGTGTGTGTGTGTGTGTGTGATTGCACAATCATGGAAGCAAAAGGACAATTTGCAAAACTCAGTCTATCCTTTTACCACCTGGGGCCATGGGATTAAACTCATGTTATCAGACTTGTCAGCAGGGACTTTTATTCATTGAACCATATCACTTTTCCACATGTAATTCACCTAACTTTGTATACAGAATGACAAAATTTAAAGTCTTATAAAACGTTGTAGTTATATTAATGTGATCTTTTTAATTTTTTTTATTTTATTGTATTTATTTACTTCTTGGTTGATTGGTTGGTTGGTTGGTTGGTTGGTTGGTTGGTTGGTTGGTTGGTTGATTTGGTTTGGTATGGTATGGTTTGGTGTTTTTTTGTTTTTGTTTTTGTTTTTTGAGACAGGGTTTCTCTGTGTAGCCCTGGCTGTCCTGGAACTCATTCTGTAGATCAGGCTGGCCTCCAACTCATTGAGATTCACCTACTTTGGCTTCTGTCTCCTGAGTGCCACATTGAAAAGGCTTGCAATACCACCACCCGACTCTTTGATATACTCTTAAAAATATATGAAATAATGCATGACTCATGACTGGCACATATTATATACATATTTCATGGCAGCTAGGGTCATGTAAATGGACTACATACCCTTTGGGCTTTGAATTACTCTGAAGAAAGAACTGTTAAAATTGACCCTCCAAATCTCAACTAGAAGTAAAAATTTATGAGAATACAGGAAAATAATTATTTGATGTTCTGGAGAAATTGTATTTGTGGGAGCAGGGAGATTCCCATAGGACACTGGAAAATTATAGAAGCTGGTCATTGTCATTATTATGATATGTTACCAAGCAGGTGTCATATTGAAGAGGGTATGTAATCAAAGTATATAACTATAAAATATAATACAAAAATTAATATAATGTGAAATCACACTGCCTTTTAAACATATATGGATTATTGATAAAGACATTGAAACAACATTATATTTCAAATATTTTTGTTTGTGTTTTGGTTTTTGTTTCATTTAATCACTTTACAGCCTGATCCCAGCTGCCTTCCCCATTTCCTTCTAGTTCTGCCCTCATATCCTCTACCCTCATTCCCTCCTTCTTAGAGGAGGAGGAGGAGCCCCAAGGAGTCAAATATTTTATTCTTAACACAGTCTTTGGCTCTTATCTAAATTTATTTCATGAATAAATATAAATGGAGAATATTAGCAAGTGATTTCTGTTTCTGAGAAAGTTGTTGCTTAGTATTTCTTTGAGAAGTTGATGTTTTAACTTCAAATGTAATATAGTTCATTTGTAATTGTTTTAAATCAGATGTTATTCCATTCTAAATCTAACATGGTACTGTGTCTTCAATTGTGTTTAAAATGCAATGTGTGGACTTTATTTTCGCAGATTGTGATCATATATCTGTTAGACTATATAGGCCCTTATAAATATAAAATTTGAAAAAGTTTAAAATAGTTAAATATATTGTGGATGCAATCCTATTTAAAATGTCTGTATGAGTATTCAGCAAGTCACATTCTATTTACCACAGATGAATCAGTTCTTAGAACAAAACAAGTCTTTAATTCCAGCTACTGTTTAATCTCAGGGGACTTGTTGATCTGAGCCTTTGTCTTGAAAATTAAGTAGTATTTGAAATATTTTTGAAGGGGGATGCATTCCTTAGACAGTTTGCATGTCCTTTCTAAATGAGATTAGTATTTCACTGTGTCTTCCTCCATATTACCTATTTAACTGACACCAGGAATGAATCTTGCCAAGCTCAAAAGCTTCAGCTCAGGATTCTCATTGGCACATGCAGTACACCCTTGTAGGCAGAGACTTTCTGTCTAGCAGCTAGCATTTTTCACAACTAATTTTATTAAAAGTCTCCATTGAAAAACAATTTATAAATATGAAATTACAAGTATGGCTTGGAATGCAATATCTGACATGAAATATGTATTATTATTTTCTTCCCTTAATAGTTACTTAGAACTAAACTTGTTTAAATGAGCAAATTGTTGTTTATTTTTCCTGAAAACTCAGAATACACGTTTAGAGTAAAGTCATTCTTTGAGTAAGAATGAGTAAATGAGTAAATGAGTAAATGGCAGCTAGGGTCATGTAAATGGACTACATACCCTTTGGGCTTTGAATTACTCTGAAGAAAGAACTGTTAAAATTGACCCTCCCAATCTCAACTAGAAGTAAAAATTTATGAGAATACAGGAAAATAATTATTTGATGTTCTGGAGAAATTGTATTTGTGGGAGCAGGGAGATTCCCATAGGAATCTCTTTAGGAATCCCATAGTAAACTCTTTGTTTACTTCTCATTCTACTTATTTTATTAATATTTTTCGGTTTTAGT
Organism: Meriones unguiculatus; assembly: GCF_030254825.1. Classification (NCBI taxonomy): domain Eukaryota; kingdom Metazoa; phylum Chordata; class Mammalia; order Rodentia; family Muridae; genus Meriones; species Meriones unguiculatus. The sequence goes on along the minus strand of NW_026843706.1, from coordinate 6,891,742 downwards.
TTTATATGTATATGTTTGCTCCTGAGTGTAGGTTTGTGTACATGTTCCTGCTGGTGCCTGCCAAGGTAAGAAAAGATGTGGAATCCTTGGAATAGGAGTTACATATCATTCAGTACCTTGGTGCTGAAAACCAAACTCTGGAGCTCTGCAAGAGTTGTAAGAGGTCCTAAATGCAGCTCATTTTTTCTTAATTTCATTTAAAAATATACATAGATAGACTTAAAAAAATACTCAGAAGAAGAAAGTGGGTTTACTACATTTAATTGAAAATCAGACAACAGTCTATCAAATTGTCAGTAAATGTGAACTTATTAGTTATTTTGAGAATTGTTTCTGTAGAAGTGAAAAACTACCTTTTCAGTTTAAACATGATCTGGTGAAATGAAAATTTAGTAGCTCCTTTTTTTCTGTGTCTGGTGGTGCATACCTATAATACCATCAGTTAGAATGCTTAAACGCTAGCCTGACCCATGCAAAGAGTTCCAGGACTGCCATGAGATACACAGTGAGATTCCCATCTCATCCCCTTTTCTCTTGCCTTATGAATTTAATATGTTGCAGTAAAAGTAGAAAATTACAAATCTACTGAATTATATCATAATTACTCTTTAGAATACAAAAGTGTCTTTCCTTGTTCTTCATAACAGATAATTAAATAATTTCTACAGTCCTAAATGGTTCACACTCAATTTCCAAATAATTTACTATAGTTTTTAATGATAAGGGAAGCAATCAATGGACATTCATCCTTTACAGCATAGGTAAATTATCACTTTAATTCTTGTGTTATTTTTTGAAAATATCTAATGGTTCTGTGTCAAATTCAACCCAAATCTTTCTTTTACTGTATAGATAAACATATCACAAAAATGAACAGAAAATTTAAATTATTACTTAAACACTATTTCAAACTTGGGAATCAGGGACATAATGTCATACATTTCTATCATTAGCTTTTTTTAATAAGTAATAGAATTAGAGATGATAAAATCATATCAGATACATGTTTGTTACCTTCCCATTGTTGTTCACTGTGCTCTACAAGGTACTGATGTACATTTATATTTATAAAATATATCTATATCATATATTTATAAAATGTATTTATAGTTATATTTTATATCCTTCCATATTTATGCAAACTCAAAAATATATTCATTGCAATTTGTAATGATAAGTGGGTGGGGATATTGCTGTGAAAGCTGACCATGTTGGTTTTGGAAGGATTGTGGAAAGAGTTTGGAAATTTAAATAACTGAATACTGAGAGCTCAGTGATCAGTTCTGAAGGATCTTGGGAGATAAAAATGTAGACAATGAGGCTTAGCTCATGAAGTTTTAGAGACTAAGCAAAGACTCTACTGGGCCTTTGTGTGTTCAGAGACTAAGTGAAGATTCTACTGGGTCTTTGTGTGGAGAATCTGTATTGTCAAGTCAGCTGAACCTGAAGAATGAGCTCTGATTAAGAAGATATCAAAACTACTAAAGTGCAACCTTTGCATTGGTGAGACACTTGATGCTGGTCAGCTGGAGCTGAGAAATAAGTAGTAATTAAAAAAAGACCAGCAACACTGAGGTGATTATCTTCTGTAAATTGTTTCCTGAGAGTCAGCACACAGAATCTATGTTCTAGACATGGTCAAAGCAGCTGAACTTTGTAGTGTAAGAGTCACCATGGCAGTCCTGGGTTCTAGAAGAAAGTGGGCTGAGTAAACCATGATGAGCATGGCAGTAAGCCACTAACACCTCCACAGCCTTTGCATCAGCTCCTGCCTCCAGATCCCTCAACTGTTTGAGTTCCTGTTCTGACTTTTTTCACTGATGAATAGCAATGTGGACATGCAAGGCAAATAAACTTCTCTTCTCCTCAACTTGTTTTTTGGTCATGGTGTTTCATTGCAGCAATAATAACCCTAACTAAGACAAATCGCTATAGTGCACTTGTGTGCTTTTTAATAAATTTATTCTTTGAAAATTCCACGCACTTACATAATACATTCTGATTATTCTTATCTCTCCTATATCCCACTTCCATCTTCACTACATGTTTAAAGTAGAACTACCCCCAATAAAATTGTTAACCCAGAGAATTAAATGCATAAGATAAGCAGTCCTAGAGGTTTTTAATTTTTTGTTAATTAAAGTTTATTCATTTTGTATCCCAGCTGTAGCCCTTTCCCTCATCCCTTCCCAAACCCATCCTCTATCCCTCTTGTCCTCCCTTAGCCCTCCCCCAGGTAACTGATAAGGACGGTCCTCCTCTCCTTGCATCGAACTCTAGCTTATCAGGTATCATAAGGACTGGCTGCATTGTCCTCCTTTTTGGCCTGATAAGGCTGCTCCCCTCGCAGAGGGAGGTGATCGAAAAGACAGCCCCTAAGTTCATATCAGAAACAGTCCCTGTTCCCCTTACTAGGGAACCATTTGGATACTGAGCTGCCATGGGCTACATTTGTGCAAGGGTTCTAGGTTATATCCATACATGGTCCTTGGCTGGAGTGACAGTATCAGAAAAGACCCCTGGGACCAGATATTTTGGATCTGTTGCTCCTTTTGGGAGCTCCTGTCCCCTCCAGATCTTTATCTCTCACTTCTTTCATAAGATTCCCTGCATTCTGCACAAAGTTTGGATATGATTCTCAGCATCTGCTTTGATACACTGCTGGGTAGAGTCTTTCAGAGGCCGTTTGTGATAGGCTCCTGTCCTATTTCCTGTTTTCTCCCTCTTCTGATTTCTGTCCTGTTTGCCTTCCTGAGGATTGATTATATTACCCAGGATCCTCCTTCTAGCTCAGCTTTTTTAGGTGTACAGACTTTTGTAAGTTATATTACATGTCTATATTACATGCCTATATTATATGTCTAGTATGTCAATTATCCACTTATATGTGAGTATATACCATGTGTGTCTTTCTGTTTCTGGGCTACTTCACTCAGGATGATCATTTCCCACCATTTTCCTGCAAATTTCATGATTTCCTTGTTTTTAATTGCTGAGTAGTATTTCATTGTGTAAATGTACCAAAATTTCTGTGTCCATTTCTCAACTGAAGGACAGCTGGGTTGTTTCCAGATTGTGACTATTATGAATAACTTTTATGAACATACTTGAGCAAATGTCATTGTTTTATGGTTGATCATATTTTAGATATATGCCTAGAAGTGGTATAGCTGAATCTTGAGGAAGCTCTACTCCTAATTGTCTGAGAAAGCTCCAGATTGATTTGCAAAGTAGTTGTACAAGTTTACATTCCCACCAGCAATTGAAGAGGGTTTCCCTTTCTCCACATCTTCTCCAGCATGTATTGTCACTTGAGTTTTTGATCTTAGTCATTCTGATGGGTATAAGGTGAAATCTAAGGGTTATTTTGATTTGCATCTCCCTAATGACTGAGGACACATAACATTTCCTTAAATGTTTCTCTGCCATTCTATATTCCTCTAGAGAGAATTCTGTTTAGTTCTGTACCCCACTTTTTAATTGGATTACTTGATTTGTTGCTTTTTAACTTCTTTAGTTATTTATATATTCTGGATATTAGTCCTCTGTCAGATATAGGGTTGGTGAAGATAATTTCCCAGCCTGTAGGCTGTTGTTTTGTTCTGATAACAATGTCCTTTGCTTTACAGAAGCTTTTCAGTTTCATGAAGTCCCATTTATTGATTGTTGATCTTAAAGCCTGTGCTCTTGGTATTCTGTTCAGGAAGTTGTCTCCTGTGCCAATGAGATCAAGGTTCTTCCCCAGTTTTTCTTCTAACTGATTTAGTGTGTCTGGGTTTTATATTGAGGTCTTTGATCCACTTGTACTTTTTTGTGCAGTTTGAAAAATATGGATCTATTTGCACAGCAGCATTTGTTGAAAATGCTGTCTTTTTCTCTTTGTATGGTTTGGCTTCTTTGTAAAAAATCAAGGTGTGTGTGTTTGTTTCTGGGTCTTCAATTCTATTCCATTGATCCACCACTCTGTTTCTATGCTAGTATCATGCAATTTCTATTACTATTTCTTTATAGTACAGATTGAGATCAGGGATGGAGATACCTCCAGATGATCTGTTCTTGTGCAGGATTGTTTTGGCAATTCTGTTTTTTTTTTTTTTCCATATGAAGTTGATAATTTTTCTTTCAAGGTCTGTGATGAATTGTGTTGGTATTTTGATGGGCATTGCGTTGAATATGTAGATTGCTTTTGGCAGGATGCCCATTTTCACTATGTTAATCTTACAGATCCATGAGCATGGGATATCTTTCCAAATTCTGATATTTTCTTCAATTTCTTTCTTCAGAGACTTGAGGTCTTTTTTTTTTTTAATAGGTCTTTCACTTGATTGGTTAGAATCACACCAAGGTACTTTATGTTATTAGTGGCTATTATGAAGGGTATTGTTTCCCTAATTTCTTTCTGAACCCTTTTTTTTCTTTGGTATACAGGAGGGTTTCTGATTTTTGTGAGTTGATTTTGTATCCAACCACATTGTTAAAGGTTTTGATCAGCTGAAGGAGTTCTCTGGTTGAATTTTTAGGGTTTCTCATGTATACTATCATATCATCTGCAAATGGTGATACTTTGACTTATTCCTTTCCAAATTTATACCCTTGATTTCCTTTTGTTGTCTTATTACTGTAGCTAGGACTTCAGGTGCTATGTTGAAGAGATATGGAGAGCATTGGCCGCCTTGCTTTGCCCCTGATTTCATTGGGATTGATTTAAGTTTCTCTCTGTTTAGTTTGATGTTGGCTATAGGCTTGCTATATATTGTCTTTACTATGTTTAGGTATGTGCCTTGTATCCTTGATCTCTCCAAGACTTTAAACATGAAATGGGTTTTGAATTTTTCAAATGCTTTTTCGGCAACTAAGGATATGATCATGTGCTTTTTCTCCTTCAGTTTGTTTATATGGTGGATTACATTGATGGATTTGTGTATACTTAATCACCCCTGCATGACTGCGATGAAGCCTACTTGGTTATGGTGGATAATATCTTTTCTTATGTTCTTGAGTTCTTTATATATTCTCTGTATTAGCCCTCTGTCAGATATAAAGTTGGTGAATATCCTTTCATAGTCTCTAGGCTGCCGTTTTGTTCTTATGACAGTGTCCTTTGCTTTAGAGAAGGCTTTCAGTTTCATGTCCTCTCATTTACTGATTGTTGATCTTAGAGTTGGTGTTCGTTCAGGAAGTTTTCTCTTTGCTAATGAGTTCAAGGTTATTCCCCACTTTTTCTCCTAAAAGATTTAGTGTGTTTGGTTTTATGTTGAATATCAAATAGAAGGTAAACTCTTTAAAAATTGTTCAACATCCTTAGTCATCAAGGAAATGCAAATGAACAGGACCTGACATTTTACCTTAAACCCATCAAAATGGCTAAGGTCAAGTACTCAGTTGACAACACATGCTGGAGAGGATGTGAACAAAGGGGAACCCCCCCTCCATTGCTGTTGGGATATAAACTTTAACAACCACTTTGCAAATCAATCTGGCACTCACTCAGAAAATTAAGACTAGTACTTCCTCAAGATCCAGCTACACCACCTCTATATATAGCTGAAAGTTGCTCAACCACACGACAAGGACATTTGCTCAAGTATTTTCATAGAAACTTTATTCATAATAGCCACAATCTGGAAACAACCTAGATGTCCCTCAACAGAGGAATGGATACAGAAAATTTGGTACATTTACACAATGGAATACTACTTAGTAATTAAAAACAAGGATATCATGAAATTTGCAGGCAAATGGATGGAACTAAAAAAAGATCATCTTGAGTGAGGCAGCCAAGAAGCAGAAAGACACATATGGAATATACTCACTTATAAGTGGATATTAGCCACATAATAGATGATAAACATACTGAAATCTATATTCCTAAAGAAGGTAAACAACCAGGAGTTCCCTAGTGAAATGATTAATCCTCTTTCACAAAGACAAACAGGATAGAAATCAGAAGCAGGAGAAGACAAAGAAAAGGACAGGAGCCTGCAACAGAGAACCTCTTAAAGCCTTTACCCATCTGGGTATCAAAGCAGATCCTGAGTCTCATAGAAAAACTTTGGGCAGATTTCAGGGAGTCTTATGGGAGAAGGGGAGATGGAAAGACCTGCAGGAGACAGGAGCTCTACAAGGAGTCTCACAGATTCAAAAGATCTGGGCACAGAGGTGTCTACAGAATGATGTTCCAACCAAGGTCATGTATGGAGAGTACCTAGATGTGTTGCTCAGATGTAGCCCATAGGCAGCTCAGTCTTCATGTGGGTTTCCTATTAAGGGAAGCAGGGGCTTGCTTTGACATGGACTCTGTGTTTGGCTCTTTGATCACTTCCTCCTGAGGGTGGTGGTATCAGCCTTGTCAAGCCATAGAGGAAGAAGATGCAGCCAATCCTGATGAGACTTGATAGGCTGTTGACAGATAGTAGGGGATGAGGGCCTCTCCTATAAGTGGAATAGGGGAAGGACATAAAGGGCAAAAAGGGAGAGATGGTGGTACTTGGAGGAGATGAGGGAGGGAACTGCAGACTTGATACAAAGTGAATAAATTGCAATTAACATCAGTAATAATAATGATGATGATTATGATGATGATGATAATGATGATGATGATGATAACAATCCCTTCAAAATAACCATTAAGCTGGCTTTGTGTTGGCCATCTACTGTTGGTCATAGGAACTCCCTTTTGTGGTTTGTATGCTGAGAAAGACTGATTGAGAACACTAAATGTTTCTTTGTTAACACATCACTTGGAGACAGCTGCTGGGTTAGGGATAGGGTCTTCTCACCACTTAACTTCTCAGTGCTGGGATCCTGTGTTCATATGTGTCAGCCCTTGTTATGTCTAGAAGGCCTTGATTACTTAGTGCCCTCCACTCCTCTGTCTCTTACAATCTTTTGGCCTCTTCTAATATACTTATGAGCCTCGAGGGGAGGTATTTGAAAAACATATCCAATATGAAATTTCAACTGTGCTTACTTAGTATTAGGACATAAAACATATGCAATAACACATCAATCAGTAACAGAAAATATATTAATTTGTTATTTACAAATTCTGTAACTCACAAATTCATTACCAACTCAAAGTTATATTTTACATCTATTCTAACTACTTTCTACATTTAATTTTTTTCTTTTTTCTTTAATGAATAAAACTATTCAAACATTTGATTTTAATGGGTCTTTTTAGATATCTGTTGACTTCTCAAAACTAATTTTATATTTCAGTAATTTCCTGTTTCTAGTAGCCTTCTAGCCTAGGACTCGCTTACATTTCTGTAATGTCTGCTAACTACTACATTTTGCTCTTAATTTTACATTGTTTTTCTTCTTTCAAAAACATGTTAATTATATAATCAGATAAGACATATTGTATAATTTTAGGAGAAGTTTGGGAACCATTTTTTCATCTTTCTGATTTTAAGTGGAAACACAAGCAACATATCCTAATTACATAAAATATTTACATAGATTTTATGTATGTGTATGAAAGTTATGTACATATATATAAATATATTATATACACAATTTTAATTAAGCACCATTGAATTCTGGTTTATCAAGGCATTTGTATTTTGCTTTGCTTTAGAAAACAGTAATAATATCTTCTCAATGTTTATGGGAGTAAATTGTATTAATTTGTATCAAACTACATCAATGAGGTACATTATTATGAGTGAAAAGAGAATGTTTTATAATTTTCCCTTTTGTAAAAGTCTGTCAGGTTACTAATTTTTGAAAATAAATTTAATGAATTATTGCTTTTTATATATTCTTGATTGGGCAGATGGTAATAAGAATGATAGTCTTTTTAATTTTGTAGGATTTAATGTGAAACCATCTGAGTATGGTGTTATTAACAAGGGGGAAGATACTATTTAGTTGAAAATATTTCCAATTATTTGACAAAAAGTAGCTGTTTCAACATTCTGTTCTTAAAATTCTTCCCATAGATTTTAATTGTCTATAAAAATTTCCATTTACTATTATTTTTACAAGAGCATAATATAAGTCTTTGATTAATTTTTCCAATGATCTTTAGTGATTTTGATTGGTTTCATTATCTTATTTTGTGTCCAGTTATTTTTCCTTTTCTATACGGTCTAATGATTTTCATTGATTTTATTTAACTAAAAATAATTTTAAAATTCAACTAACAAAACAAATTCCTCCAAAATACCATTGATTTGTTTTTTGTTTGTCTGATTGATTTGTTTTGTTTTTTGCATCTACTATTGGGCCAAGTTGAATTCATTTTGTCCATATGTTCATTGTCATAAACACAGGTTCATAATTAGGTAGTTATGTTTCTGTGATTAAAGTTATGATTAATTTTAATTTTAATTCTTTTTTTTAATTTTTTTATTTAACTTTTATTAATTACACTTTATTCCTTTTGTATCCCCCCATAAGCCCCTCCCTCCTCCCCTCCCGGCCCTACCCTCCCCCCCTTTGTTCATGCATGGCTCTCCCCAAGTCCACTGATAGGGGAGGTCCTCCTCTCCTTCTTTCTGATTTTTTTTTTTTTTTTTTTGTTCTTCTCAATGCAGTTTATTCAGGAACCTTGAACGATCTTCTGACCCTGGGGAAAGCCAGCCCACAGCTTAAATAGCCTCTGGGTAGCCAACCCCAGCATGCCTCCTGGTCAATGCAGATAGGTCCACATACACGGAAGCAAGCCAGATCCTCAGCCTTAGCCAAATGTGGAGTTGTTCCTGACAGAGAGCACTCACCATCGGGAAGGTGGAAGGCAGAAACCAGCTCCATCTTTAAGGCATAGCATTCCACAGCTCTCTACAGTTCCCCCTTTTTGTTTTAGATGCATCAGGCAAGAGTAGAGGTCTGATCTCTGATATTAGAAATAAATTGGGACTTTGTACAGATGTTCATTTAGGTGTCATCCACCCAAAGAGCATCAGACCAGTCGATACCTTTTTCTCAGAGGCAGGACCTGGGGCATCAACCCGCATGCAATCAGACATGCTCTTCTCTGGGTTGAAAGCGGCTGACCCTGGGTGCAGTGCTTAGTCTCACATCCTGAGTGTAACATTTTAGCTTTTTATGGTGGCCAGCCATGCTTGGGGAGACTGTCCTGCTTCAATGGCTGTAAAGGCCTGAATGATCATGGCTGCATTATGCTGTTGTGAGACTCTAATCTTGCATATACACCACAGGCAAACCAAGGAGACCAACACATGAAGGCCTGCTAACACTCCCATGCCCGCCCATTCCTTCAGATGATTCATGGCTGCAGCAATCCATGATGATAATCCACAGGCTAGTCCTGCGTCCACTCTGGTAGAATTTGCCGTAACAATGATCACTCTCAGCTGCTCCATCATAGTATCGAATTCTTCAGTCCAATTACCTAAAATATAGCTAGACAATTGTTTAGACAGATTTGCAGCACGGGAAAAATTCTCATATTGTATGCTAGTGACACAAAGTCCAGCATACTTCCATTGACAGCCAAGTTGAGCCATTTACCATAGGGTATCAATTTGCTCCTGCACGAGGGCAATCCTCTGATTGAACACCATCAAGTCTCCTTTTAGTTGAGCATTAATTCCTTTTTGTACATCTAAAGCATGAGCTACATTGGCTAAAAGATTATTTAGGGTCTGAGCAGTCTGCATAGTATGACTCATGGCTAATGCCGCGGTGGTAGCTCCAACAGCCGACAATGAGATGGTAGTAACAATGGCGGCTGTAATTCCAAGATCCCTTTTCTGTCTGAAGAGAGTCATAGCGTGAGGGGAATCAATGGGCACAGGCACCCAGCGAGGCATGCGAGTAACCAGGGCATACCTAAATTTACTAGCATTCAGGCATTGAGCAAAAAAGCAAGTATCATTACCACAATTACTTGGCTCTATCTGGCTAACAATGAATAAAAATGGGGGTTGTAAGCTAGTTTTACTTATTTGTACATATTAAATGCTTAGATTTATATTTACTTTTAATTGTAAAGGTTAAAACATTTTGATTCAATGGTTTATCATGACGTTCATATTATATACTTAGACATTTTTTTTTCTTAAACAGCAGGTATTAATACCTCATGGTGAACAATAACAAAATTAGCTGACTTTTAATTTCCCCTTCTTTTCTATGTCTTCACACTCTGGCTAACTGGTTCAAATTAGCACTTCTAGCTCAAACTCTTCTCCAACCTGACTTATTCAATCTGGTTTCTCTCTGCTTCTCACTGAATTGATCTGGTTGGCCTCAAACTAACTCTGGAAATTTGTTCTAATTTTCTGGTTCTTGCTTATTCTTTGGCTTCAACTGCCTCTACTGAACTACAGTGAACTTCAGAAACTTATGAAGGAACTCAACTCCACTGCACTGTACTCATGGGACTGACTCCCAACTGACTGAACTCAACTGAACTGACTGATCAGCTGAACTGCAGGGACTGAACTGATTCAACTCTCCTCTGCACTGCTCTCTTTCCTGTCTGTTCTTCTGAGATCTGATTGTATTCTATCTCTGATTCACTATGTTAAATCTTTGTCTCATCTATCACTTTGTCTGACCCTCAGTAGATGTCACTTTCAAACATGGGTGCTTCTTCTTACAAACTACCTTTACTTTCATTGTTTGGGATTAGTGTTTTGTACCAAGGGCATGACTATATTCCAGACAGAGAAATTAAAGGTGTGTTATTCTAGCCAGATCACACAGACCTAGAAGGTCTTTGGATGTGATACCTTGCCAAAGCAGCCATGTTGCTAGATTAACATTCCTCTAAGTATTTCACTTCCACACTTTATATTAACATGTGTTTTCTTTAACACAAAATTTTTTGTAGCAAAGTGTTACCTGAAACTGTTCAAAATTATTATCCACAAGAGAAAATCAAGTTAAAATACAATTAAGAGGCAGAATGAATGTAAGAGACAGATGATAAGGGTAGAAGAGGAATTCTGAGACATTTTATATTCTGGACATGACATGGCTGTTGAAAACATGATCTCATAACATATATGGCTGCTTACTCAAGACCTGTACAAGGACATACCTATTGACATTCTAGGATTGGTTCCAGAGCCATCTTTCCTCCAGCAGAGAAACTCTAGGCAGGTGATATCTGCTGGGGAAAGGCTAATCACTTTTATTTGTGGCAGTGATCCCAATGGATGACCTCCTATATCCATGTACTTATAGGTTGTACTAATTGGACTTAGTACATTAAAATAATAAATGCATATATATAGGCAGACATATAAATTTTAAACAAAAGATATTAGTTTGTAGGAAGATGTAACTGAGTGCTTCTGGGAAGAACTGGATGGATTAGTGTAGGGCAAATATGATCAATATGCATTGTATACATGTATGAAATTTCAAAAGATTAAAATACTGGTACAAAGATACATTTTCTAACCTTTCTTTAAGGAAGATAATATACATTTTTTATTTTATTTAAATGACCGAGAGGAGACCGGGGTGGGGGGCTGTAATAGGATCCAAAGTGAAAAAATTATAACAAATTAATATATAAATAATATTAAATTTAAAAATTAAAAAAATAGGATTTATTTTCACCTAGGAGGCATAGAAAATAGAAACATGTTCTGGAGAAGAAATTTTAGTTGCATAGATTATCAGCTATGTCTATCCAGGATGCACTAGTATCACATATCTTTACATAGTAAGAACCAAAAATGAAACCACCACTGTCAAAATGACCTCAGAGGGTTCTGCCTATTGTATATATAATCATCTGTGCAAATCTGTGCGTCACACAAATATTCACACAAAATTTATTTTGTAAAGGCTGTACATACATCTGGCATACAGAAATAGAAACATCAGCAATTCTTGGTTTCCCCATTATGAATAAAATTTCTCTTTTTTGGAAAATTATTATTTGTATATTAAATACAGTCCTAGAATAGTTTGATATCATCAATTCCATAGCTTCTTACAATACATCTGTTCTCAGTCTATTTAGAAACTGAATGACACTGGCAAAAGGTGATAATAAGACTTCGAAAATCAGTAATATAGAGTCTGAAGTATGCTAAACTCTTTAAATTGTGAAGGGTTTATAAATACAAGAACTATGGAAACATAAAGAAAAAATTGGTTGGCTTTTTCTGATCATTATTATGTTATTTTCTAATAAGTTTTTTTTTTCTTTTTGTGTGTTTGATGGTAATTTTCAAGAACCTTTATTAGCTACATTATTATTTCAGAGTTAATCATTTTGTTAGATCATCCCTGTGCCTAAATCAAGTTCTCTTAATGACTTGGTCAATGAAGTTACACTAAAGTTTTTAGCCACTAAGAAATCATAGTTTTTAGGAAATAACTGCTGCTGTGCATAATTTGGTACTAATGGCATTCACCTGTGCCAATAGCAATTAGAAATTTCCAACTAATTCTACAATAACATGAAAAAGTTACTGGACCTTTGTAATAGTGTATATACTAAGATCACATAATTATTTCAGAATAAGTTTTATCATATTTTCTTTTTTAATTAATATAGGAAATATACAAATGTATGGAGTACATCTTGAGAATTCTTAATAAAAATAAGGTAATTTAGTTATTCAATGTATAGCACAAAGATGTTCAAAAAAGTGCTATAATCTCTGAGACAGAAAAGTAAAACTATATTCATTGTGTAGAATGATATGTTAGTAATTGGTATTAGACAAGATAAATTAATTTTGTCACTATTCTTCATCAATGTTTTCCCTACATACTATTTTTATGTGATTGGCACTTGTGTCACATGCTTGTCTAAGCATTCCACTAATACTAACACTCAACTCATGCCAAATTTGGGAAGAGGACAATGGTAGTGACATTTTTATTTTATGAATAAAAAATCAGACTGTAGATCCTGAGTTCCTAAATTTGTGGGCCTGGATCTTGAAACTATGTTTTTATCATAACTTGATACCCTAACCAAGCTAATGCACGGAGAGGTCCTAAAACCCCTGCTCAGATGTAGTCCATACACTTAGTCTCCAAGTGGATCCCTAGTAAGGGGAACAGGGGCTGTCTCTGATATGAACTCAGTGGCTAGCTTTTTGGTCACCTCCCTCTGAGAGGGAGCAGCCTTGCCAGGCCAGAGAGGAAGACAATGCAACCAGTCCTGATGAGACCTTATAGGCTAGGATCAACTAGAAGGGTAGGAGGACCTCCCCTATCAGTGGACTAGGGAAGGGACATAGGAGAAAAAAAGGGAGAGGGGGCAGGATTGCGTGGAGAAGAAGGAGGGGCCACAGCAGGGATACAAAGTGATTAAATTGTAATAAATAATAATAATTTTAAAAAATGTCTTGGTGGTTTTAGGATAGTCCAAATTATATTCCTTTTATCAAGAATATATCTGGCATCAGTCATTTTTTATTCTCCTTTCTCCTCGAATGTGGAATTTCATTTTTACCAAGAATTACGGAGCCTCATGCTATGTAGAGGGAAAAATCAATGATATAGTAAAAGCACTTTAAGTTCCTAGAATGAAGGAGAGGTGCTATTTTCAGAATATTCTCTCTGAACTCTGATACAGTTGCTTTTAAAATTAGAAAACTTACCTATGCTGTTTCTTCTTTAAACTCACTTTACAATGTGACTTCAGGCTTCTTACTCATAAGATAGAAACAATATGGTCTCAAACCCAGTAGAATCTAGGACTCTGACATTTTCAATTACTTCAAAATTCAGAGAACTAGAAAAGATGGGCAGACTGGAACACAATTGTTAATATATTCAATTGCTAAAAAAACACGAGTTTCTCACATTTCTGTGTCTTTCCTGCTACTGCTTTTGTTGGTTGCCAAAAAAGTGCACATTCACCAATAAATAATGCTTTTAAATTGCACTGATGTCAAAGTTTAGTTATATTTTGTTTTGTTTTTCATTTTTCCTTTTTATTTATTTATTTATTTATTTATTTATTTATTTATTATAGTTTATTCACTTTGTATCCCAGTTGTGGCCCCCTCCCTCATCTCCTCTCAAAATTACAATCTCTCCCTCTTCTCCTCCCATGCCCCTCACCCAGGGCAGTGTTAGGGGAGGCTCTCTTCCCCTTCCATCTGACCCTACCCTATCAGGTCTCATCAGGATTGGCTGCATCCTCTTCCTCTGAGACCTGGCAAGGCTGACCCCTCCCCAGAAAGAGGTGATCAAAAATCTAGCCACTGAGTTCATGTCAGAGACAGCTCCTGTTTCCCTTACTATGGAACCCACTTGGAGACTGAGCTGCCATAGGATAAACATACTAAAATCTGTACAACTAAAGAAGCTAAATAAGAAGGAGGACCCTGGGTAAGATGCTCAGTAATCATTCAAAAATGCAAACTGGATAAACGTTGAAAGAGGGAGAACACCAGGAACAGGACAGGAGCCTACCACAGAGGGCCTCTGAAAGACTCTACCCAGCAGGGTATTGAAGAAGACACTGAGATTCATAGCCAAAGTTTGGGCAGAGTGCAGTGAATCTAAAAAAAAAAAAAAAATGAAAGACCTGGAAGGGACAGAAGCTCCACAAGGAGAGCAACTGAACCAAAAAATCTGGGCACAGGGGTCTTTTCTGGGACTGATACTCCAACCAAGGACCATTCATGGAGATAAACTAGAACCTCTGCAGAGATGTAGCCCATGACAACTTTTTTTTTTCATTTCATACAGTGGGAACAAACATCTTTCAACAAAGCTAAGCATAGTTTAAAGAATGTTCTTTGAAGTTAGAAACAAATGGCTTGGAAAGAAATTATCAAGTTGATTTTTTTTTTTTTTGCATTTTGTAGTAGACTCCTGTCATACATTCAATGCACATCCCATTTGTTTTTCTAAATGAGGATTGATCATCTTCACCATGTCCACTTTCTTGATTATCTTCTTTAGGTGTATAGATTTCATTATGTTTATCATATCTTATAGGTCTATATAAGTGAGTATATCCCGTGTTTGTCTTTCTCCTTCTGGGATACTTCACTCAGAATGATCTTTTCTAGATCCCACCATTTGCCTGCAAATTTCATGATTTCCTCCTTTTTGATTGCTGAGTAGTATTCCATTGTGTAAAAATATTACATTTTCTGTATCCATTCCTACGTTGATGGACATCTGGGTTGTTTCCAAGTTCTGGCTATTACAAATAAAGCTGCTACAAACATGGTTGAAAAAATGTTCTTGTTGTGTACTTGAGCAAATTTTGGGTATATACGTAAGACTAGTATAGCTGGGTCTTGAGATAGCACTACTCCTAGTTGTCTGAGAAAGCACCAGATTGACTTCCAAAGAGGTTGTACCAGTTTACATTCCCACCAGCAAGGGGAGGAAGGCTCCCCTTTCTCCAAAACCTCTCCAGCATGTGTTATCACTTGAGTTTTTCATCTTGGCCATTCTGATGGGTGTAAGGTGAAATATCAGGGTCATTTTGATTTGCATTTTCCTAATGGTTAATGAGGTTGAGCATTTCTTTAAGTGTTTCTCTGCCATTCAATGTTCCTCTTTCGAGAATTCTCTGTTTAGCTCCTTTACCCATTTTTTTATGGGATTATTTGGTTTGTTGCTTTTCTGCTTCTTTAGTTCTTTATATATACTGGATACTAGCCCTCTGTCAGATAAAGATTGAAGATTGGTGAAGATTCTTTTCCAATCTATAGGCTGTCATTTTTTTTTTTTGATGACAGTGACTTTTGCTTTACAAAAGCTTTTCAGTTTCATTAGCTCCCATTTATTGATTGTTGCTCTTAGAGCCTGTACTGTTGGTGTTCTGTTAAGGAAGTTGTCTCCTGTGCCAATGAGTTCTAGGCTTTTCCCCACTTTTTTTTCCCAACTGCTTTAGAGTATCTGGTTTTATGTTGAGGTCCTTGATCCGCTTTGACTTTAGTTTTGTGCAGGATGATAAATATGGATCTATATTCATTTTTCTGCATGTAGACATCCAGTTGGTTCAGCAAAATTTGTTGAAGATGCTGTCTTTTTTTTCCATTGAATAGATTTGGCTTCTTTGTCAAATATCAAGTATTCATAGGTGTGTGGGTTTATTTCTGGGTCTTCTATGCAGTTCCATTGATCCTCCTTTCTGTTTCTATGTTAATACCATGCAGTTTTTATTACTATTGCCCTGTAGTACAGCTTGATATCAGGGATGGAGATACCTCCAGATGATCTGTTGTTGTACAGGATCATTTTGGAGATTCTAGGTGTTTTTTTTTTTTTTCTCCATATGAAGCTGAGAATCTTTTTTTTCAAGGTCTGTAAAGAATTGAGTTGGTATTTTGATGGGAATTGCATTGAATCTGTAGATTGCTTTTGTCAGGATGGCCATTTTCACAATGTTAATCTTACCAATCCATGAGCATGGGAGATCTTTCCATCTTCTGATATCTTCCTCGATTTCTTTCTTCAGAGACTTTGAGTTTTTCTCAAACAGGTCTTTCACTTCCTTGGTTAGAGTCACACCAAGGTACTTTAGGTTATTAGTGGCTATTGTGAAGGGTGTTGTTTCCCTAATTTCTTTCTCAGCCTTTTTGTCTTTGGTATACAGGAGGGTTTCTGATTTTTTTTAGTTGATTTTGTATCCTGCCACTTTGCTGAAGGTGTTTATCAGCTGAAGGAGTTCTCTGGCTGAATTTTTGGGGTCACTCATGTATACTATCATATCATCTGCAAATAGTGACACTTTGACCTCTTCCTTTCCGATTTCTATCCCCTTGATCTCCTTTAGTTGTCTTATTGCTCTGGCTAGGACTTCAAGTACTATGCTGAAGAGATATGGAGACAATGGGCAGCCTTGTCTTGTCCCACATTTTAGTGGGATTGATTTAAGTTTCTCTCCATTGAGTTTGATATTGGCTATAGGCTTGCTGTATATTGCCTTTACTATCTTTAGGTATGTGCCTTGTATCCCTGATCTCTCCAAGACTTTAAACATGAATGGGTGTTGGACTTTGTCAAATGCTTTTTCAGCATCTAAGGAGATGATCATGTGCTTTTTCTCCTTCAGTTTCTTTATGTGGTGGATTACATTGATGGATTTCCATATGTTGATCCACCCTTGCATGCCTGGGATGAAGCCTATTGTCCATGGTGGATGATATCTTTGATGTGTAGTTGGGTTCGGTTTGCAAGTATTTTATTGAGTATTTTTGCGTCAATGTTCATAAGAGAGATAGGCCTGAAGTTCTCTTTTTTTGTTGGGTCTTTGTGTGGTTTAGGTATCAAGGTGACTGTGTCTTCATAGAATGAGTTTGGTAGTGTAATTTCTGTTTCTATTTTGTGGAATAGTTTGAGGAGAATTGGTGTTAGCACTTCTTTGAAGGTCTGGTAGAATTCTGCGCTGAAGCCATCTGGTCCAGGGCATTTTTTGGAGGGGAGACTGTTAATGACTGCTTCACTTTCCTTGGGAGATATTGGGTTATTTAGTCTTTTTACCTGATCTTGACTTAATTTTGGTAGATGGAATCTGTCAAGAAGGTTATCCATTTCATTTAGATTTTCAAATTTTGTGGCATATAGGCTTTTGTAGTATGACCTAATAATCGTTTGGATTTCCTCAGTGTCTGTAGTTGTGTCCCCATTTTCATTTCTGATTTTGCTGATTTGGATAGTTTCTCTCTGCTTTTTAGTTAGTTTGGCTAAGGGTTTGTCTATCTTGTTGATTTTCTCAAAGAACCAGCTTTTTGTTTCATTGATTCCTTGGATAGTTTTATTTGTTTCTATTTGAGTGATTTTAGCCCTTAGTTTGATTATTTCCAGCCGTCTGCTCCTCTTGGGTGTATCTGCTTCTTTTTTTCTAGGGTTTTCAGTTGGGCCATTAAGTTGTTTGTATGTGATGTTACAGATTTCTTCTTGCAGGCACTTAGTGCTATAAATTTTCCTCTGAGCACTGCTTTCAGTGTGTCCCATAAATTTGGGTATGTTGTGCCTTCATTTTCATTGAATTCTAGGAAGTCTTTAATTTCTTTCTTTATTTCTTCCTTAACCCAGCTGTCATTGAGTAGTAAGTTCAGTTTCCATGTGCGTGTCAGCTTTTTGTTGTTTCTGTTGTTGTTGAGGTCCAGCTTTAGTCCATGATGGTCAAATAGTATACAAGGAATTATTTCAATCCTTTTGTATCTGTTAAGGCTTGCTTTGTGACCCACTATATGGTCTATTTTGGAGAAGGTTCCATGCAGTGATGAAAAGAAGGTGTACTCTTTTGAGTTTGGGTGAAAAGATCTGTAGATGTCTATTAGGTCCATTTGATTTAGGGCTTCTGTGAGTGCTTTTATTTCCCTATTTGTGTCTGTCTAGTTGATCTGTCCCTTGGTGAGAGTGGAGTGTTGAAGTCTCCCACTATTAAGGTATTATGATCAGTGTATGATTTAAGCTTTAATAATGTTTCATTTACGAATGTCAGTGCTCTTGTATTTGGGGCATAGATATTCAAGATTGTGATGTCCTCTTGGTGGATTTTTCCTTTGATGAGAATATAGTGGCCCTCCTTATCTTTTTTGATTAACTTGGGTTGAAAGTCTATTTTATTAGATATTAGGATGGCTACTCCAGCTTGTTTTCTGGAACCATTTGCTTGAAAAACATTTTTTCCAGCCCTTTACTCTGAGGTAGTGTTTATCTTTGTTGCATAGGTGTGTTTCTTGGATGCAACAGAATGTTGGATCCTGTTTCCTTAACCATTCTGTTAGCCTGTGTCTTTTTATTGGTGAGTTGAGTCCATTGATATTGATAGATAATAGTGACCAATGCATGTTAGTTCCTTTTGTAATGGAGTCGGTGATCTTATCCTGTTTCATTGCTTGTTTTCTTTTCATTTTTGTTGGGATATTATCCGTATGCCCTGTTTTCTTGGGTGAATTTGTTTTCGTTGGATTGGAGTTTTCCTTTTAGTATCTTCTGTATGGTTGGTTTACTGTATAGATATTGCGTAAATTTAGTTTTGTTATGGAATATTTTGTTTTTTCCATCTAATGTGATTGAAAGCTTTGCAGGGTATAGTAGTCTGGGCTGACATTTGTGATCTCTTAGAGTCTCCATGATACTTGCCCAGGCCCTTCTGGCTTTCATAGTTTCTGATGAGAAGTCCGGTGTGATTCTGATAGGTCTACCTTCATATGTTACTTGGCCTTTTTCCCTTGCTGCTTTTAATATCTTTTCTTTGTTCTGTAGATTTAGTGTTTTGACTATGATGTGACATGATGTGTTTCTTTTCTGGTCTAGTCTATTTGGAGTTCTGTAGGTCTCTTGTATATTTATGGACATCTCTTTCTTTAAGTTAGGAAAATTTTCTTCTATGATTTTCTTGAAAATATTTTCTGGACCTTGGAGCCTGGAGTCTTCTTTTTCATCAATTCCTGTTATTCTTTGATTTTGTCTTTTTATAGCATCTTTGATTTCTTGGATATTTTGTGATTGGGACTTTTCTGATTTTACTTTTTCTTTGAGAGAAGCATCAATTTCTGCAAGTGTGTCTTCAGCTCCCGAGTTTCTCTCTTCCATCTCTTGTATTCTGTTGGTCAGGCTTCCTTTTCTGGTTCCTGATCTTTTCTCCAAGTTCTCAAGATCAAGGGTTTTCTCATTTTGTGTTTTCTTTATTGATTCTAATTCTGTTTTCATGCCTTGCACCATTTCTTTCATGTTTGAATTTGGATTCCTGTCTCTCTACGATGGTCTCTATTTCTTTGTTCATTTCCTTTTTATATGCCACTAATTTTTTCTCTACTTGTGCCTCTATTTGTTTGGCTATGTTTGCCTGTGTTTCTTTAAGGATTTTGTCTATTTCTTCTTTCTTTACCTCCAATTGACTGGCCAACTCTTTGAAAGATTTGTTCATTTCCTCCTTATGAGCCTCAAATAATTGGGCAAGCATGGTTCTAAAGTCATTTTCCTGTGCTTCTGATGAACTGGAGTATCCATCGATTTTGGGGTTTGCTGGTGAAGTCATGACGTCCTGATTTATGTTGGAAGTGTTCTTTCGCCTACTCCTGCCCATTGGCTTATCTGAAACCTTCCCTGACTCTTTTTGGATTCTGCAGATCAGACTGGTACTGTCTCTCTCTGTAGTCTGGAGAGTTCTTCAGGAAGCTGAGAGAGGTCCCGTGTCCTTAGCATGTGCTGAGGACTAGCTGTACCTGTGGGAGAAAAGTATGCAGGCGCAAACAGGGCAAGTGCAGGCTTGTGTGTGTGTGTGTGTGTGTGTGTGTGTGTGTGTGTGTGTAAGTATGTGTGGGCGTGAGTCTCGAGGGACAGAGTGATGGCTAATGTTGAACCCTTGAGTGTGTGCGAGGGGCTCTGCACTGTGCGCTAGTGATGATCTCCATGCAATTTCTGGCATTAACTGCCTTAACTCCTCAATTAGACCCACAGAGCAGGAACTTCAATGTCCCAAGTGCCCCTCTGTTTCCCAAAGTGGGTATATGGGTGTGTGGGGGGGATCGATGCCTGGCTTTTGTTTTAGAAGGACCCAGGATCTGGGGATCTGCAGATTCTCAAGGGTGCACTCACTTACACTTGGCAGAGATCGGGGTATCCGGGCTCTCTGCTCTCTGGTTTGGCCCTGCTTCTTTCATGTGCTCTGCCAGTTCCGTGCTGCTGTCACTGCCAGGTTATGAGGTCTTGCTGCAGCTGGAGATTTCAGGGTGGTCACATCAGTAGGGATCGGGGTAACCAGGCTCTCTGTTCTCTGGTTTGGCCCTGGTTAGTCTTGAACTGGAAGGCTGATGTGCCCCACCAGCTCAGTGATGCTCTGCCGCCAGGTTAGAAAGTTCCGCTGTAACTGGAGACTGGGTTGCTAGTCCAGATGCTTTCTGGGAAGTCCTGGGGTCTCTTCACTGTGCTCTCCAAGCTTGGGAGGCCCATCGCCTGGTGTGTCTAGCTTGTATGGTGTTTCTGCCTGGTTTTGATGAGTATATAGCGTATTCTCTGTCACTGTGGGATTGGGCGGGCTGTACCATCAGTGATCGAGATCCTGAGGAGCTAGTATGGCGTCTAGCATACCCGGGCCCTGGGAGGATGGTGCAGCCACCGTGCGAATCTGGGACTCTGGGACATGTACCGCTGGCCTTTGCCGCTAAAGGGCTTGGAGCTCTGCCTCAGCAGCTGCAGGCCCCAGGCAGTTAGGTCTGAGCTAAAAAAGAAGAGCCCACTGTGCAGAGGAGGAGGGAGGTCTGGGGGAGGGGAGTGCCGTGAGATCAAAGGATCTTTTCTCACCTTCCCCAAACAAGTCCCAGGGTGACCCGAGACCAAAGTTTTCACCTCCTGCGATGTTCCCTGTTGTTTAGAAAGCCTCTCCATCGTTTCCTTGGCTTCAGAAGTCCTTCCATTCACCAACTCAGAAGTTTAGTTCTTCCACAGCTCAGAAACTGTGTGTGCTAGTCGCCATCTTGGCTCCGTCCCCTCCATATTTTTCTTTAACTTTGTACTACAGTGAATAATATTGTTTTCGCTTTAATCAAGTTATAATCTATATGTATATATATTATGCCCAACCAAGGCTCACTTATCAAAAACTTGATTTTCCATGATATTCTCTTTCACCCTTTTTTCAGGGCAGTAAACATGATACACATCCCGAATCCTTTCATCTAATATAAAACAAACCTTTACTGCTCACAACCATAATGACAAGGCACACAGAATCTAACTACTTATTATCTAGACCAGTAGAGAAAACAATTGCCAACTGATATTGTGCATTGTCCCTTTTCCTCTTAGATTATTCGTGTAGACAAAAGTTGTATTTTTTTCTCATGAAATAATACTTTAGTTATTTATCTTTTTTCATTCAATTACTCTCTTATTTAATTCTTTTGATTATTTTATACAAACTTTTGTTACAGTCATTGTTGGTGTACACAATTCCTATTTAACTGGCTATTTTCACCTCTTGCGCTTTTTTCTTTCATTACTAATATTTCAAATTACTCAGTCCAGTTTTTAAAAATATTTTATTTTGTACATATCTAGGAAGTCAATTATTATTTTTCTTCCAGTCTTCTTTCTTGCTTCATCCTTTAGTTTTCTGGATGCTAAACTCTAACGTATAGTAACTTTCATGTCAGAAATAGTCCTTGTTTCCTTTACTAGGATTCCCACTTGCATTCCTACTTTCAATCACATGAGTACTTAGTCTAATTTGCTGGATACTTTTACCTTAGAAGAACTTCCAATTAATTTTCACTCAAGTCTCAGCTCTAGGTCAGGTTGAGAGATATTGTATACATTAAAAATATTTTCAAGCTCTTCAAAACACATATAGTATTGCCCTCCTCAACCTCGTCTGACCTGATACAATGGCAGCCCCAGATTTGGTTGTAGATAGCTCTCCTTTGGGGGTTATAATTAATTGTGTGTGTGTGTTTAAGTTACTTCTTTTAAAAGACTCAAGGCATTCCAACTGACTTTATATGTCTTCTCTGCCATTGCATTCTTTGTCTAGGTTTCCCTATGGAGTCTATTTAAAGAGAGATTCAGGAGTCAAACAGACACTGATATTTTCTTAGAAGTATTTGCTATTGCACATGACAGAGTGTAGTTTAATTATCTGGAGGTCTTTTCTTTAAAAGACTTAATATTTTAGAGAAAAGGTAAAATAATTTTCATGACCTTTTGATCATAACTTTTCATAATACACTTTAAAATATTTTATTCATAAAATGCAATTTCTATATGTGGCTTTTTATATAAATTATTCCAATATTTGTTGATTTATTTTCTTATTCTGGAGTTTTAGAGACTATTTAACTCTGTAATTTAAGTTGTCTCAGAATTCACAATGCCACAAATACTGGCCTCAATCTTAGGACAATCTCTTATCTCAGACTAATGAATGCCAGGATTACAGGCATCACAGAATAAAATTATTGCTATTTTACATTTGCAAATGCAATGAATATATACCTCAAGAAAATATGGCTTCTGTAATTATCTAATCCAAATTGTCATTGCATTGGGAATTCAGCTGAAGAATGGACAACATTTTGTTCAAGGCTCAATAGTTAGATTCAGTCTTACCTGTGGTCTATCATGCCACTTAGTACCTTATACTTTAATTTTTCCTGTATCAGCACTAAGTTGCTTGTCTTGAATTGTAAAACAATAATACTTATATGTAAATTAAAATGTAACTTTTGAAATTTAGAATTTGAACCTTAAGTAGTAGTAGTGTACTGCTTGAAATAAGCTGGAGAATTATCTTTATGAATTCCTATCCACAAGTATGTATAGTTTGTATAAATTATGGCATAAATATTGGTTATTTTCTTAGATATAGACAAGTAAATAATACTTATTACTGTTTTATAATAAAACTACACTTTTATTACATGCCAAGCCTTTGGCTAGGCTATCCACATTTTTGCTGAGAAAAATAAATATGGTTACACATTTAATTTAGATGAAGACGTTAAAGTTGAAAGCAGACAAGTTTCTCAAAGATACCTAATTTGTGAGTGTCACAGACACGGGCTAAATTATCATTAATGTGTTTGATTTCAGAGCTAATAATCATCTTACACTAGTCTTCAACCCATTCACACAGAGAATCTGAATTGAGATGGCTTAGTTATTAAAAGTAGCTACCTCAGGCAGCTTACAACTAACTGGAACTCCAGTTCCAGGGTATCTGATGACCTCTTTTATATTCCACAGACACCTCTACTCATGTGTGCACATACATGCATGCACACACATACACATAAATAAAATTAAAAATAAATCTTTAGAAATAGAGAATCGTTTCAGAATCTAACCTTGCCAGAAAAACTCCACACAAAAATTTTTCACTTATTACATCTCAGTGATTCATGTTTTGAAACTAAGTCATATTCTTTTGCTTAAAATGCCTTTTTAAAACACTGTTAGCATTTTCTAGACAATATTTAAGAATAGCAAATTAGAATAAATATAAACACAAGCAGTGAAGATGAATATATATATATATATATATATATATATATATATATATATATATATACTATTACAAAGGCTCTTGGAACAGTTAGGCTTTATTTCACCTGTCAGGTTGCTTTCCTCACATTTAGAAGTAGGTGCGTTGTGTTTTTGTGAGTCTATTTTAGAACGTTACATTTCACCTTTGATATACATATTAAGTTAATCTTCCCATAGCAAAAATATGAATGTAACAATTATAGTGACAAGTAAGTTTAGAGTAAACATATCCATGTTCAGATAAAAAAAAAAAGCAAAGAGGACAGGAAATCTATTTGGAATGTATTTGAAAATATAAGTCACGTCTCAAACTGTACCTGTACCCCCACCCCTGATTGAAATTCTAATCAGTACCCTCAACATTTTGTAGGTGCTTACAAAACATTTCCAGCTGAATCAAATATATTGACTGTATGCTGAGTATGTTAGCAAATGAATGTACTCCTAGTACTTGGAAAGTAAAGATTGGAGAATCAGGATTCAAAGATTATCCTTAGTTACATAATGAGTTTGAGGCCAGTCTGAGTTACATGGGACCCCATCATAAATAAATAAAACAAGTAAAGTCATTTTTCAGAGAAAAACAAGATTTACATAAAGTACTTTAGAATGAGATTAACATCCCCAAACTCAAGCTCAAATTACCTTTATTCTCATATTCTTTTTCTTTCTTTCTTTCTTTTACATGAGCACATGTACATCAGGTGGACTGTGCTCTCTAATGGAGAAGCCAGAGTACCCCAGATGCCCAGTGTCTATATTACATACATTTGAAAAGGAAGGCAAGGTTATTGCATCCAGCTGAACAAGGAGCTAGTGTTACTACATATAGATTTCTACAAGTATTTTTATATATTTTTAATCTGAGGATCTAAATACCAGCTTCTTCACTAGCCACCACTTGCCCATAGTTGCCAAACAGTGTGAATTCATTCTATGACACTTATAATATAATTTTTGGCAAATTATGGAGTAGATTAAATGAAACACTAAATTTTAAAATAAAAGACATAATAATTTAAAAAAGTTATACACAAATTACTTGAATATGTCCTTGGTCAATATGTTCTTTAATTTACTAAAGAACAAAAAATTAGAAAAACATGTGTCAATGAAGATTAATTATCATTAACATATTTTGTAATGTTCCTATTACATGTCTTCCAAATTAAACACTCACTAGTCAAGATTTCTGGCATATATTAAATAATTAGGTTGAATTTAAAATCAATTTTATTCTTAAAGATTTATATCATATTTATTTCTGCATCATGATACTAACCTAAATTTTCTCAATAAAAGTTTTTAAAATTCACACATACATTTAAGACAACTTTTCAGAAATAAGGGAAGAAAAAAAGATAACAGATCTATTTAACACAAAAAGTAATTTATGACATAAAATCAGGTATTTATAAATGTAATTTTTATTGATTACAATTTATTCACTTTGTATCTGAGCTGTAACCCCACCCTTATGTCTTCCCAATCCTGTCCTCCCTCCCTCACCTACTCCCATGCACCTTACCTAGTCCACTACAGGGAAGGTCTTCCTCCCATTCCATGTGATCCTAGCCCATCCTGTCTCATCAGGGCTGGCCGCATTGTCTTCCTCTGTGGCCTGGTAAGGCTGTTCCCTCTTCAGGTGGAGGTGATCAAAGGGCCAGTCACTGAGTTCATGTCAAGGACAGACCCTGCTTCACTTATTAAGGAGCCCATTTGGAGACTGAGCTGCCACTGACTACCTCTGTGCAGTGGTTTCAGGTTATCTCCATGAATGGTCCTTGGTCAGAGTTTCAGTCTCAAAAAAGACCCCTAGTCTCAGATATTTGGTTCTGTTCTTGTTCTGGAGCACTAGACAATTCCAGGTCTTTTTATATCTCCCTTCTTTTATAAGGTCTCATGCATTCTGCCCAATATTTAGCTATGAGTCTCAGCATCTGCTTTAAAACCCTGCTGGGTATAGTCTTTCAGAGGTCCTCGGTGCCTCGGTGGTGGGCTCCTGTCTTGTTCCTTATTTTCACCTTCTTCCGATGTCTATTCGATTTGCCTTTCTGAATGAAGATTTAACGTCTTACCCAGGGTCCTCCTTCTTGCTTAGCTTCTTTAGGTGTACAGATTTTAGTATGTTTAACCTATATTATATGTCTAATATCCACTTATAAGTGACTGTATACCATGTGTGTTTCTGCTTCTGGAATACCTCACTTAGGATGATCTTTTCTAGTTCCCACTATTTGCCTGCAAATTTCATGATTTCCTTGTTTTTAATTGCTCAGTAGTATTCCATTGTGTAAATGTATCACAATTTCTGTATCCATTGTTCATTCTGGGTTGTTTCCAGATTCTGGCTGTTATGAATCAAGTAGATACAAACATGGCTAAGCAAATATCCTTGTTGTATATTGGGTATCTTTTCAATATATGCCTAGGAGTGGTATAGCTGGATCTTGAGGAAGCACTATTCCTAATTGTTTGAGAAAGCACCAGATTGTTTTCCAAAGTGGTTGTACAAATTTACATTCCCCTCAGCAATGGAGGAGGATTCCCCTTTCTCCACATCCTCTCCAACATGTGGTGTCACTTGTGTTTTTGATCTTGGCCATTCTGATGGGTGTAAGATGTAATCTCATGGTCATTTTGATTTGCATTTCTCTGATGAATAACTATGTAGAGCATTTTTTTAAGTGTTTCTCTGCCATTCAAAATCAGGAAGTTTATGAAACATTAAAACCTTTTAAGATTCATGTAGTTAGTGAATTGCTATCGTTTGATTTGGATCTTAAATGTGATATTTTGTTAGCTTTTTCTTCATATATTGAATGTTATTTTGATGAAATAATAAATGTGCACATATGTAAATAACTTTTAGGTAAATGTGCAGGGAAATACAGAAAAATTGCTTGGCACAGGAAAATTCATTTTTGTCTTTCATTTCAAAAATGCTTATTCCGGTGGTATTTGATGACGCATGGGAATATTAATAGGCATGCTCTCAATTTGCTATTTTCAACTCAGTTGAGAAAAACTTCAAACTGTTACTAACTTCAGGATATTAGTTAGGTAGCATAGAGTTTTGTATCAATTCAAATTGAGCTGCAAGTTGTTTACACCAGAAAATATACTTTATGTGAACTAAGGAGTGATAGTAACATGTGTGACAGGTAATGAGTGGTGGAAAGGAAAAAAAAATGAGCAAACAGAGGTAAGGAGAGCAAATTAACATGGAATTTGAAAGCCACTGTATCAATCTGACATTTTCTTATGCTTATTGTAGTACAGGATAGACATCAAAAGTGGGAGAAGACAAGGAACAGGACAGGGGCCTTCTACAGTGGTCCTCTGAAACACTACCCATCAGGGTATCGGAGTAGATACTAAGACTCATAGCCAAAATGTGGGCAGAATTTAGGAAACCTGATGGAACAAGAGGGAGAAAGAAAGACCTGGAGGGGACAGATGCTCCACAGGGAGACCAACAGAGCCAGAAAATGCCTGGGGCCAGGGAGGACTGCAGAGACTGGTACTCCAACCAAGAACCATGCATGGAGAGGACCTAGATGCCAGCTCAGAGAAAGCCAATACTTCTCAGTTTCCTAGTAACCTAGTAAGGAGATCTGGAGCTGTCCCTGACATGAACTCAGTGGTTGGCTCTTTGATCACCTCCCCCTGAGGGGGGTGCATCCTTACCATGCCACAGAGGAAGACAATGCAGACAGTCCGATGAGACCTGATAGGCTAGGATCAGAAGGAGGGGGAGAAGGACCTCCCCTCTCAGTGGACTAGGTAATGAGCATAGGGGAAGAAGAGGGAGGGAGGATGTGATTGGCAGGAGATAAGAGAGGGGTTACAGCTGGGATACAAAATGAACAAATTGTAACAAATAATAAATAAATAATTAAAAAAAAATAAGTAAAGTTAGCTTGTTTTTTAAAAGTCATATGAATTCTAATAAAACATAAATAAGTTTAGTAATAAAAATGAGCAATTTGCAAATTGCCAATAATATTTAGCATTAATTCTTACCAAAGTCAAAGAAACATGTTTGTTAAAGTGGTGCTATTCACACAGCACGTATTGTTCACTGCTCTCAGCCTCCCTGACTGAAGCCTTATGGATCCTTTACAAATGTTTCCCAACTGTATGTAAATATGCACTTATATGTGTAAATTGTCTTTACTTTTAAAACAGGACAGACTACAGTTGCCAATTATTAGTCATATTTTGAATGAGAAATGTATACTTTTGACCCTATTTTTCTTCATAATATTTGTCAGTATATTACATTAGACATCATAACATATGTTTGGGGTTTTTTGTTTGTTTGTTTGTTTTGTGTTTGCTTTTTTCACTGCATTTAAAAATTGTAAAACTAGGATGTTTTCTGGTTCACAGTTGCATCACTAAAGACAAGAACTTGGTGTTTGCTGAATGTGTGAATGAATGAATCATTTATATTGTTTCATGTCAGCCTATCTCTCATTCTTCCTAAAGGCTCGGTTTTCTGTTGTAAAAGTAACATTGATGTTTAAAGCTCTTTCAGTTCCTGGTTCTAAAGGTTATAACTTGGGAATGTGCCTCATGGTGTTTATATTTTAGTACATTTGTGACATACCTATTTTGAGTATATTCATTTAATGAATTCTTGAGAAAAAGTTGCTGAATCAAAGTATATGTAGGTTTGGTATATATTTTTAAATTATAATCCTAAAAGAGGGTTCTCATTTATTTTTCAAACTTACAACTGTAGAAAACAAAAACATAAAACAAAGCCTTACATACCAGCAGAATAATGTAAATTTTCTAACATGAAGTTTATTTTTAAATATTTCTGCATCTGTGCACAAAGCAAACACCTTAAAATTCGAACTTCTTTCTCCTCTTGTCAACTCCTTCTTCCCTACAAATCTCTCTCTCTGCTCATTTTGTTTTGGGGCCCATTGTGTTTAAATAGGACTTTCCCTGTGCCTGTTGTTTTGAAGCTATCTGTTAGAGCATAATGGGTTCATCATTGTGTCCTTTAACTAAAGACTGTGGTCATCTCTCTCAGTCTCTGTGAATAGCCCAATAGTTCAGAAGTAAAGTAGGGTCTAGAGAGCCCTTCCTACTTCCTTTTCTGATTGTTGGTAAAGCTGGTCTTCTCTGTGCCCATTGCAAGTTAATGCATTTGTTGTCAGTTAATATTTGCAACAGTTGTGGTAAAATTGAAGAATAAAATTTCATAACCCTCCACACTATATTCTAGTTTTCACAAACTTCCTGACTTCTCTTTCCTAATATTTGCGACTCAGAAGCGATGGTATAAATATCTATTGTTTATAGCTCAATCCACAACCATTGCTTATTTTCTTCATCTTGGGCTTTAACAAGTTTTTTGCATTTTCTACAGTTCAGAGTCAGGAGAGTATTTTTTAATTGGAACTTTTGTGGTTCCTAATCTCTTCTCTAAGTTATCCATATCCAGGGTTTTCTCTGTTTGTGTTTTCTTTATTGATTCTAATTTCGTGTTCATGTCTTGAATGAATTTATTCATTTCCTTCATCTATTTGAATGTGGATTCCTGTCTGTCCATGATGGCCTCTATTTTTTGTTTGTTTCCTCTCTGGAAACATGATGGCCTTGAATAACTACATAATTTTTCATTTAAGATCATTTTCCTGTGTTTCAGCCACAATAGAATATCCTTTGGTTTTGGGAGTTTTTGGCGAAGCCATAATGTCCTGGGTTTTGTTGTCTGTATTGTTATGAGGGCCTCTAGCCATCTAGTTGTCTGTTGCCTTGACTGGTTGTTCCTGGAGCCTGTACTGCAGACTGGGTCCACATGTCTTGAGCAGTCTCTGCTGTGTTCATTGTCTCTGCTGGCTCACTGTTTGTGACCCAGGTACAATAAATAGTTGGGTCACTGATGGAAAGATCTCCGAGCCTAGAGCTGCTCCAGTGCCCTACAGGCTTCCTTAAAATGGTAGATAATTGGATTTGGGTCCCACAAGTGGCTCAGCTCCAGTAGGGTCATGGGCTGTGCTGGTTTTTTGTTGTTGTTGTTGTTGTTGTTTGTTGTTTGCTTTTGCTTCTGACCCAGAAGGGCTAGACTGCTGAGGAGCAGGCAGAAAAATCTCCAAGACTAGTGTTGCTCCAGTGCCTCACAGGCATCCTTGAGGAGGAGGACAATGGAACTTGGGTCCCATGACTAGCTCAACTCTCTGTGCTGGGCTAGCTGTATCTGGCCCAAGTGTGCCAGGCTGCTGGGTAGCCTGCAGAGAGATTTCTGTTCCTAGAGCTGCTCCAGTGCCTTACTGGCTTCCTTGAGATGGTGAACAATGGGACTTCAGTCCCACACCTACTTTATTTCTGCTGTGTTCACTGTCTGTGCTGTGATGGCTGATTTTCTGACCCAGTGAGCCAGGCAGTTGGGGAGCAGGTAGAATGGAGTCATGATTCCCCCGCAGTACAAGAAGGTATTCTCTCCACAGAAAGGTGAGAGTGGGTGTCCAGGTTTGGAGCCTCACCCTCTGTATAAGAAGGTATTCACTCCACAAACAGTGAGAGTGAGTGCCCAAGGTCCCAGCCTCTAGCTACTGGTCTCTGGAAAATATGCACAAAAGGTGGGCTTGAATGGATGATCTAGGGCTGCAGAATCAGAGCCACAATCCATTGGAATGAGGAATGTATCCAGACCAATGGTGGGTTTGGGCAAGTGGCCTAAGACTGTGGCAATGCCAGCAGGACCCAGGGAATTTTTCCCGGTATTGGACCTGTTTCTCCTCTCACCTGAGAAACAGGTCAGGATTTTGGGCTCCATAGTACAACCTGCCAGTTACCCTTCACTCACTGCTGTTCAGATAACTTGTGTAATTCTCTTGATATGTTCTATTGATGTTTGTCATACATGTTCATATCATGCTAATTCTAACACTATTTTTTATCGTTTATGACACTAACAACATCTGACATGCTTTATAAGAGTATTTTTCTTAACATCTTCAGTATCTTAGTTTACATATTGTTGATTTTTATTTTTATCCAGAAATATTCCTGAAATCTATTAATTTACTTCTAAATCTATATTACTACCATTAATCTGATCATTGTACTTGTTAATTGCTTTGCCAACATCTTTTCATACTTTCCTAAAAATGTTTTATGGTTTGTTCAGAAAGTTCAGCTACAATTGTTAGCTCTCTTCTGAGAAATATTTAAGCTTAACATTGTTAGGATAAAAATGACAATCCTCAAAGTGGTTTTGTAAAGGCCTGCATGATCTGGCATTCAGTCCTTAACCCTCATCTCAAAGTATTATTCTCAGTCTCCGATGGATTTTGTAGCCAGTGATCCTCTTTGCATGAAATAGGGCTGTAGTGAATGATATTCATTCCAACAGAGGCCTCTTTATGTCCCAGATTAGGTCTCTTCTCACCTCAAACTTTGATTGATTAAATTTCTCTTTACTTCTTTCTAACATTATCATTAACCATTACAAATATTGCAGGTGTTTTAATTTTTAATTTTTGGATTTTAGAGACAGAGTTTCTCTGTGTAACAGCTTTGACTGTCCTCAAACTGTCTTTGTAGTGCAGGCTGACCTTGAATTCACAGAGATATGCCTGCCTCTGCCTCTAGAGTTTGTTTAAATACTTTCCTGTTTTGAACAGTGTCCCTTGTTTAATTCCTAATACCACAAACAACAACAAAATGTACAAAAACAAGGCTCTATCTTCCAAAATATGCTACTCAAGAATTTAACAACCACAATGTCTGCTGTTTCAAAGAGCCCTATGTCTAACAGGCACCACTGTTCTTAGTACTAATAGCCATTCACTGTTTGTAGACAATGGATGTTATCTCTCTTCTATACCAGAATCAAGTCATTTTCACAGATATGGGCATGACATTGGTTCACTAATGTTAGCATTCTCTACATCTAGAATAATTTGAATTCATTCATGTCTGCTGAACTAAACACTCAAATTCCACATACAGCAGACTAGTTAAAACTGTCTGGAAGCATATACTTTTTTACAATCATGTTTCTGCAGTCTCATTAAAAATATACCACACATTGTAACCACTTTCCTTTGTAAATTGTTGGTCTACTCTTTGTTTTCCACAGAGGAAGCTGACAATTGTTTAGGTAGAAATTTAAGACAAGCAGAAAATGTGTTATAGGAGATGACAAAAGAGACAAATTAAGCAATCTTACCTAACTTCATTACAAACTACTTTTGGTTGACTCAATGTGTTACAATGGGAAAAAAAAAATGTGTTCACAAAATCAGTACATGAGTACTGAAAGAAAAGAGCTGATATTCTCTGTTGAAGTGAAGACATTTATATCAGCAGCAACAGTGGGAGTCATTGCCTCATTAAAGATATGGTAATCTATTTTCCATCTCCAACCCCCATAAACTTTTCTGCTAACAAAATTGAAGATTCAAATAATGATGTGAGGGCAATTACTACTCTTGCGTGCTTTGACTCATTCATTGTGCTTCTTGTCTCTGATGTCCCTAAAGAAATTTTGACTTAGTATTTTGGCAGGGAAATTTCTACATTAAATTTTTGGACCTAACAGTGTTAAGATCCTCTCCTTGTATGAAGAGATATTTATTTGTTGATGTATATACATATACACAAATACTTCTCATGCTTTTGTGTTTGATCATACAGAATTTCATGGAAACTTCTTTTGACATTTCAGAACTGTATATTCCTGTTCCAGAATGTGGAGACATACGTGTCTTCAATTTTTTCATTAATCATTATCTTTTAAAATTGGACCTGAAATATTTGGGTTCCATGTCTCATTACATAGTAATTTCGGTAAATCAATATAAGTCATTGTGATATGATAAAGCTACCAAGATGAGAGTGTACTTACTTACAGTGTTACAGGAAAGATTTTACTGGTACTGACAACGGATTGTCCTGAGCCCAGGGATCAACTCAGGTTTCAAAACGAATGGTAAATTTTGACTGTCCGCAATGTGGGTTAAGGCATGCCTAAAATTTTGTTTTGTTTTGTTCTGCACTTGATTATGCAACTCATCAGGCTTAATATATTCTATGATTAAATAAACATAGCCAGATATCTTTTTTTTTTTTAATGCAGTTTATTCAGGAACCTTGAACAATCATCTGACCCTGGGGAAAGCCAGCCCACTTTAAATAGCCTCTGGGTAGCCAACCTCAGCATGCCACGTGGGCAATGCAGATAGGTCCACATACATGGAAGCAAGCCAGATCCTCAGCCTTAGCCAAATGTGGAGTTGTTTGTGACAGAGAGCACTCACCATCGGGAAGATGGAAGGCAGAGACCAGCTCCATCTTTCAGGCGCGGCATTACACAGCTCTCTACAGTTCCCCCTTTTTGTTTTGGACGCATCAGGCAAGAGTAGAGGTCGGATCTCTGATATTAGAAATAAATTGGGACTTTGTACTGATGTTCATTTAGGTGTCATCCACCCAAAGAGCATCAGACCTGACCGATACCTTTTTCTCAGAGGCGGGACCTGGGGCATCAACCCGCATGCAATCAGATATGCTCTTCTCTGGGTCCAAAGCGGCTGACCCTGAGTGTAGTGCTTAGCCTCGCATCCTGAGCATAACATTTTGGTTTTTATGGTAGCCAACCATGCTTGGGGAGACTGTCCTGCTTCAATGGCTGTAAAGGCCTGAATGGTCATGGCTGCATTACGCTGTTGTGAGACTCTAATCTTGCATATATACCACAGGCAAACCAAGGTGACCAACACCAGAAGGCCTGCTAACGCTCCCATGCCCGCCCATTCCTTCAGATGATTCATGGCTTCAGCAATCCATGATGATAATCCTGTGGCTAGTCCTGCGTCCACTCTGGTAGAATTTACCGTGACAATGGCCACTCTCAGCTGCTCCATCGTAGTATCGAATTCTCCAGTCCAATTACCTAAAATATAACTAGACAATTGTTTAGACAGATTTGCAGCACAGGGAAAATTCTCATGTTGTATGCTAGTGACTCAAAGTCCAGCATACTTTCATTGACAGCCAAGTTGAGTGATTTGCCATAGGGTATCAATTTGCTCCTGCACGAGGTCAATCCTCTGATTGAACACCACCAAACCTCCTTTTAGTTGAGCATTAATTACGTTTTGTACATCTAAGGCATGAGCTACATTGGCTAAAAGGTTATTCAGGGTCTGAGCAGTCTGCCCAGTATGACTCATGGCTAATGCTGTGGTGGTAGCTCCAACAGCCGCCAATGAGATGGCAGTAACAATGGCAGCTGTAATTCCAAGATCCCTTTTCTGTCTGAAGAGAGTCATAGCGTGAGGGCATCAACGGGCACAGGCACCCAGCTAGGCATGCGAGTAACCAGCTAGTAAATTTACTAGCATTCCAGCATTGGGCAAAAAAGCGAGTATCATTACCACAATTACTTGGCTCTATCTGGCTAATAATGAATAAAAATGGGGGATATAAACAAACAGGTGTGGGCTTATAGGAAATATTATGAGAAGCCTTAACCCCCTCGTTGGAACATCCTGCATCAGTTCTAGAAATAGCATTGGTGGTGTCTGAGGTCTGAGTAGGTTCAGGAGACCATTGCCCCCAGGGGCGAGACGTGCTCCATGTAAATTGACTAACTCCATGTTTTCCTCCACTTTTGAAAGTCATTTAAGGTTCTTAAATTATTTTTTTCCCTTTTTTTAAAATTTTTCATCAGTTACACTTTATTCATTCTGCATCCTCCCAAAAGCCCCTCCCTCCTCCCCTCCCAGTCCCACCCTCCCTCCTCCCTCTGCATGTATGCCACTCCCCAAGTCCACTGATAGGGGAGGTTCTCCTCTCCTTTCTGATCTTAGTCCATCAGTTCACATCAAAAGTGGCTGCATTGTCCTCTACTATGGCCTGGTAAGGCTGCTCCCCCGCAGGAGGAGGTGACTAAAGAGCAGGCCAGTCAGTTCATGTCAGAGGCAGCCCCTCTTCACATTACTATGTAACCCAATTGGACTCTGAACTGCCCTGGGCTACATCTGTGCAGGGGTTCTGGGTTATCTCTATGAATAGTCCTTGGTTGGAGTATGAGTCTCTGGGAAGTTCCCTGTGTTCAAATTTTCTTGTTCTGTTGCTCTCCTTGTGGAGACCCTGTTCTCTCCAGCTCTTACTATTTCCCAGTTCTTACATAAAATTCCATTCACTCTGCCCAACAGTTGCCCATCAGGCTTAGCAGCTGCTTTGATAGTCTGTTGGGCAGAGGCTTTAAGAGGCCCTCTGTGGTAGGTTCCTAGGTTGTTTCCTGTTTTCTTCTTCTTCTGATGTCCATCCTCTTTGCCTTTCCAGATGGGGATTGGACATTTTAGTTAGGGTCCTCTCTCTTGCTTAGTTTCTTTAGATGCACAGGTATTAGTGGGTTTGTCCTATGTTGTATGTCTATATGAGTGAGTATATACCATGTGTGTCTTTTTGCTTCTGGGACAACTCACTCAGGATGATCCTTTCCAGATCCCACCATTTACCTGCAAATTTCATGATTTCCTTATTTTTCATTGCTGAGTAATATTCCATTGTGTAGATGTACCACATTTTCTGCATCCATTCATCAGTTGAGGGGTATCTGGGTTGTTTCCAGCTTCTGGCTATTACAAACAATGCTGCTACAAACATGGTTGAGCAAATTTCCTTTTTGTGTGCTTGAGCCTCTTTTGGATATATGCCTAGGAGTGGTATGGCTGGATCTTGGGGAAGCACTATTCCTGGTTGTCTGAGAAAACGCCAGATTGATTTCCAGAGTGGTTGTACCAGTTTACATTCCCACCAGCATTGGAGAAGTGTTCCTCTTTCTCCACAACCTCTCCAGCATGTGTTGTCACTTGAGTTTTTGATCTTGGCCATTCTCATGGGTGTAAGGTGAAATCATGGTTGTGTTGATTTGCATTTCCCTAATGGCTAGTGAGGTTGAGCATTTCTTTAAGTGCTTCTCTGCCATTCGGTATTCCTCTACAGAGAATTCTCTGTTTAGCTCTGTTCCCCATTTTTTTAGTGGGATACTTGGTTTGCTGCCTTTCAGCTTCTTTAGTTCTTTATATATACTTGACATGAGTCCTCTGTCAGATAAAGGGTTGGTGAAGATTCTTTCCCAATCTGTAGGAGGTCGCTTTGTTTTGATGATGGTTTCCTTTGTTTTGCAGAAGCTTTCCAGTTTCATGAGGTCCCATTTATTGATTGTTGCTCTTAGAGCCTGTGCTGTTGGAGTTCTGTTCAGGAAGTTTTCCCCTGTACCAATGAGTTCTAGGGTATTCCCCACTTTTATTTCAAGCCGATTTAATGTGTCTGGTTTTATGTTGAGGTCTTTGATCCACTTGGACTTCAGTTTTGTGCAGGGTGATAAGTATGGATCTATTTTCATTTTATTACATGTAGACATCCAGTGGTACCAGCACAATTTGTTGAAGATGCTATCTTTTTTCCATTGTATGGTTTTGGCGTCTTTGTCAAATATCAGGTGTCCATAAGTGTATGAGTTTATTTCTGGGTCCTCTGTTTGGTTCCATTGATTCACCATTCTGTTTCTATGCCAGTACCATGCAGTTTTTAAAACTATTGCTCTATAGTACAACTTAAGATGAGGGATGGAGATACCTCCAGATGATCTTTTATTGTAGAGGATTGTTTTAGCAATTCTGGGTTTCTTGTTATTCCATATGAAGTTGAGAATTTTTCTTTCCAGGTCTGTAAAGAATTGTGTTGGTAATTTGATGGGCATTGCATTGAATCTGTAGATTGCTTTTGGTAAGATGGCCATTTTTACTATGTTAATCCTACCAAGCCATGAGCATGGGAGATCTTTCCATCTTCTCATATCTTCTTCTAGTTCTTTCTTCAGAGATTTGAAATTTTTTTCATACAAGTCTTTGACTTCCTTGGTTAGGGTTACTCCGAGGTACCTTATGTCATTTTTGGCTATTTTGAAGGGTGTTGTTTCCCTAATTTCTTTCTCAGCCCTTTTGTCTTTTGTATACAGGAGGGCTACTGATTTTTTTTGAGTTAATTTTGTATCCGGCCACTTTGCTGAAGGTGTTTATCAGCTGTAGGAGTTCCCTGGTAGAGTTTTTGGGGTCACTCACGTATACTATCATATCATCTGCAAATAGTGATAATTTGACTTCTTCCTTTCCAATTTGTATCCCCTTGATCTCCTTCAACTGTCTTATTGCTCTAGCAAGGACTTCCAGAACTATGTTGAAGAGATATGGAGAGAGTGGGCAGCCTTGTCTTGTCCCTGATTTCAGTGGGATTGCTTTAAGTTTCTCTCCGTTCAGTTTGATGTTGGTTATAGGTTTGCTGTACATTGCCTTTACTATGTTTAGATATGTGCCTTGTATCCCTGATCTCTCCAATACTTTAAACATGAATGGATGTTGGATTTTGTCAAAGGCTTTTTCAGCATCTATGGAGATTATCATGTGGGTTTTTTTTCTTTCAATGTGTTAATATGGTGGATCACATTGATGGATTTCCGTATATTGGACCATCCCTGCATACCTGGGATGAAGCCTACTTGGTCATGGTGGATGATATCTTTGATGTGTTCTTGTATTCGGTTTGCGAGTATTTTGTTGAGTATTTTTGCATCAATGTTCATAAGGGAGATTGGCCGGAAATTCTCTTTCTTTGTTGAGTCTTTGTGAGGTTTAGGTACCAAGGTGACTGTGGCTTCATAGAATGAGTTTGGTAATGTTCCTTCTGTTTCTATTTTGTGGAATAGTTTGAAGAGAATTGGTGTTAGCTCTTCTTTGAAGGTCTGGTAGAATTCTGCACTGAAGCCATCTGGTCCTGGGCTTTTTTTGGATGGGAGACTTTTGATGACCGCTTCTATTTCTCTGGGGGATATAGGATTATTTAATTGATTTACCTGGTCCTGATTTAGCTTTGGTAAGTGGAATAAATCAAGAAAATTGTCCATTTTATTTAAATTTTCAAATTTTGTTTCGTATAGACTTTTGAAGTAAGTCCTAATGATTGCTTGGATTTCCTCAGTGTCTGTAGTTATGTCCCCCTTTTCATTTTTGATTTTGTTGATTTGGGTGGTGTCTCTCTGCCTTTTAGTTAGCTTGGCTAAGGGTTTGTCTCTCTTTTTGATTTTCTCAAAGAACCAGCTCTTGGTTTCAGTGATTCTTTGAATTGTTTTATTTGTTTCTAATTGATTGATTTCAGCCCTGAGTTTGATTATTTGCAGCTGTCTGCTCCTTCTTGGTATGTCTGCTTCTTCTTTTTCTAGGGTTTTTAAGTGAGCCATTAAGTTGCTTGAATGTGCTGTCTCAAATTTCTTCTTGAAGGAACTTAGTGCTATGAACTGTCCTCTTAGCACTGATTTCATTGTGTCCCACAAGTTTGGGTATGTTGTGTCTTCATTTTCATTGAGTTCTAGGAAGATTTTAATTTCTTTCTTTATTTCTTCCCTGACCCAGCTGTCTTTTAGTAGCAAGTTGTTCAGTTTCCATGTATGTGTAGGCTTTTTGCTATTTCTGTTGTTACTGAGGTCCAGCTTTATTCCATGGTGATCAGACAGGATACAAGGGATTATTTCAATCTTCCTGTATTTTTTGAGGCTTGCTTTGTGACCAACTATGTGGTCTATTTTGGAGAAGGTTCCATGAGGTGTCGAGAAGATGGTAAATTCTTTAGTGTTTGGGTGTAAGGTTCTGTAAATGTCTGTTAGGTCCATTTGATTCATGACCTCTGTTAGAGATATTGTTTCTTTGTTTAATTTCTGTTTTGTTGACCTGTCCTTTGTTGAGAGTGGGGTGTTGAAGTCTCCCACTATTAGTGTGTGGGGATCTATATGTGGTTTAAGTTTTATCAATGTTTCTTTCACAAATGTGGGTGCCCTTGTATTTGGGGCATAGATGTTCAGGATTGTGATGTCTTCTTGGTGGAATTTTTCCTTGATGAGTATGAAGTGTCCTTCCCCATCTCTTTTGATTAATTTTGGTTGAAAGTTTATTTTATCAGATATTAGAATGGCTACTCCTGCTTGCTTCTTGCGTCCATTTGCTTGAAAAGCCGTCTTCCATCCCTTTACCCTCAGGTAATGTCTATCTTTGTGACTTAGGTGTGTTTCTTGTATACAAAAGATTGCTGGGTTTTGTTTTTGCATCCATTATGTTAGTCTGTGTCTTTTTATTGGAGAATTAAGTCCATTGATATTGAGAGAGAGTAATGACCAGTGGCTGTTAAATCCTTTGACTTTGATGTTGGCTGTGGTCGTACGGTTGTGTGCTTGGTTGCTTTTTGTTTTACTGAAGTGAGGTTATTTATTTCCTGTGTTTTCTTGAATGTAGCTAGCTTTCCTGGGTTGTATTTTCCCTTCCAGTGTCTTCTGTAATGGTGCATTTGTTTGTAGGTTTTGTTGAAATTTGTTTTTGTCATTGAATATCTTATTTTCTCCGTCTATGAGGACTGAGAGTTTTGCAGGGTATAGTAGCCTGTGCTCACATCTGTGTTCTCTTCTGGTCTGCATGATATCTGTCCAGGCCCTTCTGGCTTTCATAGTCTCTGTTGAAAAGTCAGGTGTGATTCCAATGTGTTTGCCATTATATGTTACTTGGCCTTTTTCTCTTGCAGCTTTTAGTATTTTTTCTTTGTTCTGTATACTTACAGTTTTGATTATTATGTGGCGGGAGGATTTTCTTTTCTGGTCTAATTTATTGGGTGTTCTATAGGCCTCTTGTATTCTTATTGGCCTCTCCTTTAGGTTGGGGAAATTTTCTTCAATGATTTTGTTGAAAATATTTTCTGGGCCTTGGTGCAGGGAATCTTCTTTTTTCTCTAGTCCTATTATTCTTAGGTTTTGTCTTTTTATGTTGTCTTGAATTTCTTGGATGGTCTGTGTCAGGAATTTTTTAGATTTATCATTTTCTTTGACAGATACATCTATTTCTTCCATTGTATCTTCCATGCCTGAGATTCTTTCTTCCATTTCTTGTAGCCTATTGGTTATGCTAACCTCTGTAGTTCCTGCTTTCTTCCCTAAGTTCTTTCTCTCCACAAGTTCTTCCATTTGTGTTTTTTTTTTTTTTTTTAATTTTTCCAATTCTATCTTCAGGTCTTGAGCTATTTTGTTGGTTTCCTTCCCCTGTCTGACTGTATTTTCATGTTTTTCTGTCAATTCCTTCATCTGTTTGTTTGAACAATCCACTGTTTCTTTTATTTCATTCAGTGATTTAAGCATTTCCTCTCTAAAGGCCTCATACTTTTTGGCTTCAGCTTCTTCTATTTCTTTTCGTATTTTATTTGTTTCCTCTGTTATCATCTTCTTGAGCATAGATGTTAGGTCGTCTCCTTGAATGTCATTTATGCTGGGGTGTCTAGGGCTCTTTGCCCCTGGATAACTGGGTTCTGGAGATGCCATAATGCTCTGGCTTTTGTTCGTTGAACTTTTACGCTGTCTTCTACCCATTGGGCTATCTTAGTTGTTTGAATTTAGTTTCTGGTTGTTCCTGGACTCTTGTAGTGGAGAGAATCCCTTTGGCAGGAAGATGTTTTTTCCTGAAGGAAGTCTTCCCAGCTTTTTGGGTATAGTCCCTGGATGTCCAGTGTTTTTCAGGAGTTGCTACAGCTCACCTCAGGCCTAGAGACCTGGGTGGTAACTGTGGTCCTGATTAGTCAAGAGGGCTCTCCTCTCACCGGGAGAAGTCTTGGGGGCAGCTGCCCTCCTTCTGGGTTTCTTGCTGTAAATTTAGTGATCAGCTGCGGTAATCTGTGGCGGGTGAGTACTGCTCTGGTGTCTTGGGGCACTCAATTCTGTCTGTTTGCAATCTGCAGTCTGCTAGAATTTCCCTAGGTGACCCCAGCAGCATGGTTTCTTCCTTCTCTCTGGGGTCCTCTCCGGACAGGGGTTCCCAGTCCCTGTTGTACTGGGGCGCACAGCTTGTCTGTACCACTGAGATGAGAGCAAAGCTCTCTGCGCGTGGCAGGAGCTCGGCTGTGATGGCGGCAAAGACCTTCTGGGGAGAGACTGGGTGACCTGCGATCAGAGCCGCAACCCTGCTTCCCCGTGGGGTCCCCCCGCGACTGGGGCTCCCAGTCTCAGGTACCCTTGTGCCCACGGATCAACCTGGGAAAGTGGCTGGGACCCGCCCGCTTGCGGCTCCAGCCTGGAGACCCAAAGCCTGCGTTACCCGGGATTTCTTCCAGGTTCTGGCTGGGTAGCCGTGAGTGGACCTGACCGATTTCCACGCTGTGGGAGCCTCCCCTCACTTGGGAAACACAATCGATGTAGTTTCAGGGCCCCGAGTTCAGTCTCCTGGTCTCTGCATGAAAAATGCTGTCCTGCTGCTCAGATGCGCTGTTTTCCCGGTGCTGCCATCTTGGCTCCCCCCCCCCCCAGATATCTTTTTAAGTCTGGTCACATTTTGACAATTATTAGCATGCGTTCTCTGCTACCTGTTGTGATAAATGTCCACACTCTAATTCTCTTTCTGTTTCTGATGGTTAACTGTGTTTTGAAGATCAAAAAGACAGTTAAATAGCATCTAATCTTACTAGTTTTACTGATTTACATCCATTAATGCAGTCTTCAGGTACTGGTATGATTTCATCCCCTTCATCTTCCTCAAAGAATCGTTAAAGGCTTTGTCTTTGATAGTGAATATGTGGCTTATATGATACTCATTTTGTGAAGCTTTGTGACTGGTACAAAGGTACAAAGGTGTGTGTGTGTGTGTGTGTGTGTGTGTGTGTGTGTGTGAGAGAGAGAGACAGCTGGCATTTTCCTGTGTAATACAGCACCCTTTTGTTTTGCAGCAGGGACTATCACTGAAGCTGGAGATCACAGA
Source organism: Meriones unguiculatus (assembly GCF_030254825.1). Lineage (NCBI taxonomy): Eukaryota > Metazoa > Chordata > Mammalia > Rodentia > Muridae > Meriones > Meriones unguiculatus. Next base: position 6,850,010 of record NW_026843706.1, on the reverse strand, counting down.
TTAGCTAGACTGGATGGCCAATAAGTCATGAAGATTCTTAATCTCTGTTTCTCAGTGCTGTGATTTCAGGTGCTTGCCAACATACCCAACTGTTTACTTGGATTCCAAGGATCCAAACTCTCATCCTCATACTTATGCAAAGGTCACTTTAACCACTAGATCATCACACAAGCTCTACTTACAAAGCACTTATTTCTCCAAAACTTTGACAACATTTTATGCTAAGTTTATATCATTTAAAGTGTTCCACATAATCAAATGCTAGTTTTCACTAACCAGCTAGAAAACAATGCTTCACCCAGTATGCTATATAGTAAGTTAAAAATATGATCTCAATTGAATTAGTACAAGTAAACAAAAATATATGACATTTCATCCTGTGTTTTAATTTTTTCCAATATTCATAACATTTTATCCTTGAGAACGTCATGCAGGAATGTAGTGAAACTTGATCATGTCTAATTCTTACCCTCCAAAACTTCCTTCCTAACATATTTTTTCCCTTCTGCTCTTTTCTTCCCCTCCCACTTCCTCCACCACCTCTGACAACCTACTAAATCCAGTTAGTATTGATCATATGTGCATGGCTATGAGGCCAACCACTGGAACATGGAAAACTTACCAGTGGGCATATATTTAAAAAAGGATTTTTCCTCCACATACAACCATCAGGTGTCAATAGCTTCAATGTACATTCCTGACTACTTGCTAGATTTTTAAAAACATTTAAAAGACAAATTTCCTCAAATCCTTTAGTCTGTTTTGTTTTACAATCATTTCTTGGTCCTTCAATATTACTCCCCACTAGACTATGTTGAACTGTGGTGTAGATGCACAGGCAAACAACTCTAGTGTAAAAGGGGGAAATGTTATCATCCTCAATGTTTTCTTATATTTTTAAGGTGTGTGTGTGAATGTTTGTTTGTGTGTGTGTGTGTGTGTGTGATATATGCTGGTACACACAGATGCCAGAATGCCAAAAGATGGTATCAGGCTGCTTGGGACTGGGACTGGAGTTATACGCCACTAGCAGCTACCTAATATGGGTACTGAGAATCAAACTGTGATCCTTTGGAAATGCAGCAAAGTCTCTTAACCTCTAAAACACCTCTTTGGGTTCTAGCTATTTTCTTAGGAAACATAAATCACCAAGTGCTTTCCAAGTCACAGATCATTCTCTAGTCCAAAAAAAGTTGATCTGACATTTTCATCTCATTCATCTAATCCTAATTTACTCTTTCTGTAATAAGACATGCTAAGATAAGAACTTGTAGTTTGCAAAAAAATTAAAGGGGTGACATTATTTTCTCCCCCAACTTAACATTTTTATTGATTTAGATTTCTAAATCCTGCAAAATGTTGAAACATTTAAGAGATGAATAGTAAAGAAAACTAAATCCTTTCTTGATCAGTGTTACCCTACCATCATGACACCTTGTTTCAGAGCCCATTTTTCTAATTCTACATTCTATGACTATTTTTCTATTGGTAATTGATAGATTCTGTTTCTTTAGATTTGATACTCTTCTTTGCGCCTTAATTTGCTACTTTTCTAATTTTGTCTAAGCAACATGTGTCTGTGTAATACTTTGCTTCTTTGTTTTTAGGCACTCATATTGAAGCATGCTTGGTAAACATTCAATGCCTGAGCAACATCCCAGCCTTTTATAAAATATTTCCAACATGTAGAAATGACATTTTTCCTGGATATAGGCAAAACAGATGGAGATAAATAATCAATTTGAATCAATTTTAAAGTAGTAAAGTCTTGGACGTGTATTAGTATCTATACATGTATTTGTTAATTTATCTCCTCTATAGTGGCATACCTGTATCCCAATCTTACAGATAATTAAATTGTTAAACCGAAACCCAAAGAATTTTTTAAATGTCACTCATCATGACAGATAGAAAAGTGTATCTGACATAAAAGGTAGGATTCCATTAATTCTGTGCTGCTCCAATGCATTAAGTAAAAAACCAATTTATCTTTCAGAATTACGCATATTTGGAAAAGTTGGTAAATTTGTGAGTCAAGATAGTACATGGTATGGAATTCCAGTATAAGCTATCAGGTTTGAATTTTCTTTTTTTATTATTATTATTTTTTTATTTTATTTAATTTATTTTTTTATCAGTTACATTTTATTAACTCTGTATCCCAGCCATGTCCCGATCCCTCATTCCCTCCCAGTCCCTCCCTCCCTCCCTCATCTCCACCGTGCCCCTTTCCAAGTCCACTGATAGGGGGTCCTCCTCCCCATTCATCTGATCCTGTTTTATCAGGTATCTTCAGGACTGGCTGCAAAGCCCTCCTCTGTGGCCTAACGGGACTGCTCCTCCCTTCAGAGGTGGGGAGACCAAAGAGCCAGTCATTGAGTTCCTGTTAGAAATAGTCCTTGTTCCCCTCACTTTGGGAAACCAATTGGTTACTGAGCTACCACAGGCTACATCTGAGTGGAGGTTCTAGGTTATATCCATACATGGTCCTTGGTTGAATGTCAGTCTCAGAAAAGACCCTGTGCCCAGATATATTTGGTCCTTGTGGAGCTCCTATCCTTTCCCCATCAGACTAACTCCCCTTCTTTCTTATGATTCCCTGTACTCTGCCAAAGGTTTGGTCATGAGTCTTTGCTTTGAAAACACTGCTAGTTAGAGTCTTTCAGATGCGCTCAGTAGACTCCTGTCATACATTCAATGCACATCCCATCTGTCCTTCTAAACGAGGATTGATCATCTTACCCCATGTACGCTCAATTGATTATCTTTTTGAGGTGTATAGATTTCATTATGTTTATCATATCTTATAGGTCTATATAAGTGAGTGTATCCCATGTTTGTCTTTCTCCTTCTGGGATATTTCACTCAGAATGATCTTTTCTAGATCCCACCATTTGCCTGCAAATTTCATGATTTCCTCCTTTTTGATTGCTGAGTAGTATTCCATTGTATAAAAATACCACAATTTCTGTACCCATTCCACTGTTGATGGACATCTGGGTTGTTTCCAGGTTCTGGTTATTACAAATAGAGCTGCTATAAACATGGTTGAGCAAGTGTCCTTTTTGTGTACTTGAACAAACTTTGGGTATATACCTAGCAGTGGTATAGCTGGGTCTGGAGGAAGCACTATTCCTAATTGTCTTAGAAAGCGCTAGATAGCTTTCCAGAGTGGTTGTACCAGTTTACATTCCCACCAGCAGTGGAGGAGGGTTCCCGTTTCTCCACAACCTCTCCAGCATGTGGTATCACTTGAGTTTTTCATCTTGGCCATTCTGATGGGTGTAAGGTGATATCTCAGGGTCGTTTTGATTTGCATTTCCCTGATGGCTAATGAGGATGAGCATTTCTTTAAGTGTTTTTCTGCCATTCGATATTCCTCTGTCGAGAATTCTCTGTTTAGCTCTGTTCCCCATTTTTTAATTGGATTACTTGGATTGCTGCTTTTCAGCTTCTTTAGTTCTTTGTATATACTGGATATTAGTCCTCTGTCAGATAAAGGGTTAGTGAAGATTCTTTCCCAATCTGTAGGCAGTCGTTTTGTTTTGATGAGGGTATCCTTTGCTTTACAGAAACTTTTCAGTTTCATGAGGTCCCATTTATTGATTGTTGCTCTTAGAGCCTGTGCTGTTGGTGTTCTGTTCAGGAAGTTGTCTCCTGTGCCAATTTAGCTGTGCAGTCTTGGGCAAAATATTTAACCACTGTATCTCAGCCAAATTAAGCAGGATTAAGTCATCTAGCACCATACGTCCTGAAATGTTTATATGAAATACAAATGTGTTAGTATGCTAAATATAGGTTCATAGAATAGGGTAATCATAAATGTGGTATAGAGAAAGAACCCATTAAAACTTAATTATTTTAATTAACTTAATTAATTATTAGTTTCATTAATAATATCATCATTGCTAAAATTATTCTTAAATTCAAGCCTTACACATAGATAATGTGGACCTTTTGATTCTTCAAGACAATTTAAACCTATGAAACTATATTCTGGGATTCTTAATACCTGTTTTTGTTGTTGTTCTGTTTGTTTGTTTAGTTTGCTGTTTTTTTTTCTGATTCAACAGGTTTTATTTTTAAATTAATTTATTTTTTATTAATTATAGTTTATTCACTTTGTTTTTTTTTTATTTTTTTTTTATTTTTTTCCCTTTTTTCTTAAATTTTTCATCAATTACACTTTATTCATTCTGCATCCCCCCATAAGCCCCTCCCTCCTCCCATCCCAATCCCACCCTCCCTCCTCCCTCTGCTTGCATGCCACTCCCCAAGTCCACTAATAGGGGAGGTTCTCCTCTCCTTTCTGATCTTAGTCTGTCAGTTCACATCAAAAGTGGCTGTATTGTCCTCTACTGTGGCCTGGTAAGGCTGCTCCCCCCCCCCCCCCAGAGGGAGGTGATCAAAGAGCAGGCCAATCAGAGTACGTCAGAGGCAGTCCCTCTTCACATTACTATGTAACCCAATTGGACTCTGAACTGCCCTGGGCTACATCTGTGCAGGGGTTCTAGGTTATCTCCATGAATAGTCCTTGGTTGGAGTATGAGTCTCTGGGAAGTTCCCTATGTTCAAATTTTCTTGTTCTGTTGCTCTCCTTGTGGAGACCCTGTCCTCTCCAGCTCTTACTATTTCCCAGTTCTTACCTAAAATTCCGTTCACTCTGCCCAACAGTTGCCCATCAGGCTCAGCATCTGCTTTGATAGTCTGAAGGGCAGAGGCTTTCAGAGGCCCTCTGTGGTAGGTTCCTAGGTTGTTTCCTGTTTTCTTCTTCTTCTGATGTCCATCCTCTTTGCCTTTCTGGATGGGGATTGGACGTTTTAGTTAGGGTCCTCTCTCTTGCTTAGTTTCTTTAGATGCACAGGTTTTAGTGGGTTTGTCCTATGTTGTATGTCTATATGAGTGAGTATATACCATGTGTGTCTTTTTGCTTCTGAGACAACTCACTCAGGATGATCCTTTCCAGATCCCACCATTTACCTGCAAATTTCATGATTTCCTTATTTTTCAATGCTGAGTAATATTCCATTGTGTAGATGTACCACAATTTCTGCATCCATTCTTCAATTGAGGGGCATCTGGGTTGTTTCCAGCTTCTGGCTATTACAAATAAAGCTGCTACAAACATGGTTGAGCAAATGTCCTTTTTGTGTACTTGAGCCTCTTTTGGATATATGCCCAGTAGTGGTATGGCTGGATCTTGAGGAAGCGCTATTCCTAGTTGTCTGAGAAAGCGCCAGATTGATTTCCAGAGTGGTTGTACAAGTTTACATTCCCACCAGCAGTGGAGAAGGGTTCCCCTTTCTCCACAACCTCTCCAGCATGTGTTGTCACTTGAGTTTTTGATCTTGGCCATTCTCATGGGTGTAAGGTGAAATCTCAGGGTTGTTTTGATTTGCATTTCCCTAATGGCTAATGAGGTTGAGCATTTCTTTAAGTGCTTCTCGGCCATTCGGTATTCCTCTACAGAGAATTCTCTGTTTAGCTCTGTTCCCCATTTTTTAAGTGGATTACTTGGTTTGCTGCTTTTCAGCTTCTTTAGTTCTTTATATATACTGGATATGAGTCCTCTGTCAGATAAAGGGTTGGTGAAGATTCTTTCCCAATCTGTAGGTGGTCGCTTTGTTTTGATGACGGTGTCCTTTGCTTTACAGAAGCTTTTCAGTTTCATGAGGTCCCATTTATTGGTTGTTGCTCTTAGAGCCTGTGCTGATGGTGTTCTGTTCAGGAAGTTTCCCCCTGTACCAATGAGTTCTAGGGTATTTCCCACTTTTTTTTCAAGCCGATTTAATGTGTCTAGTTTTATGTTGAGGTCTTTGATCCACTTGGACTTCAGTTTTGTGCAGGGTGACAAGTATGGATCTATTTTCATTTTTCTACATGTAGACATCCAGTTAGACCAGCACCATTTGTTGAAGATGCTATCTTTTTTCCATTGTATGGTTTTGGCGTCTTTGTCAAAGATCAGGTGTCCATAAGTGTGTGGGTTTATTTCTGGGTCCTCTGTTCGGTTCCATTGATCCACCATTCTGTTTCTATGCCAGTACCATGCAGTTTTTAAAACTGTTGCTCTATAGTACAACTTAAGATCAGGGATGGAGATACCTCCAGAAGATCTTTTATTGTAGAGGATTGTTTTAGCAATTCTGGGTTTCTTGTTATTCCATATGAAGTTGAGAATTTTCCTTTCCAGGTCTGTAAAGAATTGTGTTGGTAATTTGATGGGCATTGCATTGAATCTGTAGATTGCTTTTGGTAAAATGGCCATTTTTACTATGTTAATCCTACCAAGCCATGAGCATGGGAGATCTTTCCATCTTCTCATATCTTCTTCTAATTATTTCTTCAGAGATTTGAAATTTTTTTCATACAAGTCTTTGACTTCCTTGGTTAGGGTTACTCCGAGGTACCTTATGTCATTTGTGGCTATTGTGAAGGGTGTTGTTTCCTTAATTTCTTTCTCAGCCCTTTTGTCTTTTGTATACAGGAGGGCTACTGATTTTTTTGAGTTAATTTTGTATCCTGCCACTTTGCTGAAGGTGTTTATCAGCTGTAGGAGTTCCCTGGTAGAGTTTTTGGGGTCACTCACGTATACTATCATATCATCTGCAAATAGTGATAATTTGACTTCTTCCTTTCCAATTTGTATCCCCTTGATCTCCTTCAACTGTCTTATTGCTCTAGCAAGGACTTCCAACACTATGTTGAAGAGATATGGAGAGAGTGGGCAGCCTTGTCTTGTCCCTGATTTCAGTGGGATTGCTTTAAGTTTCTCTCCATTCAGTTTGATGTTGGCTATAGGCTTGCTGTATATCGTCTTTACTATGTTTAGATATGTGCCTTGTATCCCTGATCTCTCCAATACTTTGAACATGAATGGATGTTGGATTTTGTCAAAGGCTTTTTCAGCATCTAGGGAGATTATCATGTGGTTTTTTTCTTTCAGTTTGTTAATATGGTGGATCACATTGATGGATTTCCGTATATTGAACCACCCCTGCATACCTGGGATGAAGCCTACTTGGTCATAGTGGATAATATCTTTGATGTGTTCTTGGATTCGGTTTGCAAGTATTTTATTAAGTATTTTTGCATCAATGTTCATAAGGGAGATTGGCCGGAAATTCTCTTTCTTTGTTGAGTCTTTGTGAGGTTTAGGTACCAAGGTGACTGTGGCTTCATAGAATGAATTTGGTAATATTCCTTCTGTTTCTATTTTGTGGAATAGTTTGAAGAGAATTGGTGTTAGCTCTTCTTTGAAGGTCTGGTAGAATTCTGCGCTGAAGCCATCTGGTCCTGGGCTTTTTTTGGATGGGAGACTTTTGATGACCGCTTCTATTTCTTTGGGGGATATAGGTCTATTTAGTTGATTTACCTGGTCCTGGTTCAGCTTTGGTAAGTCAAATCGATCAAGAAAATTGTCCATTTCATTTAGATTTTCAAATTTTGTGGCATATAGACTTTTGAAGTAAGTCCTAATGATTGTTTGGATTTCCTCAGTGTCTGTAGTTATATCCCCCTTTTCATTTCTGATTTTGTTGATTTGGGTGGTGTCTCTCTGCCTTTTAGTTAGCCTGGCTAAGGGTTTGTCGATCTTGTTGATTTTCTCAAAGAACCAGCTCTTGGTTTCATTGATTCTTTGAATTGTTTTATTTGTTTCCAATTGATTGATTTCAGCCCTGAGTTTGATTATTTCCAGCCGTCTACTCCTTCTTGGTGTGTCTGCTTCTTCTTTTTCTAGGGTTTTTAATTGAGCCATTAGGGTGCTTGAATGAGCTGTCTCGAATTTCTTCTTGAAGGCACTTAGTGCTATGAACTTTCCTCTTAGCACTGCTTTCATTGTGTCCCACAAGTTCGGGTATGTTGTGTCTTCATTTTCATTGATTTCTAGAAAGACTTTAATTTCTTTCTTTATTTCTTCCTTGACCCAGCTGTCATTTAGTAACAAGTTGTTCAGTTTCCATGTGTGTGTAGGCTTTTTGTTATTTCTGTTATTGTTGAGGTCCAGCTTTATTCCATGGTGATCAGACAAGATACATGGGATTATTTCAATCTTCTTGTATCTGTTGAGGCTCGCTTTGTGACCCACTATGTGGTCTATTTTGGAGAAGGTTCCATGAGGTGCTGAGAAGAAGGTAAATTCTTTTGTGTTTGGGTGTAAAGTTCTGTAAATGTCTGTTAGGTCCATTTGATTCATGACCTCTGTCAGAGACATTGTTTCTTTGTTTAATTTCTGTTTGGTTGACCTGTCCTTTGTTGAGAGTGGGGTGTTGAAGTCTCCCACTATTAATGTGTGTGGATCTATATGTGCTTTAAATTTTATCAATGTTTCTTTCACAAATGTGGGTGCCCTTGTATTTGGGGCATAGATGTTCAGGATTGTGATGTCTTCCTGGTGGAATTTTCCCTTGATGAGTATGAAGTGTCCTTCCCCATCTCTTTTGATTAATTTTGGTTGAAAGTCTATTTTATCAGATATTAGAATGGCTACTCCTGCTTGCTTCTTGGGTCCGTTTGCTTGGAAAGTCGTCTTCCAACCCTTTACCCTCAGGTAATGTCTATCTTTGTGTTTTAGGTGTGTTTCTTGTATGCAACAGATTGCTGGGTTTTGTTTACGTATCCATTCTGTTAATCTGTGTCTTTTTATTGGAGAGTTGAGTCCATTGATGTTGAGAGAGATTAATGACCAGTGGTTGTTAGATCTCTTGATTTTGATGTTGGCTGTGCTCATCAGGTTCTGTGCTTGGTTGCTTTTTGTTTTACTGAAGTGAGGTTATTTATTTCCTGTGTTTTCTTGAATGTAGCTAGCTTTCTTGGGTTGTATTTTCCCTTCCAGTGTCTTCTGTAATGCTGGATTTGTTTGTAGGTATTGTTAAAATTTGTTTTTGTCATTGAATATCTTGTTTTCTCCATCTATGAGGACTGAGAGTTTTGCTGGGTATAGTAGCCTGGGCTGACATCTGTGTTCTCTTAGGGTCTGCATGATATCTGTCCAGGCCCTTCTGGCTTTCATAGTCTCTGTTGAAAAGTCAGGTGTGATTCTAATGGGTTTGCCATTATATGTTACTTGGCCTTTTTCCCTTGCAGCTTTTAGTATTTTTTCTTTGTTCTGTATACTTACTGTTTTGATTATTATGTGGCGGGAGGATTTTCTTTTCTGGTCAAATTTGCTGGGTGTTCTGTAGGCCTCATGTATTCTAATTGGCCTCTCCTTTAGCTTGGGGAAATTTTCTTCAATGATTTTGTTGAAAATATTTTCTGGGCCTTGGAGAAGGGAGTCTTCTTTTTCCTCTATACCTATTATTCTTAGGTTTTGTCTTTTCATATTGTCTTGCATTTCTTGGACGGTCTGTGTCAGGAATTTTTCAGATTTAACATTTTCTTTGACAGATACATCGATTTCTTCCATTGTATCTTCTACACCTGAGATTCTTTCTTCTATCTCTTGCAGTCTGTTGGTTATGCTTACCTCTGTAGTTCCTGTTTTCTTCCCTAGATTCTTCCTTTCCAGTATTTCTTCCATTTGTGTTTTCTTTAATTTTTCCAATTCTATCTTCAGGTCTTGAGTTGTTTTGTTTACTTCCTTCACCTGTCTGATTGTACTTTCCTGTTTTTCTTTTAGTTCCTTCAACTCTGTTTCTTTCATTTCATTCAGTGTTTTAAGCATTTCCTTTCTAAAGGCCATAAACTGTTTGGCTGCAGCTTCCTCTATTTCTTTACGGATGGCAATATTCTGTTTGAGTTTATCTTCCTCTATGTCTTTACGAATCTTATTTGTTTCCTCTGTTATCATCTTCATGAGCATACTTGTTAGGTCATCTTCTTGGATTTCAGTTATGGTGGGGTGTCCAGGGCTACTTGCCCCTGGGTAACTGGGTTCTGGAGATGCCATATTGCTCTGTCTTTTGTTGCTTGAGCTTTTACGCTGGCCTCTACCCATTGTGTTATCTTAGGAGTTTGGGGTTATTTTCTGGTGGTTCCTGGGGATCCTGGGAAACACAATGACTGTGTTTTATGGCCGAGAGTTCTGATTGCTGTTCACTGTGCTGATCCTGCTGTGCTGCTGCTCAGAATGAGAGTCCTCCCGGCGCCGCCATCTTGCCCCTCCGCCAGTTTATTCACTTTGTATTCCACCCTCAGCCACCTCCCTCATCCTCTCCCAATTTTCCCTTCCCTCTTTCTTCTCCTCCCATGTCCCTACCCCAGTCCACTGATAGAGGAGGTCCTCTACTCTTTCATCTGATCCTAGTTTATCAGGTCTTATCAGGACTGGCTGCACTGTCTTCTTCTGTGGCCTGGTAAGGCTGCTCCCCCCCTCAGGCGGAGGTGATCAAAGAGCAGGCCACTGAGTTCTTGTCAGAGACAGTCCAAAATCTGTATGCCTAAAGAAGCTAAGCAAGAAGGAGGACCATGGATAGGATGATCAATCCTCACTTAGAAAGAAAAATGGGATGGACATTGGAAGTAGGAGAAAACAAGTAACAGGACAGGAGCCTACCACACAGGGCCTCTGAAAGACTCTACCTAGCAGTGTATCAAAGCAGATGCTCATAATGAAATCTTCAGCAGAGTGCAGGGAATCATATGAAAGAAGGGGGAGTTAGTATGACCTGGAGAGGACAGGAGCTCCACAGGGACCAAATCTATCAGGGCACAGAGGTCTTTTATGACACTGTTTCTCCAACCAAGGACCATGTATGGATATAACCTAGAACCCCTGCACAGATGTGGCCACACCTGGAAGGCATGGTTACCATGCCCCTTAAAAGGGCTGATACCGACACGTGGTCCCTCTCTTATTTTCTCTCTCTTACACCATTTCTTTCTCTCCCTTACTCTCTTATTTTCTGTCTCTTTCTCTTTTTCTCTCTCGAGGCACCCCCTTCCTCTTCCCTTTTCTTTCTCTCTCCTCACCATGTCCTGCTTCCCACTCCCTCCTTTCCTTCCTAATAAATCTTTCTCAGATAATATTGGTTGCCTCCTGCTTCTTCTTTTTAATTAATAACAGAGTGGGATTGGGAGTGAGGTAGGGGCTAAGGATGGGATACAAAGTAAATAACCTGTGATTAATAAAAAAATAAAATTACTAATATAAAAAAGAGATACTGAGACTCATAGCAAAACTTTGGTAAGAGTGCCAAATCCTTATGGATGAAGAGGGAGATAGAAAGACTTGGAGGGGTCAGGAACTATACAGGGAGAACAATATAGCCAAAATACCTGGGCCCAGAGGGACCTGCAGAGACTGATACTCTGACTAAGGAAGAGGCATAGAGAGGACCTAGAATCCCCGTACAAAGGAAGGCCATTGCTGCTCAGCTAATAAAAAAATAAAATTACTAATATAAAAAAAGAGATACTGAGACTCATAGCAAAACTTTTCCTTTTTTTTATTGCTGAGTAATATTCAGTTGTGAAGATGTACCACAATTTCTGTATCCATTCCTCAACTGAGGGGCATCTGAGCTGTTTCTACCTTCTGATTATTACAAAAAAAGCTGCAACAAACATGGTTGAGCAAATGCCCTTATTGTATACATGAGTATCTTTTGGATATATGCCTAACAGTGGTATAGATGGCTCTTGAGGAAGCGCTATTCCTAATTGTCTGAGAAAGAGCCAGATTGATTTCCAAAATGGTTGTATAAGTTTACATTCCCACCAGCAGTGGAGGAGGGTTCATCTTTTCCACATCCTCTCCAGCATGTGTTGTCACTTGAGTTATTCTTCATAGCCATTCTGATGAATGTAAGATGAAATCTCAGGGTCATTTTGATTTGCATCTCCCTTATGGCTAAGGATGTTGAGCATTTCCTTAAGTGTTTCTCTGCCATTCAATATTCCTCTATTGAGAATTGTTTAGCTCTCTACCCCATTTTTTAATTGGATTACTTGGTTTGTTGCTGTCTAACTTCTTGAGTTCTTTATATATAACGTTTATTAGCCCTCTATCAGATACAGGGTTGGTAAAGATTCTTTCCCAATCTGTAGGCAGTCGTTTTGTTTTGATGACAGTGTCTTTTGCTTTACAGAAACTTTTCAGTTTCCTGAGGTCCGATTTACTGATTGTTGCTGTTAGAGCCTGTGCTGTTGATGTTCTGTTCAGGAAGTTGTCTCCTGTGCCAATGAGTTCTAGGCTCTTCCCCACTTTTTCTTCTAACTAATTTAGTGTGTCTTGTTTTATACTGAGGTCTTTGATCCACTTGTACTTTAGTTATGTGCAGGGTGATAAGTATGGATCTAGTGAGGCAGATATTGAGACTCATAGCCAAACTTTGGGCAGAATACAAGGAATCTTATGAAAGAAGTGGAAGATACTAAGACCTGGAGAGAACAGGAGCTCCACAAGGACAGCAACAGATCTTAAAAATCTGGGCACAAGGTCTTTTCTGAAACTGATACTCCAGCCAAGGACCACTCATGGAGATGGCCTGGAACTCCTGCACAGAGGTGGCTTATGGCAGTTCTGTATCCAAGTGGCCTCCATAGTAATGGGGACAGGTACTATCTCTGACATGAACTGATTGGCCTGCTCTTTGATCACCTACTCCTGAGGGGAGAGCAGCCTTAGCAGGCCACAGAAGCTGATAATGCAGCCACTCCTGATGAGACCTGATAGACTAGGGTCAGAGGGTAGGGGAGGAGGGCATCACTTTTCAGTAGAGTGGGTGAGGGACACAGGTGGGAAAGATGGAGGGTGGGATTGTGAGGGGAGGAGGGAGAGAGGTACGGGGGGTTATACAATGTGAATAAACTGTAATCAATAAAAATAAAAATAATTTCAAAAAGAATAGTTTGTTTCCCCAGTGAGACTCAGTTGGAGAAGAATAATTTTCATTTGTAAGTGGATATCAATTGAATATCACTTCTGTGTTAGGGAAGGGACATATGTCTACTTCTTTCAGTTCTAGGCCTCCTTCTGTTTACTCACCGATCATTGATTATTTCTTTTTCTAACTATATGTTTACAGTACAATTTGAGGTCATGGATAGTGATAACTCTTGCTGTTCATTTAATATTCCATAGTATTTTTAGCTATGCTTCATTTTTGTTGTTGTTTTTGTTTTCTGTGGTGGTGGTGATTTGGTTTGTTAGTTTGTTTACACATGAAGCTAAAATATGTCCCTTTATGATCTGTGAAAATTTGTGTTGGAATTTTGATGGGGATATTATTGAATCTGTAGTTTGCTCTTTGTAGGATGGGCATTTTTACTCTATTAACTGTATTAATCCATGACCATGGTAGATCTAGTTTCTGACATCTGCACTTTCTTTCTTCAGTGTTTTAAAATTTTATCACATAAGTCTTTTACTTGCTTGTTTAGTTAGCCCCAAAATATTTTATAATGTTTTTTTTAATTTGTTGTGAATGTGTTGTTTCCCTGATTTCATACTTAGTCTACTTGTCATTTGTATGTAGGAACACTACTGATTTTTATGGATTTATTTATTTTTTCTGATTTTGGTACTATTTAATTACTAATTCTATTTCACCAGAGGTTATAGGTTGGTTTAAATTGCTTCTTTGATCTTGATTTAACCTTGGTAGGTGGTGTATATCAAGACATTTTTCCATGTCTTTTGGGTTTTCCAATTTGATTGAGAATAGGATTTTAAAGTATGTCTTCATATGTCTCTGAATTTCCTCTGCGTCTGTTGTATTTTCCCCATTTTCATATCTAGTTTTGTTAATTTGGATCTACTTCACCTTTTATTTAATTTGAATAAGGGTTTGTCAGTCTTATTGTTTTTCTCAAGAATCAACATTTTTTATTGATTCTTTGTGTTGATTTTTCTTTGTTTGTTTGTTTCTATTTTATTGATTTCAGTCTTTATTATTTCATATGTTTTTTTCTTTTCGTTTTAGAACTTTCTTTTCAGATGTGCTATTAATTACTTATGTGAGATCTCTCCAGTTTTCTGTTTCTTCTCCTACTCCTCCATTTCTTCCCCCTCCTTTTCCTCCTCCTCTTCTTTTTATGTAGCTACTTAGTTCTATGAACTTGTCTTTTCGAACTGCCCTCATTGTGTTCCATATATTTGGGTATGTTGAGTATTTGTTTTCATTCAATTTTAGAAAGTTTCAAATTTTTTTCTAAATTTTTATCTTGACCCATTTTTCAAGCAATAGTTTTTAGTTTTCATTAGTTTTTAAGTTTCCTGTTATTTCTGTTGTTGATGTACAGCTTTAATCCATGCTGATCAGATAGGATGCAGGACATATCTGTTGAGACTTGGTTTGTTTCCAAGCATGTGATCAGTTTAGGAAAAAGTCCTATGATGTGATGAAAGGAAGGTATATTCATTTGTTTGGGAATGAAATGTTATATAAATATATGTTAGTTCCATTTGATTTATAACGTCTGTTAGAATCATCACTTCTCTGTTTATTTTTTGTCTATATGACCCGTCTATTGGTGAGAGTAGGGTATTCAAGTTTCCCACTGTCAGTGTGTTGAGGGTCAAGATGTGGTTTAAACTATAGTATTATTTCTTTTACCAATTTGGGTGCCTTTTCATTTAGGGAATAGATGTTAAGAATTGCAGTGTTCTCTTGGTGGATTTTTCCTTTAATGACTATGTATTATCTATCCTTATCTTTTCTGATTAGTTTTGGTTTGAAGTCTATTTTATAATATATTAAAACGGCAACATCAGTTTGCATCTTAGCTCCATTTGCTTAGAGTATCTTTTCCAACCATTTACATTAAGGTGATATCTATCCTTGATAGTATGGTGTTTTAAGACCACTAATGTTGAGAGTTATGCATGAAAATTGTTTGTTAATTCCTGTAATATTTCTTTTTTCATGGCACGTGTGTGTGTGTCCCTTCCTTTTGATTTATTTTCTGATCTGGGATCATTTATTACTTATGATTTCCTGGGTTTGGTTAATCTCTTTCCATTGAAGTGTTCCTTACAATATCTTCTGTAAAGCTATATTTGTAGACAGCTATTGCTTAAGTTTGGCTTCATAATGAAATGTCTTTTCTCAATCTATTGTGATTGAAAGTTTTGTTGTGTATATTAGCCAGAGTTTCTTAAAGTTTGCAGCACATTTATATGTCTAGGCCCTTCTAACTTTAGAGCCTTCATTGAGAAGTCAGATGTAATTCTAATAGGTTTGCATTTATATATTACTTGGTCTTTTTTTTCCTCTTGCAGCTTTTAATAGTCTTTCTTTGTTCCATATGTTTAGTGTTGTGATTATTACGTGCCAAGAAAAATTCCTTCTCTGATCTAGTCTATTTGGTGTTCTGTGTACCTCTTGTACCTTGACATACATCTCCTTAAGTTAGGTATAGTTTCTTCTGTGGTTTTGTTGAAAATATTTTCCATGCCTTTAACCTGGGTTTATTCTTCTTCCTCTACTCCTATTATGTTTAGATTTCATCTTTTCATAGTGTTCCAGATTTCCTGATTGTCTTTTGCTGGGATTTTTAAATTAGATTTAACATCTTCTTTGACTGAGGTCTTCATTTCTTTAATCGGTATCTTCAGTGTTCGAGAGTCTCTCTCCCATCTTTTGTATTCTGTTGGTGTGGCTCTGAGGATCCTGTTCAAGTTCCTAAATGATGCACTTCCAGATTTTCTTTATTTTTTCCTATTTCCAGTTTCATGTCTTAAACTGTTTTATTCATTTCCTCCCTGTCCCACTCTCCTCTCTCTTCACCCCTTATGTCCCTTGGCTAATCCACTGAGAGGGGAAGTCCTCCTCCCCTACTATCTGACCCTAGCCTCATCAGGACTGTCTGGATCCTCTTCCTCTGTGACCTAGCCAGGGGGAGGTGTTCAAAAAGTCAGCCACTGGGACCATGTCAGAGACAGCCCTTGCTCCCCTTGCTAGGGAATCCACATGGAGACTGAGCAGCTCAATGGTTACATCTGAGCAGAGGGTCTAGGTGTTCTCCATGCATGGTCTTTGGTTAATTAATCAGTCTGCAGGACCCATGAAGTCTAGATTATTATTGTTATTATTTTTGGCTCTGTTGGTCTCCTTGTAAGCTCCTTTCTCCTCCAGTCTTTCTATTTCTCCTACTTCCATAAGATTTCCCAAAGTTTGGCTATGAGTCTCAGCATCTGCTTCAATACCTTGATGGGTAGAATCTTTCTGAGGCCCTCTGTGGAAGGCTCCTGTCCTTTTCTCCGTCTTCTCCTACTCCCGATATCTCTCCTGCTTATCCTTCTGGATAAGGATCAAGCATCTTCCCTAAGATCCTCCTTGTTGTTCATCTTCTTTAGGACTATAGATTTTAGTATGTTTATCCTATATTATATGTCTAATATCCACTTATAAGTGAGTATATACCTTGTGTGTCTTTCTGCTTCTGGGTTACCTCACTCGGGATGATCTTGTTCCATGCATTTGCCTGCAAATTCCATGATTTCCTTGTTTTTAATAGTGCTAATATCCTCCACAATTATAGCCTTTTTAGCACAAAATTTGGTTGTAACATTTAGCTTGCCTAGATTCTTTTCATCTCCATTTTTTAAAACTTATTTTTGTCCGATTTGTTCTTTTTCATTGTTGACCAGTGGAAGAATAACACATAACCAGTGGAAGAATAACAAATAACCACATGGCAAGAGCCAACATTAAGCTGTCTTAAAATTTTCTCTGCCAAAAAATTTAATCAATTTCTTTTTTAATTTGGCTTCACAGTTGGAAAGCATCCACATTCTTTGCTAATATATCGCAAAAGAGACACCTGTCAGTTGATAATATTGTTCCCCTCTAAAACCTCTTAATCTATGCCTCTGCAGTCCACATAATTCTCAGCACCACTGTCTTTTTTTTTTTTAGGAATTTACTTTTATTTTATTAATTACAGTTTATTCACTTTGTATCCCCCATAAGCCCCTCCCTCTTCCCCTCCCGGTCCCACCCTCTGTAAACCCTTCTTCACGCATGTCCCTCCCCAAGTCCACTGATAGGGGAGGTCCTCCTCTCCTTCCTTCTGATCTTAGTTTAACAGATCACATCAAGAATGGCTGCATTGTTATCTTCTGTGGCCTGGTAAGGCTGCTCTTCCCTCAGGGGGAGGTGAACAAAGAGCAGCCCTATCAGATTATGTCAGAGGCAGTCCTTCCCATTACTATGTAACCCACTTGGACACTACACTGCCATGGACAAAATTTGTGTAGGGGTTCTAGGTTATCTCCATGCCTGGTACTTGGTTGGAGTATGAATCTCTGGGAAGACCCCTGTGTTCAAACACATGAAAATCTCCCTAGATGCTGAAAAAGCATTTGACAAAATCCAACATCCATTCATGTTTAAAGTATTAGAGAGATCAGGGATACAAGGCACATATCTAAACATAGTAAAGGTGATATAGACCAAACCTATAGCCAACATCAAACTGAATGGAGAGAAAGTTAAAGCTATCCCACTGAAATCAGGGACAAGACAAGGCTGCCCACTCTCTCCATATCTCTTCAATATAGTTCTAGAAGTCCTTGCTAGAGCAATAAGACAGTTGAAGGAGATCAAGGGGATACAAATTGGAAAGGAAGAAGTCAAATTATCACTATTTGCAGATGATATGATAGTATACATGAGTGACTCCAAAAAACTCTACCAGGGAACTCCTACAGCTGATAAACACCTTCAGCAAAGTGGCAGGATACAAAATTAACTCAAAAAAAAAAAATCAGTAGCCCTCATGTATACAAAAGACAAAAGGGCTGAGAAAGAAATTAGAGAAACAACACCCTTTACAACAGCCACAAATGACATAAGGTACCTCGGAGTAACCCTAACCAAGAAGTCAACGACTTGTATGAAAAAAAATTTCAAGTCTCTGAAGAAAGAATTAGAAGAAGATATCAGAAGATGGAAAGATCTCCCATGCTCATGGCTTGGCAGGATTAACATAGTAAAAATGGCCATCTTAACAAAAGCAATCTACAGATTCAATGCAATGCCCATCAAATTACCAACACAATTCTTTACAGACCTGGAAAGAAACATTCTCAACTTCATATGGAATAACAGTAAACCCAGAATTGCTAAAGCACCACTGTCTTACAGTATCTTATTAGGATGACCTATTAAATGCTTCTTAGAATGTAAATGGAAAGCTGCTTTTCTGTTCCAAAATTACAAAGTCTTCCACATTCCTCCAAACACACCATACACACACACACACACACACACACACACACACACACACACACACACTCAGAGAGAGAGAGAGAGCAGAAACCCACCCCTCAATAACAGATCTGTATTAGTTACTTTTCAGTTTTTGCTAACCCACCATAAGCAAGACAAATTAATTAAAACAAAGTTTTTAATTAAGCTTACAGATTCAAAGGATTAAGATTATATAACGGTAGAGCAAAAGCATGCCAGCAGGAATTTCAGAGAGATCATATCTTGAACTCCAAGCAGGAGGCAGAGAGCAAACTGGGAATGAATAACAAGAAACTATTTATCCTCAAAGCCAGAAGCCAGTGATATATTTCCTCCATCAAAACAACACCTCTTAATCTTCACATAAATATTCAAAAAGAGGGCCCAAGTATTCAAATGCCAGAGACTAACAGGACACATTTTATTCAAACCACTGGAGACAAAAACTAAATAGAAATTTCTGCCAGGCATTTATTAATGGGAGGAAGAAAAGGTCCCAGCCAGAGGAGAACTTGTTCATTTCCTGGAAAGAGATTTCATAGGGTTCTAAGGACTTGTCAGACCACCTTAGACAATGAATGTATCACTGTTGGACAGGAGCACCTTGACCTGAACTACTATTTAGATATTCATATCATTGACCATATTTTAAAATTCTAATCTCAATTCACATCCCAGAAGACTGAGTTGGGGGTTACTTGGATTTCTTTATCCTTATGGCAAATGACGTCACATTGAATAAATCAATTTTTCTGTTTTGAATGATTAAAATGAATGAATGAACAAATAAAACAAAACTCAGGATCTAAAGTATCAGCATATTTTTCCATTCATTGACAGCTAAGTGAACAAAATTATTTTATTTTCTACCATTGAAGGCATGCAATATGTTTTTATTCTGAAAGGGTAATAAAAACTCAACATTTAAAACCAAAACTAAACTAAAAAGACAGAATTATGGGATAAAGACCAGAATCACTGTTTCTTGTTTTTTTGTTTTTTTTTTTTTTGTTTTTTTTTTTGTTTTTTTTCTTTTTGGAAGGTGGAGAGGGGGAGAAAGTTTTATTTTGTCTTATAATTTGTAGTCCAACACAGCAAAGTCTAAGCAGGAACTGAAGACAGAGACCTGAAGTCTAGAATTGATGCAAAGGCTTGGAGGAGTGCTGCTTACCAGCTTCCTCAGCTTTCTTTCTAATGATATCCAGGACCACCAGCCCAGAGGCAGAACTAGCAAAACCTGCCCCCACAGGCTTGCCTTCAGGTTAATCTAGTCAGGCATTTTCTTGGCCAAGGTTCCTGTTCCCAAATGTCACTAGCTTGGGTCAAGTTAACATAAGATTAGCCAGCACACAATGGCCTAATGGCACATATCCATGAATCACCTCCAGTATTTGTTGTTGGTTATTTCATTGATCTTTGCCATTAAGAATGAAACAAGATTGAATATCAAATGTGTTTTAATTTCTATTTCCCTAATTACTAGGGATGATGATCACATTTGGTGCGAGTTCTTAGCCCTTTTTTTCCTGCTTTTGAGACCTCTCTGTTCAGATCCTAGGTCCATTTTTTAAATGGTTCATTAGCTCTTTTGACTCTTTTATTTTTGAGTTCTTTGTACATTCTGGATATTAACCAATTGTCAGATTATAAACGGAAAAGATCATCTCCCTTTTTATAGGCTACCCAACTGATTATTTTTTTAGCTGTGCAGAAAATTTTTAGTTTTATAAAGAATCACTTGAAAATTGTTGGCCTTAACACTTGGGAAAATGAGTCCTATTCAATAAGGCCTTCTTTATACCTGCAATTCCTGCATCATATAGTGTACAGCTTGTATTTTCTGATAAGTTTCAGTGTTTCAGGTTTCACATTTAAATCGCTGTTCCATCTGGAGTAATTTTATGTTAAAGGTTATAGTTAAAAAAATGTGGGGTCCAAACACAGTTCTATTTTAAATTGTATAAGATCTTTACTTAGAATCTTAAAAGAATAGACCAATGATTTCTTAAGTTTGAAAACAAATTTACTGTATTTCAATTGCTTATAGCAACCATTTTAGAAAATAATATTGAAAACAAATGTTGTGTTATAGTCAAGTTTGTCAGAGTAAGATAATCTGAGTTATTCAGACTGTTTTGATACCTTTATACTGTAAAATTTTTTTCATGCAAAATATATTTGTTACCTGGATGGATATGACCTAAAATCATGTAAGTTGTTTACTTTTAATGCTAAGAAGCTACAGCTTACACTACATTTCAAAGTACTAAGTACCTTTATAGGAAGCAAAATGTGTTCATATATGTCAGTTTTTCTAGATGAAATATCTATGGTGAAAAGAATAAGAGGGAAAGTAGTTATGAAGAGGACATGTTGGGGAGTGTTCAGGAGTACAGCTGTGAAATTCTCAAAAACTTAATTAAAATTATTTAAAAATTTCCAATTTATTAATAGACTTCCTATACAATAAAAAAACAAGTATATGTTAGAGCAACTATATGAGTTTTAGACACCCAAGGAAAATATCTTCTTTCTCTTTTGTAACTTGAAAATTACAAATGTGTTGTAAACATTCACATTTTATTTTCTAAAAGTGATTATTTAATGTTGGAATAAAATAATAAAATTAGTTATCACTATTCTTTATTACAATTTGAAATGCATAGCATATGAGACTTTTTATACATATGTGAACGTTCCTGTGTGTGAGGGTTTCCATGTATGTGTGTGTGTGTGTGTGTGTGTGTGTGTGTGTGTGTGTGGTGTAAGCCAAACATAACCTTAGAAATGTAATTAGTTTTTACTGAAACATGGTCCCTCAAGTGCTCTGGGAGTACCAATTCAGCTAGACTAACTAAACACTGAGGTCTAGGCAGCCTCCTCTTCTGCCTCCCTAGCACTATTATTGTAATTGTACAGGAAGCATCATCATTGTCAGTTAATTTCCTAAAAGTGTTGAGGATTTAATACAGGTCTTTGTATTAACAAACAATCATAATACTAACTGAGATAACTCCCTTAGCCCAGTAATGTAGTGATGTATACATCACTACATAAAGGGAATCACTACACAAATAAAGGGAAGTTTCACTGTAGTAATGTTTTTTTTTTTTGTATTTCCTGTAATTGTGGTACTTTTTATTCTATAATTTATGGTTTTGAACTATTGGGATACTGTTACTCATTTCTATAATTTATTCAATTCTCTATGTAATACATGATGTGACCAAGATTATTATCATATGATAATTTTTAAAATATTTTAAAGCAACCATTTAAACTATTTGAATGCCTACAATATGAAGAATGTCTATCTGATAATAGAAACATACTAAATAGACAGGCTCCCCACCTACAGCAATGCATACTTGAGCAGAAGACAAAGATCAAATAATATATAAATATTATCAGATACTACAAGCTTTAGGTCATTGTGGGAAAATATCAAAGGCATACTATACTATGTACATGAGCTTTTTGTTTTGATTTCTTTATTTTCCATAAAACAGTACTTAGGACAATCTTTTTGTACTTTTGTGATTCTGACAGATTATAATTTATGTATCTATCTTGTAAAACATGAGATATCAGTAATCTGTTCTTTTAGCAGATTTTAAATAATTTATTTTGAAATAGCATTTCAATATCTATGAATTTCCATAAATAATTATTAGACATATGTATAAGAACATACATTCTGGGGGATAGACAGATTGCCTGGTGGTTAAGAGCACTCACTGCTCTTGCAGAGGACTTGAGTTTGGTACCCAGTACCCCCATGTTGGCTCACAATAACAGTAAAGTCCACTTCTAGAGGACCAGGTACCTTCTTTTCCCCTCTATATGTACCAAACACCTATGAGGTGTGCACAGATGCATACAGGGAAATACTCAGACATAAAAACAAATATTTTTAAAGTAATATCCATTCCAGTATTGCTAATAATAATGAGAAAAATAATGAGAAATGTTCACAAGTCTCCTTTCAGAGAACAATGATTCAAAATTGAAAATAGTCCTTTTTTAAAATTTGCATATGTATATATACATATATGTATGCATAAGTAATATAGTATTAAATATTTGTGGTTCTCCTTTTGCCTGGGGGTTGGCTGTTTCCCACCAGCCCATGAAGGCAGGAGGGACAGGAGGTGAGATGTAAAGCTTGGAAGGCCAGCAAGTACAACAGAGACCAGACAGTCCAGGAACCCCTTCAGGGAGCTAGTTCAATTTTATTTCCAGAGAACAAAGACTATATACCCCTTAGGGAGAGGGACAGGGGCTCTAAGGATATGTGTACATAATGGGTTAAAACTGGGTACTTCAAGGATGCTTGAATTGCTTTAAACAGCAGGCTCCTTTCATATGAACAAGAACACAGCACCTAATTATCCTATAGGCCCAAGGAGGGGAGAGTTAGCAGGGAGCTGTGTCAAAGGCCATACATCAAATGGTTAGGGACATCTATGTCTAGGCAGAGAGCAGGAGGCCCTTCTGGGGAGAGGGGGCACTGCACCTTAACGCTGAACTCAAAATGGCTCTCCAGAGTGGTAGGACTGCAACCCCAAACAGTAGGGTCCTTCCAACAAATATAACTGATTTTGTGTGTGTGTGTGTGTGTGTGTGTGTATGTGTGTGTGCATGTGCTCACTCGCACACACACATGCTCGAGCGCGCTTAATAAAACATGATCACATCTATCCCAATTTCTTCCTTCCAACTTCCTCTTTATTCCCCTAATCTGCCCCTCCTAACTTCAAGTTTTTCTTTTTAATAACCCAGTATATCTACCTAGTGATAAGCATATGTGGATGCATGTACTTGAGTATCCACTGGAGCATGGGAAGCCCTCAGTAATGGCAAGTCTGAACAACACCTCCTCCATCTCTGGAATAATTTTGGCTAGTTTGATATTATGTAGGTTTTGTTTTATATACAGTTTTTTTTGTATTTGGGATTGCAATAGCATCTTGTTCCCAGAAGTAGCATTTCACAAACTCCTACCCCATCCTTCAGTTCTTACATTCATTAAAAAAAGTGACAGGGTTTCTCTGTGTAGCCCTGGCTGTCCTGAAACTCACTCTGTAGACCAGGCTGCCCTTGAAATCAGAGATCCACCTGCTTCTGCTTCCCAAGTGCTCGGATTTAAGGCCACCACTACCTGGTTAGATATTTTCTTTTATTTAGTGTGTATGAATGCTTTTCATACATGGATATATGTGCACATTGTGTTCTGGAGGCCCACAGAGGTCAGAAGAAGGTATTAGGCCCTATAGAAGCTGTCAATGTTGAGAACCAAATCAGAGCCCTCTGCAATTGCAACAAGTACTCTTAAGATGTGAATCATCTCCCTAGCCCTGGTTCATACATTTTTTTTCTATCTACTCTTCTGCAATGTTCTTAGAGCATGCATGATGGTAGGGTTAATATAGATGTCCCATTTAAGGTTGAACAGTGAGTCTCTTATTCTCAGCATTTTGACCATTTATACATCTGTTGTCTACTGAATAAAAAAAAAAAAAAAGACGCATCTCTGAACAGGGTTGAGAACAAGCACGCCAGCTTTATGGTATAAACAAAAACATTAAGAAAGCAATTTGACAGCATGACTATGGACTAGGAGGTCAAAGGTTTTAGGGAAGAATGCGGCATTTTTATTTAGTTAAATAGTCATGCTGTCAAATTGCTTTCTAAATATTTTTTTATTTTGAAGTTGGATTGTGAAATAATAGGCATCCATACAATTTTTATACACCTTTCATTCTGGTTAGTCTTCCTTTAACTCCTTGATATGCCCCTATACTCCAGTATCCCTCCATGATTAAGCCTCTCTGGGCTCAGTATTCCACCTCACTACTTTTTTTTTTTTTACCTGTAATCTACTATCATCTCCTTCCCTAGCATGTCCTCCATTAAAAATATCCCATTTCTAAATTACTTCTTTCCACTTGTGTCCAAGTGAAACCCATAAAATAAAAGATATAAGGATCTGCCCTATGTATGAGAGAAAACATATAGTGATTGTTTTTATGGCTCTGTACCATCTCAGTCAAAGATTTTTCTCAGTTCTATCTATTTACCTACCAAACCCATCATTCATTTTTTCTCTATAGCTGAGTAATTTTTCATTGTGCCACATTTTTATTATCCATTCATCTGCTGTTGTAGATCTAGGATTAGTCCATTTCCTAAACATTGTTAATAAAATAGCTATAAACATATGTGCAATTGTTTCTATAGTATATATGCTCTCAGAAGAGGTCAGCTGGATCATATGGAAGTTTATTTCTACATTGTTTTTGTTTGTTTGTTTTAGAAACATCCAGAATGATTTCTAAAATAACTTCAGTAGTTTTAAACTCTTGCTATCAATTTATAAGAGATCTTGATTCCCTCAAACTGCTAAAGAAATGAGTAGGAAGTATGCTTCAACTTATAGGTACAGGTAGGGATTATCTGAGTAAGATTTGAAAAGCACAGGAAATAAGACAACAATCAACAATGAGATCTCATGAAACTAAGAAGATGCTGTGGAGCCAGAAGTAAATCCAGAATCAATGAATTCTACATCAGATAATTAGTGTCTAGAATATTCAAATAACTGAAAGAAACCCCATTAGCATTAAGAAAGAAATAACCTAAGTAAAAATGGACTGAAGAACTTATTCTTCCATTACTGTGATAAAACACCACTACCAAGGAAACTTACAGAAGAAAAGTTTATTTGGGGCTTACAGTTTTAGAGGGAAAGAAATATATAACCATCAAGGTGAGGAACATAGCACTTGGCAGGCAATCATCCTGTAGTAGAAGCTGAGGGATAATATACAGATCCACAAATTGATACCAGAAAACACACTGGGAATGGCATGAGTCTTTTGAAATCTCAACCCTGTTCCCAGTAACACACATTCTTAAACAAAATTACAAGTCATAATCCTTCCTAAACTGCAACTAGGGACTAATTATTCAAACATAATGAGGCTGTGGGGCCATTTCTATCAGAATAGCCCATTAAGCTCTGCCGATAGCATTCATCCAACTTTATAGCCCATAGTCTCAAAGTATTCTACATTCCTCCAAAAAACACATGGTTAATTCATCACAGCAATAGCCTTTCTCTTCTGATACCAACTTCTGCTTTAGTTACTTTTCTGTTGCTGTGATTAAAAAACAAACAAACAAAAAACACTATGACTAAGGAAATCTATACAAGGGAGAGCCTTACAGTTTCAGAGGGATAGAAATGCATGCTCGTGGGGGAGTATAATGATAGGCTAGCAGGCATGGTCATAGATTAACAGCTGAGAGTTCACTCCAGATCCACAAATAAGAAGCAGAAAACATGCTTGGAGTAGCATGAGTCTTTTGAAACCTTCATATTGCATCAGTGACACACCTCCAACAAAGACACACTTCCTATTCCTTTCTAAACTGATCTACCATCTGGAGATCAAGTTTTCAAACATAAAGAGTTTATGAAGACCATTCTCATACCTACCACGGAGCTGAGGAGAAAACTAACAAGAATACATGAAAATGACTAGGAAAAATTTTTAAAAGTGTTCAACATCTTTAGCTACCAGGGAAATGCAAATTAAAACAATTTATAGAGTCTTTCTCAACCAAAAGATAGTGGTACACACCTTTAATCCCAGCACTCAGGAGGCAGAGGCAGGTGTATCGCTATTAGTTTTAGGCAAGCTTGGCCTACAAAATGAGCTCTAAGACATGCAGGGCTACACAGAGAAACCTTGTCTTTAAAAACAACAACAGGGGAAGAGAATAAATCTGGTCCAATGCGACTTGATGAGCTGAGGTGGAACGAAAGGGGGCTCTCTTTTTCTGAGGAAAAAGGGGGAGGGAAAGGAAGGGTGGATATAGGAGGCAAGGAGGGATGGACCTACAACTAGGGTGTAAAGAATAATTAATTAACAGATTATACCTCACTTTACTGAGAGTGGCCATTATTGGGAATACAAATGGTATCAAATGCTGACACAAATGTTGCAGAAAGAAATAATACTTTATACCTTTGATCTCTCTCCCTCCTTTGACCTGTATCTCTTCCTTTCTTGACCTACTCTACCTCCTTTCATGCTATCATGAGAAGTCAAACATTTAAAATAAATAGTAATATCTAACCTCAAATGTCCTAAATAGTGCATGCAAAATTATGTATAACTGTTAAAAATTGAAAGCATTCACCGATCCCACACCTAGTATAATGAAAATATTTCACTTGGTGGTCTTTATTTTACTTTATTTCCTCTTGTTGTCTTAACTAGAAAATACCTGTACTAACTTTATTACAATATTGAAAAATAAATTTCATGAGAGACTCAGACATCTGAAAAAAGTACTTTTATACCAAAAGCCCTAACAGTAATTTTGTGACCCTCCTGTCACACCACAAGTAAAATATATATATATATATATATATATATATATATATATATATTTTACTGACCTTTTCTTCTATTATGTGATAGAGGGTTAATACTATTTCTGTAACTTCATTTGTCATAGATTCTTTTCATCGTTACTAAAATACATGCTAAGGCAAATTTCTTCTACATATGAGTTTCAGGGCAAAAACTACAAGCTATTGAAACTGGGTCTCAAATAAAGAAATTACAATAAAATACATGCTAAAAGACAAAGAGGACTTAGTTAAAGTGTGTGTGTGTGTGTGTGAATTTATATGTCTAATTGCTTGATTTCTGACTTAGTGACTCCTCTCCCCAGGTTGGTATGCTGATTTTTTTGTTGTTTCATTATTATTATTATTATTATTAGTTGCATTTTATTAACTCTGTATCCCAGATGTTTCCCGCTCCCTCATTTCCTCCCAATCCCACCCTCCCTCCCTCAGCTCCTCCCTGCCCCTTTCCAAGTCCACAGATTGGGGAAGACCTCCTCCCCTTTCATCTGGCCCTGTTTTATCAGGTATCTTCAGGACTGGCTGCAAAGTCCTCCTCTGTGGCCTAGCAGGACTGCTCCTCCCTTGGGGGGTGGAGAGGTCAAAAAGCCTGCCATTGAGTTCCTATCAGAAATAGTCCCTGTTCCCCTTACTATGGGAAACCAATTGGTAATTGAGCTACCATGAGCTTTGTCAGAGCAAAGGTTCTAGGTTATATCCATACATGGTCCTTGGTTGGAGAAGCAGTTTCAGAAAAAAGCCCTGTGCCCAGATATATTTGGTCCTTGTGGAGCTTCTATCTTTTCCACATCATACTAACTCCCCTTCTCCGAAGGTTTGGTTATGAGTCTTAGTATCTGTTTTGAAACGCTGCTAGTAGAGTCTTCCAGATGCCTTCTGCTGTAGACTCCTGTCATAGTCCAATGCACATCCCATTTGTCTTTCTAAGTGAGGATTGATCATCTTACCCCGTGTCTACTTTCTTGTTTATCTTCTCTAGGTGTATAGACTTCATTATGTTTATCATATCTTGTAGGTCTATATAAGCGAATATATACCATGTTTGTCTTTCTCCTTCTGGGATACTTCACTCAGAATGATCTTTTCTAGATCCCACCATTTGCCTGCAAATTTCATGATTTCCTCCTTTTTGATTGCTGAGTAGTATTCCATTGTGTAAAAATATCACACTTTCTGTATCCATTCCTCTGTTGATGGACATCTGAGTTGTTTCCTGGTTCTGGCTATTACAAATAAAGCTGCTACAAACATGGTTGAGCAAATGTCTTTGTTGTGTACTTGAGAAAATTTTGGGTATATATCTAGCAGTGGTATAGCTGGGTCTTGAGGAAGCATTATTCCTAATTGTCTGAGTATGCTGATTTTAACTAAGCTTTAGAGACAGGAAGACATCAAGACTGATATGCAGTATAATCATCTTTCTTGAGTAGAGAATGCATAAAACTTTATTTCATTTAGCATTTTTTTTAAATTGTAAACTCTGGGTAAGAGGTTGCAGCATTAGAAAAGAGAGAGTAACACAGAGTTCTGTATCAGAATTTCCTGTGACTGAGTGTCAGCCTCAACTGGCTAAGGCAGGTTTTTCTTCTTACCATGAACATCATTGAATGAATTTGAGGTTCATAAAGGAAAATGTGTGTCTCATAAGTATATTTTTACTTTTTTTTTTCTTTTTATTAATTACAGTTTATTCATTTTGTATCCCCCCTGTACCTCCCTCCCACTTCCCCTCCTAAACACACCCTCACTCACTCATCTCTTCCAATGCCCCTCCACAAGTCCACTGATAGGGGAGGCCCTCCTCCCCTTTACTCTGATCTTAGTTTATCAGGTCTCACCAGGAGTGGCTGCATTGTCTTCCTCTGTTGTCTGGCAAGGCTGCTCCACCCTGAGGGATAAGTAATCAAAGAGCAGGCCAACCAGTTCTTGTCAGAGACAGTCCCTGTCCTCATTACTATGAATTCAGTTGGAGACTGAAATGCCATGGGCTACCTCTGTGCAGGGGTTCCAGGCCATCTCCATGAATGATCCTTGGCTGAAGTATCAGTCTCAGAAAAACCCCTGTGCCCAGAATTTTTGGATCTGTTACTCTCTCCTTGTGGAGCTCCTGTCCTCTTCAGGTCTTACTGTCTCCCACATCTTCCATAAAATTCCCTACACTCTGCCCAAAATTTGGCTATAAGTCTCAGCATCTGTTTTGATACCTTGTAGGTTAGACCCTTTCAGAGGCCCTCTGTGGTAGGCTCCTGTCTTGTACCCTGTTTTTCTCCCTCCTCTGCTGTCCATCCTCTTTTCCCTTATGAATGGGGATTGAGCATCTTAGCCAGAGTCCTCCTTATTGATTAGCTTCCTTAGGTGTACAGATTTTAGTATGTTTGTCCCATACTATATGTTTAGTAGCCACTTATGAATGAGTATATACTGTGTGAGTCTTTATGTTTCTGGGATACCTCACTCAGGATGATCTTTTACAGTTTCCACAGTTTACCTGCAAATTTCATCATTTCCTTGTTTTTTATTTTTGAGTAATATTCCATTCTGTAGATGTACCACAATTTCTGTATCCATTCCTCAGTTGAGGGGCATCTGGGTTGTTTCCAGCTTCTGGCTATTACAAATAAACCTGCTACAAACATGGTTGAGCAGATGTTCTTGTTGTATACTTCAGCCTCTTTTGGATATATGCCTAGCAGTGGTATAGATGGATCTTGAGAAAGCGCTATTCCTAATTGTCTGAGAAAGTGCTAGACTGCTTTCCAAAGTGGTTATATAAGTTAACATTCCTACCAGCAATGAATAGGTTTCCCCTTTCTCCACATCCTCTTGAGCATGTATTGTCACTTGAGGTTTTCATCTTAGCCATTCTGATGGGTGTAAGGTGAAATCTCATGGTTTTGTAGATTTGCATTTCCCTTATGGCTAAGGATGTTGAGCATTTCTTTAAGTGTTTCTCTGCCATTCATTATCCCTCTATTGAGAATTCTCTGTTTAGCTCTGTACCCCATTTTTAAGTTGGATTACTTGGTTTGTTGCTGTTCAACTTCTTGAGTTCTTTATATATACTGGATATTAGCCCTCTGTCAGATATAGGGTTGATAAAGACTCTTTTCCAATCTGTATGCAGTCATTTTGTTTTGATGTCAGTGTCCTTTGCTTTACTGAAGCTTTTTTATTTCATGACGTCCCATTTATTGGTTGCTGATCTCACAGCCTGTGCTGTTGGTGTTCTGTTCAGGAAGTTCTCTCCTGGGCCAATTAGTTCCAGGCTCTTCCCCACCTTTTCTTCTAACAGGTTTAGTGTGTCTTGTTTTATTCTGAGGTCTTTGATCCACTTGGACTTTAGTTTTGTGCAGGGTGATAAGTATAGATGTATTTCCATTTTTCTACCTGTAG
Organism: Meriones unguiculatus; assembly: GCF_030254825.1. Lineage (NCBI taxonomy): Eukaryota > Metazoa > Chordata > Mammalia > Rodentia > Muridae > Meriones > Meriones unguiculatus. Next base: position 6,820,034 of record NW_026843706.1, on the reverse strand, counting down.
AAATCCAGTTAGACCAGCACCATTTGATGAAGAAGCAATCTTTTTTTCCGTTGTATGGTTTTGACACCTTTGTCAAGAATCAGATATCCTTAAGTGTATGGGTTTTATTTCTTGGTCCTCTATCCAATTTCATTGATCCACCATTCTGTTTATATGCCAGTACCATGCAGTTTTTATTACTGTTGCTACTGTACAGGTTGAGATCAGGGATGGAGATACCTCCAGAAGGTCTTTTATTGTAAAGGATTGTTTTAGCAATTCTGGGTTTCTTGTTATTCTATATGAATTTGAGAATTTTTCTTTCAAGGTCTGTAAATAATTGTGTTGTTAATTTGATGGGAATTGCATTGAGTCTGTAGATTGTTTTTGGTAGGATGGTCATTTTTACTATGTTAATTCTGCCAAGCCATGAGCATGGGAGTTCTTTCCATCTTCTAATTCTTCCTTCAGAGACTGGAAATATTTTTAATACAAGTCTTTGACTTGCTTGGTTAGGGTCACACCAATGTATTTTATGTCCTTTGTGGTTATTTGAAGGGTGTTATTTCCTTAATTTCTTTCTCAATCCTTTTGTCTTTTGGAGGGCTATTATTATTATTATTATTATTATTATTATTTTTAGTTAATTTTGTATCCAACCACTTTGCTGAATGTGTTTATCTGCTCTAGGAGTTCCCTGGTAGAATGTTTGGGGTCACTCAGGTAAAATAGTATATCATCTGCAAATAGTGATACTTTGAGTTCTTTTCCAATTTTATCCCCTTGATCTCCTTTATTTGTCTTATTGCTCTAGCAAGGATTTCAAGAACTATGTTGAATACATATGGAGAGAGTGTGCAGCCTTGCCTTTTCCCTGATTTCAGTGGGATTGATTTAAGTTTCTCTCCATTGAGTTTGATGTTGGCTATAGCCTTGCTGTATATTGCCTTTACTATGTTTAGGTATGTGCCTTGTATCCCTGATCTCTCCAATACTTAAGTATATTTTAACTCTCACTGAAGGTATAAAAAGACAAAAGAGAAAAACTTCAGGAATATATAGAGGGGCAGAACTGCAAGATCTGAATCACTAAGTGGGCACCAATCTGATTGAAGTATGAGTAAATAAGAGCATATTATTTTAACTTATCAGTTAAAGGAAATTGGAGATACTTGTTTATAAATATCTATTTTCATTTCCTCCTTCCTTAAGTTGGAGTTTGTTGTGTAAAACAATTTGAGTAGGGTCATGAAGCTAATACAATCCCAGTCTATCAGAGTCTAATGGTATTGATATTAGTTTGATCTGGACAAGCAGGTAGTTCTTCAGTGACAGGGTCCTAATAGGGATGATAACACAAAGAAGATAAGAATTCTGGGCTCACGAGGTCTTACATAAGCTGATGGCTTATATCAGCAAGTTTATTTAGAAGTACAGCATCTTACATATTATTTCCTGGAGGTGGGGGTGGGCAAAATTAGCAGAAAGCCATAGTACAAAGGGACAATATCAACAAGAAACCTAAGCAACCATGTTGTACAAAGGGAACACCAGATATCTCAAGTACATCACAGAACAGGCATGAAGGTATGAAAGTATGAAGAGTTGAATTCTTAGGATGAAGTCAAATCTCCCCAAATGTCCTGACCCCAGGCCATTACTGTGTTTGACAAGGGTATTCCTGATTTTAGGAAAGGAAATATGTTACTTCTCCAAACATCAAAGTCTCAGGAAAAGCCTTGCTAAGTCCTTGTTCTTTATAATAGTTAATAACAAACATTTTATTCCTTAGAAATAATTATCAAATCTTCATTGTATATCACATCCCTACCTGTATAGAGCAACCACACTTAGACATGCTCTCAACTTCCTATATTTGATTGTTCTCATTTAATGCAATGCAACAATGTTGTAGTGACGTAAGTTAGGTGGACCAAAGAAGATTATAAATATCTATCTAAGAAAACATAAAAATGTCAAGGTCAAAGTTTTTGTATTATTTTAGTACTCTACACAAAACATTTATTTCAGTCTTTTAATATTTAAAGTTTTGTGAACATTTCTCTTACTCTAAATAAAATCACCATATGTTCAACTCTAAGGAGAAAGATAGTGGTTCATTGATTTGATATAGGCCCTACCCAACTTTAAAAAAAATTTAACCCCCTGTTTGCATCTTGCATCTTCTCAAATATGTTTTTTTAACAATGTGTGTTATTAACCAAACAATATTTATGAAGTGAGGAGTGTGGAATCAGAATGAGTTCTACAGTACAAACATACTTTTTTTTGCATTCATCTGAACTCTTCAGATTAAAAAAATAATCTCCATGAAACAAAATATGATAATATGAAGTTTCATGGAACCAGAAAGAACATAGACACCTTTTAGGAACATACTGAAGTTAATTAGTGAGAAGACAATTGTAACACACATTTATTGGGTAACTGTTAATATTTCTACTGCCACTGGAAGTACTCATATTGTTCACTGATATTTTCTGATAATATAGGTATTTGTGGCTTTTTGTTAATGCTACTTTAATCTGCAAAACTATATGTGGCATACATTTATAATAAAATGGAATCACTCATTTTTTCTATGTGTATGTATTGTAAAAGGAAAGGGTTTTTTTATTATAAAGAATAGTGATCATAAAAGAAGTGCAAATGGAAATTTAACTCATTACTTGACCTGTGTTTCTTTCCTTCTGAGAATATTATCCACATTCTGTCTCATCTATGAAGGAATTTTAAGAATAAAGTTACTTAGAAAATAATTGTTGTTACTCACCTGATTTTTGGGTATTTTCTATCATAATTATAATGATAGCTGAATGTTACATCTAAATATTTCCCTAATATCAATACTAAACAGATATTCTTTGTAACCAGATAGGCCACTATATGGTCAATAACATTAAATAAAATTTAAATAAAAATTATGATCTTACTATTTCCCAATTCTTTCATAAGAATCCCTGCACACTGCCCAACAGTTGGCCATAAGTCTCAGCATCTGCTATAATGTAATACCCTGCAAGGCAGAGCCTTTCAGAGGCCCTCTGTGGCAGGTTCCTGTCCTGTTCCTCTTATTTCCTTCTTCTGATGTCCATCCTCTTTGCCTTTCTGAATGGGGATTGAGTGTCTTAGCCAGAGTCCTCCTTCTTGATTAGCTTCTTTAGGTGTACAGATTTTAGTATGTTTATCCTACATTATATGTCTAATATTCAAATTATGAGTGAATATATACCCTTTGTGTCTTTCTGCTTCTGGGATACCTCACTCAGGATGATCTTTTCCAGATTCCACCAATTACCTGAAAATTTCATCTTTTCCTTGTTTTTTTATTGTTGAGTAATATTCCATTGTGTAGATGTACCACAATTTTTGTATCGATTCCTCAGTTGACAACATCTGTTTCCTCAGAAAACAACATCTGGATTGTTTCCAGTTTCTGGCTATTACAAATAAAGCTGCTACAAACACAGTTGATCAAATATCCTTATTGTGTAGTTTAGCATCTTTTCAACATATACCTAAGAGTGGTATAGCTCGATCTTGAGGAAGCATTGTTTCTAATTGTCTGAGAAACTGCCAGATTGATTTCCACCTGGAGAGAACAGGAGCTCCACAAGGAGAGCAACAGAACCAAAACACCTGGGCATGGGGGTCTTTTCTGAGACTGATACTCCAACCAATGACCATTGATTATCCCTATAACCTAGAACCCCTCCACAGATGTAGCCTATGGCAGTTCAGTGTCCAAGTGAGTTCCATAGTAATGAGAACAGGGACTGTCTCTGACATGAACTGATTGCCCTGCTCTTTGATCACCTCCACCTGAGTGGGGGGACAGCCTTACCAGGCCACAGAGGAAGACAATGCAGCCACTCCTGATGAAACCTGATAGACTAGGATCAGAAGGAAGGAGAAGAAGACCTTTCCTACCAATGGATTTGGGAAGGGGCATGGGTGGAGAAGGGAGCAGAGTGTGGGATTGGGAGGGGAAGAAGGAGAAGGGACAGGGGGATACAAAGTGAATAAAGTGTAATTAATAAAAATTAAAGTAAAATATTTTATTTTATTTAAAAATTGTGATGCTTAAGGTTTACTATCATTGAAATAGATTCACAAAATATCTATATAAAGCACCTATCTCCCTGCTACATGTTCTTCTAAAAGTATTCTTCTGTATCACCTGGAAGAAACTGCGAAATTTCTGTCCCAAAGCTTCAGTTTTTAGTACTGATCCATAAAGTTGATCCAAGAATGGCTATAAAAACTCAAGCAATGGGTGGGGCCAAAGGAATGGGATTTTGTGTGTGTGTGTGTGTGTGTGTGTGTGTTGCTTTTTAAGAAATTAAAAGACAAAGAAGGGAGGGAAATTAAAGGCAGACTTTTTTTTCCCTAGTTCACTGCTTAAGAGCTCACAAATTTAATGATTTTAAAGACATGTAAAAATAGGCGCCCTTCAGCTTAGTGCCATTTCCAACATGAGTTCCTCCTTCTAGGATGCATATTGCATACATATTTAGAATAGAAGTAGAAATGATTTGTAATGGGGTATAAAGTATGTCTGCATGATAATATCTGGCTTGAAATTTAAATAAAAGATATACTATAACCTTTTGCAACATGACTTTATTATCTTAAGCAATGTGGGCCAATCTTGTTCTCGAAAATGAAGTAATAATAAAAATGGTTTAAAACTGTCCACTTTTAAGTTTAATTGAGACTTCTGCAGGAAAAACACCTTTGTTGATATATATTGTTTTGTCCTTCAGTTCAGTTGGTGGCCCTGCATTTATATTCACGCATCATCAGTGCCAGTCCTGGTGATTCAGTTGAGGTATTATGAATATGCAAATAAGCAAGAGCTTTTTATGTCTATGGTTTGTCTTTCTTAGATGTTTGAAGGAATGATTGGAACCAATCAACTACTGATAACTTGCATATAGATGACTGTTGCTCTGGAGATAAGGCCATTTAACAATTATTATATTGGCCTCAAGATTTGATTTCAACCAATCTCTTAAAGAAGTACTTTACAGTGTCTATTAAATTGGCTGAGTAAGAAGTGAGAGTGTCATATTATTTAACATTCAAGTATGTACTATACAAATGTTAGAGTGTTTTAATGAATTATTCTGTATTTATGGGATTTTATCCATTTTCCCAGGGATTTTGAAAATTATTAATTTGGACCCGTGGTATGTAGACACAGCATTTGCTTAGTATGTGTGAGGCCCAGAGTATTTATCCTTAACAAGCGTCCAAATCACAAATGTAGGCGATAATGGAATGATTTAGGTATAGGAACTCTAGATCTACTGACATGTAGAGACATAATAAATAAGAATAAAGAGAAAAAAGTGTGTAGACTGGAACCTCGGACATAAATAACATTCAAATAACATTTTATTTTGAATTTACATAAATATTATTTTTGAATTTATATATCTGTTTATGTATCTATTTGTGTGTGTATGTGTGTGTGAGAGAGAGAGAGCAAGAGATAGCACTGAGTAACTGGGAAGATCTGAAACTCCAGATCTTCCTTTTTCCATATCCAAAGTACTAGGATTCAGGAAAGTGCTACCAGATCTGTTTTATGTAGTGCAGGAAATACAGAGCTTCATGAATGATGTAACAGTACAGTATCAACTGTGTATTTCCTCAGATCAAAATAAACATGTATTAACGAGAAAAATAAATGGTATTATTTCCTTAACTAAAATAAACAGGATAAAACTTTATTAAGAAAATGAAAGCCTAAATAAAGGTAAAATGAACCTTTGAAACCCACTTTACACCTTGGAAAAGGAATTTTCTGTAACAAAGTTTTAAAACTTTAGATAGAGTTGCAGTTGTTATGATATGTGAAAAGATCCCCAATATAACTCAAATGATTTCTGTGTGCCCTCCAATTTACTAAAACATTGAAGGTTCTTATAATTTGATGTTCCATTACTGTCTGGTTTCTAAAGAAATAGTCTTCAAATTGCTAACATTTGCTGTCTATATTAAAGCATTTTATGACTCTATGAAAAAATCTGAGTGTTTTTAATATTTAGCAATTTTAATTTAATCAAGAAATATTTCAACCTCACAAAATATTTTAATTTAAAAAATATTTATTTTTTGTATATTACAAGTTATTCACTTTGTATCCCACCTGTAGCCCTCTCCTTCATCCCATCCCAATCCCACATTCCCTCCCTCTTCTCCTCCTATGCTCCTCTTCAAGTCTACTGAAAGGGGAGATCCTCCTCCCCTTCCATTTTACCCTAGCCTATCAGATCTTATCAGGACTGTCTTCATTGTCTGTCTTCCTCTGTGGCCTGGTAAGGATGCTCCCCCCTCAGGTAGAGGTGAGCAAAGAGTCAGCCACTGAGTTCCTGTCAGAGACAGCCCCTGGTCCCCTTACCAGGGTACCCACTTAGAGACTAAGTTACCATGGGCTGTATCTGGGCAGGGGTTCTACCTTATCTCCATGCATGGTTCTTGGTTGGAGTATCAGTCCCAGAAAAGAACCCTGTGCCCAGATTTTTTCCGTTCTCTTTTCCATTTGTGGAGCTGCTGTCCCCTCCATGTCTTTCAACTTCCCCTTCTTTCATAAGATTCCCTGTACTTTGCCCAAAGTTTGTCTATGAGTCTCAGCAACTGCTTTGATACCCTGTTGAGTAGTATTTCAGAGCCCCTCTGTGGTAGGCTCCTGTCCTGTTCCCTCTTTTCTCCCTCTTCCAATGTCTATCCCATTTGTCTTTTTTTTTTTTTTGATAAGCAATGACAGTCATTTTAATTAACATCAAACAGCAAAGAGTAAGCAACATTACCAGATTTCAAGGTTCTGTTTCTGTCTAGCACTACACAAATCATTTCTTAGCCTGTTTTGATCTGATAAATAAGATCTAGATAAATAAGTGAAGAAAATTTCAACTCTATTTTATAAAAAAAAAATTAAAAACATGCACAATATAAAAAAAAGAAAAGCATTAACTGAAGTGGTCACACCAAGATAGGGTATGAAAAATTTTGTAAGTGTAACCTATATCCATCACATTCTCTAAATATGCCAGACCTATCTGCATTGCCCACGTGGCATGCTGGGGTTGGCTACCCAGAGGCTATTTAAGCTGTGGGCTGGCTTTCCCCAGGGTCCGAGGATTGTTCAAGGTTCCTGAATAAACTGCATTGAAAAAAAAAAAAAAGATAACCTTAGTGGCTTAAAAACAATATGATTGGAAGCGGGAACCAGAGGCTTCATGTTGAAGCTGTGTATGTATACCCATTTGTCTTTCTTAATGAGGATTGATCATCTTACTCAAGGTCCTCCAGCATGCTTAGGGTTTTTAGGTGTACAGATTTTAGTATATTTATCCTATATTATATGACTAATATCCACTTTTAAGTGAATATATAGCACGTGTATCTTTCTGCTTCTGGGATACCTCACTAAGGATATTTTCTTATTCCCACCACTTGCCTGCACATTTTGTGATTTCCTTGTTTTTAATTGCTGAGTAATATTTCATTGTTTAAATTTACCAGAATTTCTGTATTCATTCTTCAGTTGAGGAACATCGGAGTTGTGTCCAGATTATGGTTATTAAGAATAAAGCTGATACAAACATGGTTGAGCAAGTGTCCTTTTTATATACTTGAACATATTTTTGATATATACCTAGGAGCAGAATAGATGGATATTGAGATAGAGAGATAATAGTGACCAATGAATGTTAGTTCCTCTTATTTTGGAGATGGTAGTGTTACTGTGTTTATATGATTGTTTTCTTTTAATTTTTTGTTGTAACATTATCTATAAACTGCATTTTCTTGAGTGTATTGATTTCGTTAGATTGGAGTTTTCCTTCTAGTATCTTCTTTAGGGTTGGGTTGCTGTATGGATAATGTTTAAGTTTAGTTTTGACTTAGAATATTTTATTTTCTCCATCTATGTTGATTGAAAGCTTTGCTGGGTAGAGTAGTCTGGATTGGCATCTGTGGTCTCTTAGAGTCTGCATGACATCTGTCCAGGCCCTTCTGGCTTTCACAGTTTGTGTTGAGAAGTCTGATGTGAATCTGATAGGTCAAATTTTTTATGTTACTTGGCCTTTTTCCCTTGCTATTTTTAATATTTTTCTTTGTGCTGTAGATTTAATGTTTTGAATATTAATTGACATAGGAGTTTCTTTTCTGTTCTCATTTATTTGGTGTACTGTAGGCCTCATGTATATTTATGGAAATTGCTTTCTTTAAGTTGGGTATATTTTCTTCTATGAATTTTTTGAAAATGTTTTCTGAACCTTAGAGAGTGGAATGTTTTTTTTGTTTTTTGTTTGTTTGTTTTTCTTTTCATCTATTCTGATTCTTTTTAGATTTTGTCTTTTCACGGTATCCTTAAGTTCTTGGATGTTTTGTTTGGAACTTTTCAGATTTTACTTTTTATTTGAGAGATGTATCAATTTTTGCAATTCCTGTTATTCTTAGATTTTGTCTTTTCATGGCATCTTTGATTTCTTGGATATTTTGTGTTTGGGACTGTTCTGATTTTACTTTTTCTTTGAGAGAAGTATCAATTTCTATGAATGTATCTTCAGCACCAGAGATTCTCTCTTCCATCTCTTGTATTCTGTTAGTGATGCTTACCTTTGTGGCTCCTGACTTATTTTCTAAGTTAGCCAGCTCCAGGGTTTTCTCTATTTGTGTTTGTGTTTTCTTTATTGATTCTACTTCTGTTTTCATGCCTTGCACCCTTTCCTTCATCCGTTTTTATTTGGATTACTGTCTTTCTATGATGGTCTCTACTTTTTTGTTTGTTTCCTCTCTATATGCCACTAATTGTGCCTCTACATGTGCTTCTATTTGTTTGGCTGCATTTGCTTGTATTTCTTTGAGAGTTTTATTCGTTTTGTCTTTGTGTGACTCTAATAACTAGGTAAGTGTAGATTTAAGACCATTTACTTGTGTTTCCAATGAATTAAAATATCATTTGTTTTTGGGGTGTTAGTTGTGAAGCCATGATGTTCTGATTTTTGTTTGATACACTCCTATGCAAACCTCTCGCCATCTGCTTATCTGTAACATTCACTATTTCTGGGGTGTGTCCTTACTGGGCCTGTTGGTCTCAGGTATCTGGAGTATTCTTCAGGAACATGAGAGAGGTTTACTGGTTCGAGATTGGATGTTGGTGTTTCAACTGTATTTAATGGAGGAAGTTCACAGGCACATGTGCACAAGCACAGAAGTGTGCGTGGAAGTGTACCTAGGACATGGTGCTAGAGTATGTAAATACCTGGAAGGGTGTAACTTAAGCAAAGGTGGAGGTGCTGGGGCTCTTTTTTTTTGTGCACAGTGTGCATACACAGGTGCCCTGAATGCCTCAGTGGCCCACAGGCCTGTTGTAGTGCCCTCCAGGTATTCAGATCTGTCTGTGTTACAACATCTTGGCTTCAGGAATTGTTTTCCTGGACTCCACTGGAAGACCCTCAGAATAGAGGCTGCAATGTTGAGAACGCTGTCCTAAGGACGCCCATATTTCCCACACAGAAAATAATTTTAAACATACGTTTTATGTGTATTTGTAACAATGAGTTACATATTTTATAGTAATGATTCATACCAGGGAGATTAGGTTGGTCTATGTTCTGGATTTATTGCTGCTGATTTTATATTAAAGTCTATTATTACAACTGTTATTTGCAATAATATTTATTCTTGCACAAGCTACATGCACTCGGGGTGTTAAATGAGTTGTGTCCCTTTTAGGTTTTCACAAACCTTCCGTTATAGGGAGTTCTGATGGACAAGTGTTCCTTTACTTGTCATGTCAAGTAGAAAACAGTCCTGGAGGGTCATGTATTAGCAATTAAATGCCCAAGCACCATAGTGAAATATGTCACTTCAGCCAATAACTCACTGAATGAACATTGTACATGTCCACACCTAAATTCAAGGGCTGGAGAAAGAAAACAAACATTGCATTATGTGCTTATAAGAAGTAGAATATTGTGCATATAAATAATTTCAGCCACATGGCATTGTATTCCTAAAGTTTATGTTCAGTAGAAAAGCTTTATAATCTACCAACATCAAATTTCAAGTTATGGAATAGAAAAACTATAAAACTCTCAAGAATATTCACAAATATTTAGTAATAATAAAAACCCAAGACATTGTAAAACATTTCTAGAAAAATCTATCATGTGTGCATGTGTGTATACATATGTACATATTATTGTGTGCCCTGTGACTAAAATCCTATTCACATCTATAAAAACAGATAAATGTTCATATTAGAGCTGTATTGAGTTAGGACTAAACATTAGTTCCTCAGTGAGACAATGTACTACAAATTTACCTGAAGTATATTTGAAAATTATATCATTGGAAGAAACATATTTCTATCAGTTCTTTAGTAAAAATACAGAATAATATTACATAGTAGATTTTTTCTTTTTCTTTTATTTTTTATTATTATTTATTAACGCTGTATCCCACTCCCTCATTCCCTCCCAGTCCCACCCTCACTCCCTCAACTCCTCCCTGCCCCTTTCCAAGTCCACTGATTGGGGAGGACTTCCTCCCCTTTCATCTGATCCTGTTTTATCAGGTATCTTCAGGACTGGCTGCAAAGTCCTCCTCTATGGCCTAGCAAGACTGCTCCTCCCTTGGGGGGTGGGGAGGTCAAAGAGCCTGCCATTGAGTTCCTGTCAGAAATAGGACAAGAACTCTTACTATGAGAAACCAATTGGTTACTGAGCTACCAGGGCCTTCATCAGAGCAGAGGTTCTAGGTTATATCCATACATGGTCCTTGGTGGCGTGTCAGTCTCAGAAAAGTCCCATGTGCCCAGATATGTTTGGTCCTTTGGAGCTCCTATCCCTTCCACATCATACTGTCTCCCCCTTCTTTCATATGAATCCCTGCACTCTGCCAAAGGTTTGGTTATGAGTCTTAGTATCTGCTTTGATAAAGGACATGGTATCTTTTATTTTGACAAACAGCTTGGGGAAAGACGACATTAAAATCTTTAAAAAAATATTTTATTATTTTTTTGTGTTTGTGTATATGTGTGTAAGTCTAAAGAGGTCAGGAAAGAGAATGAAATCACCTTCAGGCAGAGTTACAGTAGTTGGGGGTGGCTCTATGTGAGAGCTGGGAACTGAACTCTGATCCTCTGGAAGCCCAGCAAGTGTTGATAATAGTTTTGTCATCTCTACAATCTCCAAACTAAACATTTAGAAATAACAAGAAATTCATAGCATTTTTTATTCAACATGAAATGCATAATAATAATCAAACTTTTGTCAGTAATTTATCTTTGGCAAATATCTTTCTGATTTTTGCTTACATAATACACAACTTATCTTCAAATAAAATGTAGCTAACATTAAATGAACAATAGAATTAATAAGTCAAATTATTAGCACTTTGGCTGAAATATGTATTGCTCATTAATATTCAGAAACTGCTTTTTACTGAATTGATTTTCTAGACAGTGACTACCTCCTCCATGACTACTACACTTGCTTCATCCCATGAAATGCATTATAGCAGGCTCTGGGCACAGTACAACATTATTAAACCAACACCAATGGGAAGTGATATATTAAATCACCAGGAGAGCAATAGAACAAGAAAATTTGAACACAGGGAACTTCCCAGAGACTCATACTCCAACCAAGGACTATTCATGGAGATAACCTAGAACCTGCACAGATGTAGCCACTTCTGATGAGAACTGATAGACTAATATCAGAAAGAAGGAGAGGAGGACCTCCCCTATCAGTGGACTTGGGGAGGGGCATGCATGCAGAAAGGGGGGGAGGGGGGGACTGGGAGAGGAGGAGGGAGGGGCTTATGGGGGATACAAAATGAATAAAGTGTAATTAATAAAAGTTAAATAAAAAATTAAAAAAAAAAAAGAAAATCAAGGTAATGGGAAGAGGGACTGCCTCTGACATAATCTGATTGGCCTGTTCTTTGATCACCTCCCCCTGAGGGAGGAGCAGCCTTACCAGGCCACAGAACATGACAATGCAGCCACTCCTGATGAGAGCTGATAGACTAAAATCAGAGGGAAGGAGAGGAGGACCTCCCCTATTAGTGGACTTGGGGAGGTGCATGCGTGAAGAAGGAGGTGGGAGTGTGGGATCAGGAGGGGAGGAGGGAGGGGCTTATGGGGGGATATAAAGTGAATAAAGTGTAAGTAATAAAAATAAATTGAAATAAAATAAAATAAAGAAAATCAAGGTAAACATAATAAAAGCATTAACAGGCATGGTCTACTTAATAATCTCTGTGTCCTGTAGATGCTCTGTGCCAGGGCATGAATTCTCAGTTTTAACAGTGGCATAGTACCTAACATTTAAAGAAAATCCAAATCTCTCACCTGATGGGAACCATGGGATATGGCTGCATCATTCCCTCCTGATTCCTTTCCAGCAACAAGGATATTCTGAGAACACCTTGAATACAGTCTGCCTATCCTCTACTCCTAGATGTTTTCCTGCCTCATTCCACACACTAAGTCAAAGTTTAAATGTTCTGTATACTCATCTATTTATAAAAACACATTTATAAAAATTGAAAGGTATATTTTAAAAAAGAAATAAATATTGCTTTTTTTCTAGAATGGAGAAAAAGTTTCCAGAAAGGATGTTGGCACCTGTATATACTTTTAAAATTATTCATGATGAGAATGACTATAGGTTGGTAAATTCAAAATTAGATAAATAAAAATAAAGATTATATTTTACTACCAACAAAAAGAAAATCAAACTACCTAATTTTTTAAATGAATATAAGATCGTTTTATCTCATTTATCCATTTTCATTTTCCAATGATTTCCAGTACTAGGAAGTTTATATGGTATTGAACTATGGGTTTAAAATGCTGTATGGATTTCATACAATTAATGTACTGATTTTTAAAAGTTAATGTGCTCATATATACATCCTAACCAGTAATCTAGACTCCATAGAGAGTCCATGTTCATTTTCTTTCTTCATCTCTCTCTCTCCCATCTCTCTCTCCTTCCCTCTCTTTCTCCTCTCCCTCTCTCCCCTCCTGCCTTTCTTCTTTTTAAAATTTTAGTACAATTTATTCACTTTGTATCCCAGATGTAGACCTCTTCCACATCCCCTCCCAATCCTGCCCTCCTTCTCTCTTCTCCTCCCATGCCCCTTCCCCAATCCACTGATAGGGGAGATCCTCCTCCCGTTCCATCTAACTCTAGCCTATCAGGTCTCATCAGGACTGGCTGCATTGTCTTCCTCTATGGTTTGGTAAGGCTGCCTCCCCTCGGGGGGAGGTGATCAAAGAGCCAGCCACTGAGATCATGTCAGAGACAGCCCCTGTTCTGATTACTAGGGAACCCATTTAGACACTGAGATGTTATAGGCTACTTCTGTGCAAGGGTTTTAGGTTATTGCCATGCAGGGCCCTTGGTTGGAGTATCAGTCTCAGAAAAGACCCCTGTGCCCAGAATTTCTGGTTCTGTTGCTCTCCTTATGGAGCTCCAGTCCCTGCCAGGTCTTTCTATCACCCTCTTCTTTCATAAGATTCACTGCACTCTCCTCAAAGTTTGACTATGAGTCTCAGCATCTGCTTTAATACCCTACTAGGTAGAGTCTTTCAGAGGCCCTCTGTGGGTAGGCTCCTGATGGCCTCTGTCTTGTTTCTCGTTCCTTTCTTCTTCTTCTTCTTTAAATTTAAATTTATTTTTATTAATTACAGTTTATTCACTTTGTTTTCCAGCTGTAGCCCTGTATCCCCTTCCCTCCCAATCATACACTCCCTCCCTAGTCTATCATCTCATCAGGACTGGTTTCACTGTCTTCCTCTGTGGACTGGTAAGGTTGCTCCACCCTCAGGTGGAGGTGATCAAAGCTATACCATTCCTAGGCACGTATCCAAAAGATACTCATGTATAAAATAAGGAAATTGGCTCAACCATGTGAATAGCAGCTTTATTTGTAATAGCCAGAAGCTGTAAACAACCCAGATGTCTCTAACTTGAGGAATGGATACTGCAATTGTGGTATATTTACAGTGTGCAATACTTCTCAGCAATTAAAAACAAGGATATCATGAAATTTGCAGGCAAATGGTGGGATCTAGAACAGATCATCCTGAGTGAGGTGTCCCAGAAGCAGAAAGACACACATGGGATATACTCACTCATAGGTGGATATTAGACATATAATATAGGATAATCATAAAATCTGTGCACCTAAGGAAGCTAATCAAGAAGGAGGACCCTGGGTAAGATGTTCAGTCTTTATTCAGAAAGGTAAATTGGATGGACATTGAAAGAGGGAGAAAAACAGGGAACAGGACAGGAGCCCACCACAGAGGGCCTCTGAAAAACAACCAAGCAGGATATCAAAACATATGCTGAGACTCATTTTCAAACTTTGGGCAGAGTGCAGGGACTCTTATGAAAGAAGGGGGTGATAGAAAGACCTGTGGGGGGACAGGAGCTCCAAAAAGAGAGGAACAGAACCAAAAAATCTGGGCACAGGGGTTTTTTGTGGTACTGATACTCCAAACAAGAAACATGCATGGAGATAAATTAGAAATTCTGCACAGATGTAGCCCATGACAGCTCAGTGTCCAAGAGATTTCCCCAGTAGTAGGTATTGGGACTGTCTTTGACTTGAACTCATGGGCTGGCTCTTTGATTACCTTTCTTCTTTTTTTAAGACAAATTCTCCAATGTAGTTATAGCTTGCCACGAACTCTGCATAGATTAGAATGGTCTCAAACTCACAGCGATCTGCCTGCCTTGTTTCTAGCGTTCTCAGATTAAAGCAAGTGCTACTTTGCCCAGAAGATGTGGGTACATTTCATTATCATGGCATGTTAGAAAATGATTATCATTGGTAAATTCAAAGCTTTAAATTCGTATGAATTTATTAAAATAGTAGCAAATGACTCAAGATTGAAAAGTAGTTTATTAAACACCATTTAAGGTTTCCTACTAACTGTGACAAAGACTTTGTCTGTAAACTATCCCATATTCAGACTTTACTTAAGAAAGAATTATGTCTAACATTGACTATGTTGAATATCTGAGCTCTATTTCCAGAAAAGCATAAAATAGAGAAACAAATTCCTAAGACTAAGATCAGAAGGAAAGAGAGGAGAACCTCCCTTATCAGTGGACTTGGGGAGGGGCATGCATGAAGAAGGGGAAGGGAGGGTGGGATCTGGAGGGGAAGAGGGAGGGGCTTATGGGGGGATACAAAGTGAATAAAGTGTAAAAAAATTCAGCTAGCTTATCTTGTAAAAGGTATATATGCATATATACCATATATATATTATTACAAGTGTTCCTTGTATTGCTGGCATTGGACTTTCAAGAATAACTTATCAGTCAATCCATGTATAATGGCGTAAGGGTTTCTAGCGTGACAGGACCAATTGTGGAAATAAGCTAATGAAAGCAGAATTTGTTTGGGATTAAGGTTAAAGAATTGTTATTTTTTCTTGAGAAATCAATTAAAAATAAGTAGAGCATAATAAACATACTATGAACACTCACTTACAAAATTTGTTTAATTAACTAAGCCAGAATGCTAAATGAATGGGACAGCCTTTGAAAAACAGTGAGTTGAGGGCTTTCCTGGGCAATGTATTAATTCTATTTCACAAACTTAAAAATGGAAAAGATTGGAACTGTAGCTCATCATGTAAAGAGAATGTTTATCATTTATGAGGACCTGGAGTCTATATAATGTATTTAAAAGAAGCATTTGTATATTTTTATGGTTTTGAGAATATAATATATGTGCATTTCATCTACACCACTCTTATCCCCATATCCAATCCTTCCTATGTTCCCCAACTTTCTCCCAAACTTATGGTATTTTTCTTCAATTAACTATGTATATACATATGTGATTAGGATGTGGAATATATCAGGGGGCTCATATTTGGAGGAAACTAATTGAGCTCTCTCAACACCCAATGAGCAGCTGTAGTTTTTCTTCTAGAAATGGGACCCCATGACTTTTTCCGTGTTCATGTTTACTTAGAAACTATTGCCAATATTATTCTGGTATTGTTCAGGCAATCATATTGTTGATGGTTCATAGGTATATTTTTCCTTATTATATCTAGAGGACAATATGTAACAGCAGAATTTCTGGTCCTTTATGTCTTACAATCACTCCTCCACAATTGTCTTCCATAGTTTTCCATGTGCCTTGGGTGTAGGAAGTAAAATGTAGATGTATCTTTTTTGGTTGCACATCCCATAGTTAGAAATCCCATAACAACTTCATTTTAAACAGTTGTATATCATTGTAATATTCTTTAATACAATGTTCCAAAGAAAAGATTCCTTGGTGAATGTTGAGAGCTAATCTTAGCTGTGCATGTAAGGAAGGGATCTTAATTGTATATTTTTAAAAAGTAAGGTTATAGAGACATATTTCAATACTTTTTAGTGTGTTTTTTCCAAGCTTAAGGATATTAGTTCAACACAGAATCCATGATTTTTTTTTTTTTAAGCTGGCAATGATGACATACACTGGAAAGCCTAATAACAGGAAGACTAAAACAGGAAGATCTCTAAGGCTCCCTAATAAGCCATCCTGTAGATACATATTCTGATTTGTGTTTGGTAAATGACACAGATATTAAACTTATTAATACTTTTTATTTATTACTTTAGTAAGAAGGACAATCACATACATGAAAAAAAACAGATATGGAACAGAATAAAATAGGCCACATATATTATCTTATTCCTGTTTGTTTTTTGAGACAGTCTCACTGTGTAGCACAGCATGGTCTTGAACTTACAGGTATTGTTGTATCATTTCTGGGCTTGAATTTTTTTCCTTAATCATAATCACCTATCCTTATTTTCACCAAGACTTTATTTTATTTTATTTTTGAGAAAATTTTTCTCTACGTAGCCTTGGGTGATCTTAAATTCACTCTGTAGAACAGGTTGGCCTTGAAATCACAGCAACCTCCCGACCTCTACCTCCTTGAATGCTCAGATTAAAGGCATATGCCACCCACCATTCCTGGCTTAAGATTTTATCTTCTATAGCAAAACATTATTTTAAGAGAGCACTTTAAAAACTATATTGAGTCTTAAAAGACCCAAGGATCTAAAGTGAAGTCACTAAAATTATATATCTAAAACTTATAATGTCGTAAATTTTGAAAAAGTGATGAGTGCTCCAATATCCCCAGTTTCTTTAACTTAAACTGAAAACATTCTTGGAGTTTTTTTGTTTGTTTGTTTGTTTGTTTTTATCAAAAGTGAAACAAATTCAAACTGTCTTTAGACTAACAAGTATAACTGACAATTACTGCTCAGTATGGCATACTCAGTGTAGCTTCATCAGATTATCTGGGAGACATACATGCCATCTACAACATTATGAAACAATGTGACTGTCAACTGGCTACAAATTAGAATCGATATGGGTCTCCTTTAACAATACCAGTTATCAAGCTCTAAATTTTAATAAATTATTTTAACAACTTCTCTTGGGTTGGAACCTACACCTCAGTGTATATTACATTTTTCCAAATGTTGTTTTTAATACACACAGTTTTAAAAAACTTGGTTCCAACATGAACACTTTGCCATTTACCCTTACAAATTTCCATGAGATATCAAAGCAGTTCAAACACAGCCATTTGATTGTCATTTTCGGATCAATTCCCTGTTATAGCAAACCTTATAACCTTTTAAATGCCACTCCAGGCCAGGTCTTGAGATAGCTCAGTGGGTAAGGGCACTTGCTGGCAATTCCAGCAACCTGAGTTCAATCCCAGGGGCCCACAAGGCAAAAGGAAAGAACTGATTCTTGTAAGTTGACTCTGACTTCCACTCTTGTGCCATGGAACATGCATACCCACATATATGCATACCATCCCTATGTACCAAAACAAACAAATAAACAAATAAAATACCAATCCATTATGCTTTACTTAAATTTGGTCAGGCAACATGTTATGTATGGTTTTATAATGAAGGTAGGAATGAGGACTGGTTGTTAGGCAGACAGCTATAGTTACTGCCTTGAGCACAAAAGACCTGTAAGATCTGTACTGTAGCCAGTCAATGAGCTGTAGGATAGTTTGAAGAGAATGAACCCCTCCAACCACAAGAGTCCTGCTAAAGAGAAGGCTAAAGATGACTACCACTATGAGAAGTTCAAGATGAAAAGGGATTGGGTAGTGTGAGCAGACAGGAATGTGTGGTTATTGCACATGTTACACACACTCATGTTTGGCATCTGGGCAGACAGTATCCTGCATAGAACCCGCTTATTAGCTATTGGGATTCCTCATCAGACAGTGCTTCTGTTGAGCTGCTGGATTTCTGTTCTGGTTTTGGTTGGGAAACTATGGCTCCCTGTACATGCCAGGCTGGCCTTGTCCACCTCCTCTCTACTGCTGGGATTTTTGAGACCCTCTCCCCACTCCTGGCTGGCATTTTCAAACACTAACTTTGTAACTTCCAAAACAAAACAATGTGTCTATGTCTATGTTGTTTCCTACCCTGAGGCAAACTATTCTCAAGAGTGCTATTAAATTGTTTGTAAATATGTTAAAAAGAGTGCAACTTGAAATTTCTCTACAAAAATATTGTATATTTTCTCCATTGTATATATTTAGTTACAACTAACTATTCAAATCTTAAAAAAATAAGTTTTTGTAAAAAATAATTATACTAATTCTACTGAAAAGTATCACTATTTGCATTTAGAAATAACTAAAATAAATCATGTTTTTACCAAGATATTCTCTAATAGTTCATCAGTATCTCTATTTCAAAGAGTTATCATTATCCTGAATTTAATGCTTGTTGTAATGTTTTTCATTTTCTTAACTTACAAACTAATATATACATAACAATATAAAGTATCATTTCATGTCTGTGATTCCTTAATTTGACAATTACCATGAATATTTCTGTTATTTTAAATTTATACATTTATATTATTATTTTTACATTAAAAATTAATCTCTTAATTTAATGCTCATTGATATCTCTTCTTTGAACATCTCTTCACTTTTACTTTTAATAATTCATGGCTGAAATAAAGTTTTGAACTCTGAGCTTCACATCAGGAAGTCTTTTCAAAAATTTATTATTTCTTTGAGTACTTCACGTTTTGATCTTATCTATCCAGTTTCCCAACCCCCCTCAAATCCACACACACAAGCCCTTGGCCACCCAACTTATTTTCCTGTTTTACTTCATGTAATTCACTTCTTCAAAAAGGTGGATATTTTTACCTCTGTCAGTTGGGTCAAATTGCAAACTATTTAAAATACCTTTCAGTCTGAGGTAATTATTATGTAAGCTGCAACTCAACGGGTTGGCTATATGGTTGTGCAGTTAAAAGCACTTGTTACTTTATTAGAGGACCTGGGTTTTGTTCCCAAGACCCACATTTTGACTTAGAACCATCCAGTTCCAGAGGATCCCATAACTTCTTCTGACCTCTGAGAGCATTGCATACATATGGTACATAGACATACATGCAGGTAAAATGTTTATACACATAAAATGTCTTTAAAAATACTAACGCAATCTCAATGAGAGAACAGATAAAATTATACATTCTCAATGTAAAATTTTTTAAATATTTTTATAGAACTTAAGTACATATAGAAAAAATTTCCTCTTCATATTTCTTTCATTACTATTATTATTATTATTTACCTAACTCATCCTTTTATTTAAGCTGTACATTTTGGCTTTACCTTGCATCTGTCTTCCTACAACTCCAGCATTATCTTCCACTTCTTGTATACTTCATGGACTTAGTTTCTTCTCAATTTCCATCTGTAAAGGTGTAAAGGTGCTCTTGCATACTGAAAACAATAACAACAAAATGACCCATGTGTCAGTAGTTAAAAATTAATTTTATCACAAGTACCCTCCTAATTTTTTTATGGTTCCAAGGGATTACCCTTACTTTGATGAGAGCTCAGCTAACTAATGAAACATCTGTTGGTGATGTTTACCCAGCATATATTGTTGATTTGTTCTAAGAGGTTTCCCAACGTTACTTTGTCTTACCCCTGAAAATAAATGTATCCTATAATACTGAGGGGTTTGATGATGAAGCTTCTAGTAATGGAGTGTTCATTTACCTCTTATTTTGATCTATTAATTCATTAAAAATAATAATGTAACTGTGTTATTCTTTTGTATTATTGGGATAAACTTGTTATCACAAAGTTCTTGTTACAATCAGATTGAGCTATTGTTCTAGTGGGAACCTCGAACAACATATTAACTTGTGATGTACAAAATTTATAATGCATGCATATTCACAGGAGCACAACATGCTTTTCAATGTTGAGACTAAAACAACTCTTTTAGACATGGTGGTCAGTAATTATTTGTTGGAGGAGACATTGATCAACTAAATAATATAATGAAAGTTAAAGAAGATAAAGATGGGGAAAGTGAGTACTCTTGAGTGAGGCAACATTAAATGAAAGGTCTTTATTAATGGGTTATACCTGAGGGAATTAAAGGAGAGTATGGTTGAATGTAATTTTTTTATTACACAGAATATTTTAGAATAATAAATCAGGTGGTTTGTTTTTGAGGTGCAACAGATGTGTTGATTAGTTAACTTTTATTCTAAAAATTACTTCCATAAAATTAAGGTATGTTCATTATATCATATATTAGCTATTAGCTAGGGAAAAAGCTAAACACCAAAATTCAATGCATTAACAGTTTTTTAAAATTAAATTTAATTTTTTATTATTAGTTACATTTTATTAACTCTGTATCCCAGCTGTATCCTGCTTGATCATTCCCTCCTAATCCCTCCCTTTCTCCCTCCCTCATCTCCTCCCTGCCCCTTTCCAAGTCCACTAATTGGGGAGGACCTCCTCCCCTTTCATCTGACTCTGTTTTATCAGGTATCTTCAGGACTGGCTGCATTGTCCTCCTCTGTGGCCTAACAGGACTGCTCCTCCTTTGGGGGGTGGGGAAGTCAAAGAGCCTGCCATTGAGTTCCTGTCAGAAATAGTCTCTGTCCCCCTTACTATGGGAAACCAATTGGTTACTGAGCTACCATGGGCTACATCTGAGCAGAGGTTCTAGGTTATATCCATAAAAGGCAAGCACTAACACCAAGAAGAGTTACAACCTAGGCCTGAGGGATATTTTCATTTATGTTTTCTTAATGCTTTCAGATAAAAAATAGGTTGATTTATTGAAATTTTTAAGAGAGATTATTTTTAACTACCTATTTTAAAATATGTCTTTTTAAATCAAGCTGCTCAGATTTACTAGAAATCACTAGAATTACTCTTTTTCTCATTTTCTGACCACCGTTTTAACAGAAAAAAATGTTTTAAACTGTTTTATCAGAATTAAAGAAAGTGTAAAAATAAGAATGTCTTTCTGAAAAAAAGTTTGTTTACTTAATTTTCTTTTATGTGCAGGGGTGTTTTTCCAGTTTATGACATTCATGCACTGTCTCCAGAGCCCAGAAGAGGGCGATAGATACCGTGAAAATGGAATTATAAATGGTTATTATCTACCATTTTCGTACTGGTGAACAAACCTGGGTCCTCTGAAAGAGCTCTTAACCTCTGAGCCATCCCTCTAGCCCAAAGAGTAGTTTTTAAATAAAAGTGCTGCAACTGTGCTGGGGTGCTGTGCAGCAGCAGAGCTGGCTGCCAAAGGGAGCCTCCACGATGCCTGCACCTGTCAGGTGGACATTGTTTTAGGTTATAGTATGAAATAAATGTTTTCTCATCTCTAAGGTTTAACAGGAACACTGACTTGAAGAGGATCAATGAATTTGCCCCAAGCCAAGGGAAAGTCCCAAGGCTCCAAAAGAATTTGTATTGAAGGAAGA
This sequence comes from Meriones unguiculatus, assembly GCF_030254825.1. Classification (NCBI taxonomy): domain Eukaryota; kingdom Metazoa; phylum Chordata; class Mammalia; order Rodentia; family Muridae; genus Meriones; species Meriones unguiculatus. The sequence goes on along the minus strand of NW_026843706.1, from coordinate 6,798,176 downwards.
AATGCACATAATTACAACAACATTATTAGTCATTAAATTCACATTTAAATGGAAACAAAATATGACTGTATGTTCACTTGAATGGGTTCTTTAAAAAATCAGTTTGGTGCACTGAGATTTACAGGGTTTGGGACGGGATACATGTTTGTGTGTGTGGCTACCTTAATTTAGCTGAGTGACATTTTTGTATTTTTGAGTTCCTTTCAATACACCTTTCAAAAAAACTGACAATATTAAGTGGATAAAATATTTGAAGAAATCAGAAGTCTATTTCTCTCTGTTTTGTATTATTTGAGACAAAATCCCATAGTTGCCTAAACTGATCTGGAATTCACTGTGTAGTCCAGTCTGAAAACTTCATGGGATCATCATATCTTGAGGTAGTGCTAAAAGTATAGGTGTGTGCCACGATGCTTGGAGTAGTTAGGGCTATTATTCAAAACTAAGGAAATGGAAAAATGTTACTTTGGAAAAAAAGCTTCGCAGCTTCCCATAAAGTTAAACATGTGCTTGCTATGTGACCTTGAAATTCCAAGATCAGTTATTTACAACAACAACAACATAATAATAATAACAGCAACAAAAATACCAACAACAGTAATAAGTGGTAACTTTATTCTGATTTGGCAAAAATTAAAATAATGAAAATGAATTTTACCCATGAGTACATGAAATAATATGATAGATCAACACAATAGAGTACATTTTAATAACATAAAATTGTGGAACACTGATAAACAACAATATGGATATATAGCAAATGCATGTTGATAAGTCGAAGAAAACAGAGCCCCAAATTTATATGCTAAATGAATGCATTTATTTAACCTTTTGGGATGATTTTCAAAAGGGGAGAATGGTGGGTTTGAGAGGGGAGGAGGGAGGGAGGTGCAGGGGTGATAGAAAGTGAATAAACTGTAATTAATAAAAATTTAAAAAGGAGCAATGAAAAAAAAAGGTACAAAACAGGAGACTGGTGAATGAGTGTTAGGGGCTGAGATTAGGGGAACTGATAAATCTAGAAACTGAATAACAAGAACCACCACAACACAATGAGGTTAAGAGTCTCAGATTGTAGCCACACTGCTTGATATTGAAGCAACTCTTCTCTCAAACAGAGAATTAATATTAATATGCTTAAAGTTCATTAAAGAGAGGGTATGGGATGGGACAACTGCTTCATCCATTCATATTTTTAATCTTCTTGTTTTACTTGATTATTTTTTCAACACTGCCACTCAGAACACCAACTCCAGTAGCTCCACAGAAATTGATAGAGGTGCAAGCACCTGGGCTCTATCCCGACCCTCTATTGATTCAGAGATCCTTTAATTGGTTATGGACTCAACAACAACATTTTAAGGCTAAAGAGACAGCTCAGCAATTAAAGGATAGGCTCACAATCACAAATTTCAATAACAACATTTTAACAAGCCCTACCAATGATCCTAGTACACACAGACGTTGAAACTTAAAATTAGTGTATATAATCAAATAATAAATGCAAATAAATTGGATAATCTAAACTAACTGTTCATATTTAAAGCCCCTTGTGAAATAGCCACAGTGCAATCTTGCATTATTGCTTGCTCCTCCACAACACACTGCTTATACTCTTATGAAACACAAATTTCCTTTCACCTTCCATTATATTTCATTGCTGACATGTCTATAACCTTTACTACAATGACAGTTCCATCGGGCATAGATTCTTGTATTTCAAGATTTATAAGGCTCATTGCTAGCACAAATTGAGAAAGTGCAAATCCACCTGGCCATGAAGGTCAAAATACTTGGGAAGTATCAGTTTCTAAGACACATAAAGTTCTGGGCTTGATTCATGTAAATTATTTACATTTACTAGTAATAATATCCTCAAAATCATAAAAACGACGGTGGAGCTTAGGAGGCTAAGAAAATATTGCTTTTAGATCTTTTCCTGTGGAAAAAATAATTGAAAAATTTTCTTAGATGTGGACTTCTGCATTTATCAGCTGCAATTTCTACAAGCTTCTCCTGGCCATTTATGATAAGCAGCAGCATAAGAAAGCCCAGGAATTCATAAAAATACAGGAGTTATCTAAAGAACAATTTTGGTCTTACTGAAATTTTCTTTAAATTATACTGTACTTCAAGATATATTTTTTTATTTTTAATACTTTATTATTTATTTTTACTTCTTATTTTTGAGATTATAGTACAATTACATCATTTTCCCCTTCCCTTTTCTCCACCCAAACCTTCTCATATACCCCCTCGTGGCCTCTTTTTCTTTTTTCTTTTCTTTTTTTTATCTCTTTTTTTATTAATTACACTTTACTCACTTTGTATCCCCCCCCATGGCTCCCTCCCTCCTCCCATCCCAATCCCTCTCTTCCTCCACCCTCTGCATGAATACCCCTCCCCAAGTCCACTGATAGGGGAGGACTTCGTTTCTTTCCTTCTGATCCTAGTCAATTAGCTCTCATCAAGAGTGCTGCATTGTCTTCTTCTGTGGCCCAGTAATGCTGCTTCCCCCTCAGGGGGAGGAAATTAAAGAGCAGGCCAATCCGTTCATGTCAGAGACAGTCCCTGTTCCTATTACAATGGAACCCACTTGGATACTGAACTTCCATGGGCCACATCTGTGCAGGAGTCTTGGGTTACCTCCATGCATAGTCCTTGGTTGGAATAGCAGTCTCAGGAAAGACCCCTGTGCTCAGATTTTTTTGGTTCTGTTTCTCTCCTTATGGAGTTCCTGTCCTCTCCAGATCTTACTATTTCCCACTTCTTTCCTAAGATTCCCTTCACTCTGCCCAAAGGTTGCCCATAAGTCTCAGTACATTGATAGTCTACAGGGCAGATGTTTTCAGAGGTCCTCTGTGTCAGGCACCTGACTTGTTCCCTCTTTTCTCCTTCTTCTGATGTCCAGCCTCTTTGTCTTTTTACACCAGCCTCTTGCCTTCATTTCTTCTTTCCTTCCTCTTCAGGGCTAAAATTGAATAGAGTGTTTATGGTTTCATTCTGCATTCCCTGGTAGCTATTTTCCCGAATAAATCTCTGTTTTCTTTAATGTTTTCTTGGTATCTGCTGCTCAGTATCTGAACATGGAGGATTGCATCTAGTTTATGTCTTTAAATAATTGTCCTTTCCTAAGCAATCACTTTTTTTAACGCATGGAGAATATTCCATGGATGAAAAACTAGTTCCTCTCAATGGCTGGCTCTTTGACCTCCCCACCCCCAAAGGGAGGAACAGTCCTGCTAGGCCACCTAAGGGGACTTTGCAGTCAGTCTTGAAGATACCTGATAAAACAGGGTCAGATGAAAGGGGAGGAGGTCCTCCCCAATTAGTGGACTTGGAAAGGGGCAGGGAGGGGATGAGGGAGTGAGGGTGGGACTGGGAGGAAATGAGGTAGAGGGATACAGCTGGGATACAGAGTTAACAAAATGTAACTAATAAGAAAAATTTAAAAAAATTAAAAAAGAAAAACTAGTTCCTCTAAGCACTTTTGTTGTTGAATAGTTGAGGATAAATTATGAATGTAATTGTGGTCCAATCATGTTATTTTCCATCAAATATATATTTAGTTACAGTGAGAAATTATTTTAAATTTAATTTTATAGACTTGTATTATAAAATGTATGACATAATTAATTCTTAGAAAACAGCAAAAATAATTCTAGTGATGGTTGGATGTGAAGGGGCAAGATCAAGTTTGCCATGCTCAGCCTGTGTTACAGGTTGTTTACTCTATGGCACAAACTGTATGCCCATTGTGGATGTGTTCTCTAAAATTGTGTGTGTTGCTCTTGGCTGGCATGTGATCAGAGAAAAGAATATAATTCTGATAGAAAACCTGGATAATACTGTGCAGTAGCCCAATAAAGTACACATCATATTTGTGTAACCATATACTGTAGGGTGGTACAAAATGAGATAAAGTGTCAAATACAGTGGTGACCATTTTTAATACAGGCCCCTAGGAGGCTGAAGTAGGAACAAGCATTACCCCATGTTTCAGAGACACCCACAAAAAAAAAATGTGAGTGAAAAAAGAGAAAGCAAGATAGAGTCATGGAGGGATGGAGGTTACTGTAATAAAGCTGTATCAAGAGATAAGAATTAGATGAAACATTAAATAGTTGGGACATTGCAGAACGTTTGTCATTTGTCACTGTTCAGAATAAGAGCCTTCCTTCTTTCTTTTTTTTTAACAAAAGGTGTTTATTTACTTTACATTCCAAGGGCAGGTCTCTACCTCCTCTCTTGCCAGTCCCTTTCCTCCCTCTTCCCCTTCCTCTCTCCCTTTCCTCCTAGAAAAAGGGAGCTTTCCCTTTCCTATATCAATCCTCCCAGCACATCAAGTCACATCTGGAATGAGCATATTCTCATCCACTGAGGCCAGGCAAGGCAGTCCTTCCAGAGGGAAGTGATCCAAAAGCAGGCAATAGAGTCCATGTTAGTCCTCCCTTCACTAGCTAGGTGACCCGCATGAAGACCAAGGTGCCTATTGGCCACATATGTGCAGGGGTCCTAGGTCCAGACCATGCATCCTCCTTAGTTGATGTTTCAGCCTTTGTAAGCCTCTATGGGTCTGGGATAGTTGTCTGTTTTTGTCATCCAGTGAGGTTCCAGTCACCTCTAGGTGCTTCTGTCTTTGCCCCAACACTTCCACAAGACCCCTGGAGCTCTACTCCATGCTTGGCTGCAAGTCCCAGTATCTGTCTCCATCTGCTGTTGGGTGAAGTATCCCAGAAGATAGTCACATTAGGCTTTTTTTTTTCTTCAAGCATAGCAGAACATCATTAATTGGGCCAGGGACTGACTCTACATGAGGTGGGTCTCAGGTTGGGCCAATCATTGGTTGGACATTCCCTCAATCTCAAAGAAAGCCTTTCTAATATTAGAAAACCTACAATCAATCTCAGATTTTAATAGGTGATACAGAATTTAGTAAAGATTCTTTTAAAAATGTTTTATTTTATTTTTTACTCCTGGTGGTCAGAACATGAGAATCAACACTGTCTAGCTGGTATTCTGCATATTGCCTACACATTAATAGTCCTCTTTTTTGTTTGTTTAGGAAATTTTCTTCTATAAAAATATTTTCTCTGCCTATGAATTTTTCTCTGTACCTACTTGTCTTAATATCTCATATTTCCTGGATTATTTATGACTGGTCCATTTTGTTATTTTAGATTTAACATTTCCTTTGACTGAGATATTTATTTCTTCTACCTTGCCTCCCATCCCTGAGATCCCTCTTCTAAATGATTTTTCTACATTCCAAATGTTTCTTCCTTCTTTTAATCTGTTGGTGAAATTTTCTGTTGAAGCTGAACTCCCTGAATATTTCATTTCGAGTTTTATTTCAATCTGACATCTATTTCATTATTCTATTTTTTGTTGTTTTTGTTAAATTCTTTCATATCTTGACTTTTGTTCTTATTTCATTTAGCTGATTATGTTTTCATGGTCTTCACTGGCACACTTATCCATATCATCTTTTTTGGTTCTTGAACATATTCATAATTATTATTTTGGAGTCCTTATTTGGAGTCCTTATTATTTGGAGTCCTTCAGATTTTCTTGGGAAATATTACAATAAGGATGCTGACTTCTGTAAGAAACATATTGTTTTGGCTTTTTATATTTACAGTTTTGTGCTGAGGTTTAGGCATCTGGAGTTATGAGAATTGTGATACTTCTTGGTGTAGTTATCTATCTGGTCCTGCCTTTGTTGTGTTGGTGGTCCATTCTTTTGTTGTTGTTACCCCAATATAACAGGTTGTGTATTAGAAGAATGATACTTAGTTTTCAGTCTTGGAATCACTCTGCTTCTTAAGTTTCATGCTCTTCAGTGTTTCAGACATGAAATACTGGTTGGGACTCTGAGTTCAGATTCAAAACAGTTCCAGGTTAGTGCAATAGATGGGGGTGGGCAATAGGCTACCAATCCAGGGAAGTGGACTGACTCTGGAATTTCCATAAGCTAGCCTTAGGGTATGGTTCCCATAAGTGCCACAGGGGCAGAATTAGGATGCCATAGTTCTGGCCAAAGATGAGAGTGAATCTAAAGTAGAATGAGGTTGGCTAGGAGAAGGGACTGAATCAGACAGGCAGCAGCAAGTCTAACAGAGTCCAGAATGAAGGAGGCAAAGAAGGGCACAGGTGGTTCTCCTGAGTCCCAACCAGAAAACAGTTGTGGAGTTCCCTAGTAGAGAGCATTTTAGAGGTTTGGCAGGCATGGAGATGGGTTAAGAGGACAGGCTGAAGGGAATGATGAAACAGAACAATAGGGTCTCTGGGTCTGCATTAGGAAGACAAGTCTCAAAAGAATGGAGGTGAGCTGGAAGGAGACTATAAGGTTTGTGTAGTTCTGTTCAGTTTGTGCCATCAGTGTAGTCAATACAGTTCCGTTTGTGGAGTTCAGGGGCTGCTTTTCAAGCAGAATAATTCAGTGAGAAGCATAGAGAAGCCAATTTGAATCAATAAGCTTGGAGAGAAATTTTGAGCCAGAATGCTCAGTTGAACAACCCAACCTGAGTTCAGAAAGAACTAGAATGGTGAGCTGATTCAAAAGTAAATGTTGACAGCTCAAAACATTCTATGCATAAGTTGGAGGTTAAAAGCTGAAGTCTTCAAGATTCAGGCTTACAGAAAATTAGATTGTACAAAGGCTAGAAGCTTCCAGGCCTATGCCTAGGGATAAAGTTAGAGCAGAAAAAAAAAAAAAGCTGTGATATTGAACTTAAAGGGGGAAATGTTGACATAGTGTTCTTGTGGACTGTGTTCAATTTACCATTGTTCATTCATATGCTGATTTCTTCACCCCACTATCTGGTGTCAGCCCAGACATTGTATTGTGATGTTTATTCTAAGCATCTCCTGTCTCAAGTTTGTGTGAGTATGCCACCATTTGTTCTTTGTATTGCCAGTAAAAGTAAACCAGCCAATGCTGAGCAATACAGACAATAGATTGAGACAACCTGGTCAGGTGAGGGGAGGAGAAAGGAGAGGAAGATGATGGATTCCTGAGGAAATGGCCAGAAAACATTAAGAAATATGAACTGGACTTAGGATATGATCAAAAAGCAAGTATAATGTGGGAAATTTGAACATTAGGAAGCTATACTAGCTTGGAGGTTTAGGATGGAGTTATTATTATACAAAATTGTGCTCTAGGCTAATTAAATATATCCTAATTTTCTGTGTCATTATTTGGGCTTATAGCTGTGTAGGGAGAAAGTATTGCTTCACTAAAATATAAATCAACATTATATATTAATAATCTTTCAACACTTTGGGCTCAACCCAAGCCATGTATTGGTAAAGCTTATATATGGCTCTCTTCTCATCCCTATATCCGATGAAATAAAAGAAATATTTACAAAAACTTTTTTGAGCAGATATTTTAGGAAATAATTGTTAGACATGTTTATACACTTATTAAAATGACAGTTCAGTTTATCCAGTCATTCTAATCACATTTACTATACTTTATTTAATATTAAGCACTGCATCAATTCCAACAAATAGTTGATTACAGTTAATTGTCCTTAACTCATATCTTAAACAAGAATTAAAAAGAAAAAGTGTGTATTCAGGGCTGAGAAATGGCTCAGATGGTAAAGTGATTACTTTCCAAATATAAGGACCTTAGTTTAATCCTTAGCATGAATATTTAAAAAGTAAAAATTGAGGCACCATGGAGCATACCTGTAATCTCAGTTCTGGGTAGGTGGAAACAGGCAGATGCCTGTGGCTTACTGGTCAACCAGCCAGTATAACTGAATCAGTTGTTAAAATCATTGTTGTTCAAGTATAAGAACCGTTGGCCTCCACACACACCTACATACAAACACATACACACACCACTACATATAGTTAATGTTAAAAAGCAATAATAAAATTATGTGATAAGTTCCACTAAAGGAGTTTGAATGATAGTACAAAAACTAACAATGTCAGAATGTCTGTTATATCACTTATAAGAGACAGAGTACACAAATGCTTATTGAATGCTCTTTCTAGATCTTAATATACAATCCCCATTAGAGTCTCATGAAGTAGATGCCATTGTTTTCATTACAGATAAGGAACTGTATATACCTAGATGTTAAATTACTTGAATGCAGTTACACACCTAATAAGAGACAGAAACAACTAACCCAAGAGATCTTATTTAAAAGCCAGAACCTTTAACCACAAGGCTACAAAGCCATGCTGAGACATCAGAGACAACATGGCAGAGGAAATAGGTAGAAACTGAATCTGTTAGGATAGTCAGGATGGAGATACACAGAAGTTGCTGAAGGGCATTTCAGGAGAGAGTTGCATGAATATTGGTATATAGAACTGGCTATATTCCAAATTTCTCACAAGAAATCAGTCTGCTCTGTCATTGGTCCAGGACAGCTATGACATAACCAGAGTACCCAGAGTTTACTGGTTAAAGGTTATATCTGAATGCAATTCAGGAATAATGAGGAACAAGTATGGGTTAGCATAGCTAAGAATGGAGCATACATTGCTAAATTATATAGGAAATATATAATTAATTAAGAGTAACTATGTCACCAATGGTTTATATTCATATGAGGTATAGAGGGATGGAATATCATAGACTTAATTTTGATAGAAAGGCCAACTTTATCAATATCATTGAGCAGATTTTCCATAAGACAAGAGTGGAAATTGACCTTCAAAACTAGATAGGAAAATGAAAATTTTAAGATTGATAAGTATAGAATAATTTTAAGGTTAAAACATAATTTCCATGACTACACAATCAGAAATAACTAGCTTGAAAGCAATTGCCAGAAAAGAAAATTCCAAGGTTATTATTGGTTCAAAGTTAAAATTTGTCAGCAAAATATTTCTTTAAAGGAAGGAGGGATAAAGTGTAGAAATTTACACTCAAGCAGAAGCTCTAAAAAACAGCAAGTTCTCTTCCCACAGCTGTCAGTTGTGGTAAGTCTTCAGAGAATACTATGTCTGCCTTGGAACTCTGAAATCAATATAAGCAACTTGGGAAGAAAACGGATTGTGATAATAAAAAAGACTTAAGAAATAGGTGCACCAGGCAAAGGCTGGGGGTGTTCTGAATTACACTGACCCACATCAGCATTCCAAGAATGCAACTTCAATTAGTCTAACTCTGAATTGTTTTGGATATGCACTCTTTTATGCTTGAAAATTTCTTGGAAAATTGAACGTGATATGTATTTTAATGAAGTGTTGTAAGTCTTAAAATTAGAAATAGAAGGGCTTGACCATAAAGATAATTACACCTCTCCCTAATACCATTATCTTGGCAAAGTTGAACATAATTGGGATTTTATATCAGTATTAACATACTTGGAAACAAATTAATATTTACTAAAGGAAATTTATATTATTTTACCTTGAAAGAAATTCTAGTTGGCAACTTCCAGGTTATATTAATGACAAAATGAATTTACTCACAGAATCAAAGTATTAAAATAATTCTGCATATACATATGCAATAAAATCACTATGAATTGATTGCATACAGATGGACTTGATTATAAACACAAGTTAATATGTTTAACATTTCTTATAAGTTGTTTCATGAAGGATTTGGTAATAGATCAGAGAGCAAAATAGGCAAAATGTTTTGCCTTCTTAGTATTGATTTTCTATTTTTTGTAAGCATAGAGAACTGAACAAGCTGGGATAGGCCTTGGATTCATGCCTGTGGTCTCAGTTACTTAGGAGGTTTTGGTGGAAGGATGGTACAAGGCTTACATAGTAAGTTCAGTGCCTTTCTTGTACAGCTTAGTGAGACCTTATCTTAGAAAAATAAAAAAAAAAATTAAGGGGCTGGAGACATGACCCAGTGTTTAAGAACATTGCTCTTTCAAAAGACCAAAATTTGGTTCTCAAAGCCTACAGTAGGTGCTTCAGAACCACCTGATTCCAACTCACGGAGATTCAGAACCCTCTTTAGACACCAACATACATGTATACATACACACATGTATATATACACGTTAAAATAAATCTTTTAAAACTAAATAAAAGATGAATGACTATCAAGATTACTAAAGATGAATAAAGGACTCAGTTCTTAAAGCTTGGTAACTCATATTCTATCTCTGAGATACGCATGGTGTAAGGGAACAAAAAGTTCCTATATATTGTCTTGACTTCTATGTGACCACTGTGACATATGCCTGCACACAAACCACTAAATAAATAATTTTTAAATGTCATAATATTTTTAAACAATAATTAAAAGCTACAAAAGAACAATTTAAACTTACAAAATATCAGCTAATACAACTCCGTAGTACAGTATATGCATAGCATTCAAAAGAATCTGTGTTTATGGCAAATACTGTTATGAAACTAAAGATAAACCCAATAAATATATTCATATATAAATAATCAAGTAAAATTAAAGCCAATAATGTTGTATGAAATAAAGTCAGCCAGACATGGCTACGTAGTCCTGAAATTTCCAAACTCTGTTAGCCAATGGAGAATTGATACTGGCATAGGTTACATAGTGAGTCCCAAACCAAATGGAATATGGCTCAGAAAATCAGAATAATTTGGATGTGTTTAGGAGATGCAGCAGATTGGTTGTGATTTTAAAAATAAGTGATATTACTATATCCCACTTCTTACATGAGATTCCATGCACACTGCCCAACAGTTGGCCATAAGTCTCAGCATCTGTTTTGATAGTCTGCAGGGCAGAGCCTTTCAGAGTCCCCCCTGGCAGGTTTCTAGGTTGTTTCCTGTTTTCTTCTTCTTCTGATGTCCTTCCTCTTTGCCTTTCCAGATGGGGATTGAGCATTTTAGTCAGGGTCCTCTCTCTTGATTAGTTTCTTTATATGTGCAGATTTTAGTAGGTTTATCCTATATTACATGTCTATATGAGTGAGTATATACCATGTGTGTCTTTCTGCTTCTGGGACAGCTCACTCAGGATGATCCTTTCCAGGTCCCACCATTTACCTGCAAATTTCATCATTTCCTTATTTTTCATTGCTGAGTTATATTCCATTGTGTAGATGTACCACAATTTCTGCATCCATTCTTCAGTTGAGGGGCATCTGGGTTGTTGACAGCTTCTAGCTATTACAAATAAAGCTTCAACAAACATGATTGAGCAAATGTCCTTGTGTACTTGAACATCTTTTGGATATATGCCTAGGAGTGGTATAGCTATATCCTCAGGAAGCAATATTCCTAGTTGTCTGAGAAAGTGACAGATTGATTTCCAAAGTGGTTATACCAGTTTACATTCCCACCAGCAATGGAGGAGGGTTCCCCTACATTCACAACCTCTCCAGCATGTGTTGTCACATGAGTTTTTCATCTTGGCCATTCTGATGGGTGTAAGGTGAAATCTCAGGGTCGTTTTGATTTGCATCTCTCTGATGATTAAGGATGTTGAGCATCTAAATCATGAAATTTGCAGGCAAATGGTGGGATCTAGAAAATATCATCCTGAGTAAGCTATCCCAGGAGCAGAAAGACACACACAGTCTATACGCACTTATCAGTGGGTATTAGACCTCTAAGGTAGGATAAACATACTAAAATCTGTACACCTAAAGAAGATAAACAAGAAAGAGGACCCGGGTAAGATGATCAATCCTTGCTGAGAAAGACAAATGAGATGGACATTGGAAGTAGGAGAAAACAAGTAACAGGTCAGGATCCTAACACAGAGGGCCTTTGAAAGACTCTACAGAGCAGTGTATCAAAGCAGATGTTGACACTCATGACCAAACCTTCAGCAGAGTGCAGAAAGTAGGGGGTGTTAGTATGACCTGGAGAGGACAGGAGCTCCACAAGAACCTAATATATCTGGGCACAGGGGTCTTTTATGAAACTGTATCTCCAACCAAGGACCATGTATAGATATAACCGAGAACCCCTGCTGGGATGTAGACCATGGTAGCTCAATTTTCAAGTGGGTACCCTAGTAAGGAAAAGAGGGACTATTTCTGACATGAAATCAATGACTGGCTCTTTGACCTCCCCCTCACATCCCCCTTGAGAGAGGATCAGCCTTGCTAGTCCACAGAGGAGGACATTGCAGCCAGTCCTGAAGAAAGCTGATAAGCTAAGGTCAGATGAAAGGGAGGAGGACCTCTATTAGTGGACTTGGAAAGGAGCAGGGAGGATATGAGGGAGGGAGGGTTTTATGTTGAGGTGCATTCATCTTTCAACCAACATGAGTAGTTGTGTCCTATTTACTATTGTGAATAATGCTGAACCATCACTGGGATGGAAGTATCCCTTTAAGACACTAACTTTATTTCTTTCATTTATGTTGAGGTCTTTGATCCACTTGGACTTTATTTTTGTGCAGGGTGATAAATATGGATATATTTGCATTTTTCTACAGGTAGACATCCAGTTAGATCAGCACCATTTGTTGAACATGCTATCTTTTTCCATTGTATGGTTTTGGCATCTTTGTCAAAGATCAAGTGTCCATAAGTGTGTGGGTTTATTTCTGGGCCTTCTATCCAATTTCAATGATCTACCAGTCTGTTTCTATGCCAGTACCATGCAGGTTTTATTACTGTTGATATATAGTACAGCTGTCCCAGAATCAGAAAGACATACATGGTATATGCTCACTTATATAGACATATAACAGGATAAACCTACTAAAATCTGTACATCTAAAGAAACTAATCAAGAGAGAGGACCCTGACTAAAATGATCAATCCCCATCTCGAAAGGCAAAAAGGATGGACATCAGAAGAAGAAGAAAACAGGAAACAACCTAGGAACCTGCCAGGCAGGGACTCTGAAAGGCTCTGCTCTGCAGACTATCAAAACAGACGCTGAGACTTATGGCCAACTGTTGGGCAGAGTGCATGGAATCTTACATAAGAAGTGAGAAATGCTAAGATCTGGAGAGGACGGGAACTCCACAAGGAGAGCAACAGAACCAGAAAATTTGAACACAGGGGTCTTCCCAGAGACTCATAGTCCAACCAAGTACCAGGCACGGAAATATCCTAGAACACCTGCACAGATGTAGCCCATGGCAGTTTAGTGTCCAAGAGGGTTACATAGTTACATGGAAAGAGGGGCTGCCTCTGACATAATCTGATTGGCCTGCTCTTTGATCACCTCCCCCTGAGGTGGGAACAGCCTTAACCAGGTCACAGAAGATGACAATGCAGCCACTCCTGATGTGATCTGATAGACTAAGATCAGAAGGAAGGAGAGGAGGACCTCCCTTATCAGTGGACTTGTGGTGAGGCATGTGAGAAGAAGACGAGGGGGGAGGGGGGTACCGAGAGGGGAGGAGGGAGGGGCTTATGGGGGGATACAAAGTGAATAAACCGTAATTAATACGATAAATTAATTAAAAAAATAAAAACGAAAATGTTAATTAAAGGAAAAAGAAAGATGAATGCACAAGTTGTAATCTCTGGATATATTACAGTGTTTACAGATTTAAATAAGAGAGGAATTTTGACATTTGTAACTATATACCTGAATCTGAAGGATGCTATGCTAAGTGAAATCTGCTGCTTAAAGGAGGATGGTCTACACATAGAAGCTATCTGTAATAGAAACACCGAAGGAGTATATAGTATATCAATTGACCTAATTGTAAGACATACACATTGGCCATTCAATGGATATGAAATTTCAATTATTCTAAGTTATGAAAGTTATCTGTATAATTTAGTACCTGCACTGAACAATATTCTCTCCTTAAAGTTTGTTAATAAGAACTATTAAGCATTTTGTGATTAAAAATACACACCACAAACAAACAAACAAAAGAAATCACAAAATAGGAATATAAGACACATTGAGAATGTTGAAAACAATTTGAGTATGGCGATGCTCTCTTATATATGTGTTTGCATGTGTATAAAATCAGCACATTGTATACTTTTTATATGTGTACCTTTGAAAAACTTAATTAGTATTGGTCCCTTTTGTCTTTCTGAGTGAGGATTGATCATCTCACCCAGGGTCCTCCTTCTTGCCTAGTTTCTTTAGGTGTACAGATTTTAGTAGATTATCTTATATTATATGTCTAATATCCACTTATAAGTGAGTATATACCATGTGTGTTTTTCTGCTTCTGGGAAACCACACTGAGGGTGATGGTTTCTAGTTCCCACCATTTACCAGCTATTTTCATGATTTCCTTGTTTTTAATTGCTGAGTAGTATTCCATTGTATAAATGTACCAAAATTTACTATCCTTTCCTCAGTTGAAGAACACTTAATTATTATTGATGTGTATGGTGTGTATGTGACTGTGTGTGTGTGTGTGTGTGTGTGCATTTTCTGGTGGGCATGTGTTGATCAAAATCAACCTTTCAAAGTCATCTATCTACTTCCACCTTGGATCCTGGAGAAGGACCTCAGGCCTTGAGACTTATACTGAAAGTATAATGAGTCATTCTCATGGGTCTACATGCATGAATTTTGTGTGTCAATCCTGTTTCAATAAAGCATTTGAAAAGAAAGAATTATGACACTATTATAGAAAATTGTATTTAATAGACCTAACAAAGGACATATAAGGAACATAATATTTTAGATAATTGCCAGACATCTCTGGTATCCTTCTTTCTGGATTTTATAATCTTCTTATAATTACAAAAACATAATAGGAAAGAGGATATATATTTTGTGTAACTTATGCACTCTAATGAAATATTAGCCCCATATTTTTTTCCTATTTCCTTTGAATTTGTCTTCTTCACCCTCTTGTTGGTCTTGTGTTTCTTGTTGTTATTTTTTCACTATCTAGAATTAGAAATCAATTCTTTTGTTTGAATTGTGTGTTGCCCCCTCTAATTATAAGCTGCTGCTACTTTATATAACAAAAGAATTGATTTCTGAAAGTTCTGTTTAGACATTAGGAAAACTAACAATTGAAATTATCATTCAAATCAGTGTCTCTTATGAGCATTAACAGGCAATGCTAAGATGTAGCTTTATTTTTAGACTTATTTCAACATGCCTTTATTTTATGGCTGTCTTGCATCATATCAGGCATCTTTCTTTTCCTCTTAAGTTTTGGCTTGTTTTCTACTCATTTTAATGCATCGTTATTTATTTAGACTTCTTTAGATGGGCTTTAACTTTCCTTTTTTCATTTGATTATTTGTGTCTCTCCACCTCTCCTGTTGATTTTCCTTCTGTTGTATCTAGTCATTAGGAAAATTATACCTAAATATTGTAGCTGAGAAGCTAGAATATGTATTCTCATATCACGACCTCAGGAGTAACCTTTATCACTATTTATAGAAACTGGTTTCAGTGCCCACAAAGTATTATCTCCAAGTTGTCCCATCAGAATGGACATTTCTTGGTAGTTGCAGATTCCTCTCACCCAGTCCCATGATAGATATGTGCTCCCTCAAACACTTTTTCTTTGAAGTTTTCAGTTCCTGTGAAGGAGATTATCAGTCTGAGCTCTACAACATCTCCTATTTTCTCTGTAGCCCCAGTAATGGTAGTAATGTCTTTCATTAATAACCTCACAGATCTCTCTTTTTTAATTTTATATTAATTATAGTTTATTCATTTTGTACCCTAGCTTTAGCTCCCTCCCTCCTCCCCTCCCAATCCCACCCACCCTTCTTCATCTCCTCCTATGCCTCTCTCCAAGTCCATGGATAAGGAAGGTCCTCCTCCCCTTCCATCTGACCCTATCTTGTCCAGTCTCATCTGAACTGGTTGCATTGTCCTCCTCTTTGGCTTTGTAACGCTGCTCCCTCTGCCTCATGGGGAAGCCGCCAAAGAGCTAGCCATTGAATTCATGTCAGAGACAATTCCTGTTCTCCTTACTAGGGAACCCACTTGGAAACTGAGATGTTATGTGCTACATCTGAGCAGGGGTTGTAGGTTATCTCCATGCATGGTCCTTGGTTGGAGTAGCAGTCTTAGAAAAGAGCCCTGTGCCCAGATATTCAGATATCTCTTTTGACCTTGTTATTTTGTGAGCTCTTCTACCATTTTCTGACTGGATTACTATATAAAACTCTCTCTCCATTGAACTGACATGTCTCCTGTTTTTCTGACTAAGCCATGACTGATGATTCCTAATAGCTCTGCATTTAAAGAGAACTCACGGGTACAGAAACAAATGGTTTTAGAGCCAGAAGGACTGTGTCTGTTTCAAATATGTTATTTCCTTAGTGTGCATTGAGAATAACCTCATCTCTGAGGCTTGGAAAAGAATTCCAATTCCATTCTTTGATCATAAATGTTGAATGAGATAGCTAAAGTGGCTCTGAATATAAAACATCACCTTGCAGGAGATTCTCAATGAATATTCAAAAGACTGCTCAAGGTTTTTCTTCCTTCATTTTAGGAAGAAACTTTGATTTTGGACCTTTAGCTATTAGAACATCATCTAATTGGCAGCCCTCATACAAGACTGGTGGAAAAGGAAATATAATCCTTTCAGGTCCATGTATGTTTCAGTCTTCATTCTTATTTTCTCAGAGTTTATGAAAGGAATACAATTTGCTATTAAAAAAACAGTCTAATGCATAACAATAATAACTAACATACCCAGTTTACCATTCTCATGTCTTTCTGTCTCTACATGGCAGTTAAAAGGAGTCGAGCCACTTTTGCATTTCTTTTGTCACAGAAGTACCCATTTATAGATGCCCAAAATGAAGTGGTGTGATATGTAGGGTGTACTGTGAGTGAAAAGATTCTAGTTTACAGCTCCTATTCTAGCAACTTGTCAATGAGACCTATCTTTTATCATCAATAGGTACATCCATAATTTTCTTCTTCCAAGCACTCATGTCTCCTAAAACTAAAGCAATTCCAGTTATTATAGAATTATGTTTGACCAACTATTCTTAATTTCATTTAACCTTGT
The DNA here is from genome assembly GCF_030254825.1 of Meriones unguiculatus. Lineage (NCBI taxonomy): Eukaryota > Metazoa > Chordata > Mammalia > Rodentia > Muridae > Meriones > Meriones unguiculatus. The sequence goes on along the minus strand of NW_026843706.1, from coordinate 6,781,318 downwards.
ATGGTGAGTTGAAGTAAATGTACAAAGCAGGGGAAAGTAACATAACCCTTTCTCATACTTCTTCAAGACAGCAGTTGACTTAGTGCTGGAGCCTTTGCCCAGAATGTTCAAGGTTCTGAGTTATATCCTCAGCAATGAAAGGAATTTTAATTAAAGTATCATTAACTTTCCAGGAAAAGGAATCAAACAAAGCTATAACCTTTGTACCTTCCTCAGACTCTCTCATACTTACTACATTTTTGATAAACCGATAGCCTATATTTTATGGTGTTCTCTTCTTCATTCTTCATGGTATTTCATAAGCACACATTCTCAAACATTATAGCTTATTTTTTTTACCTGTTTTTTCATATTACTTGAAAGAAACAATATATAAAAAGAAGATGGTCTAGCTTTTTCCATTCAGTATTATGGTTATGGTAATATACATGCAAGTCTAATGTTTTACTGCTTATGTTTAACAGTGTCTGTTCGACTTATTATAATTCATGTAATTAAGAACATAAATATCTATGAATGTGAGCCTAGCCTTTAACAGCTGAGCCATCTCTCCAGGCCAGACTTATGGCAAAACTTTGGACAGAGTGCAGGGAATCTTATGAAAGAAGTGGGGAATAATAAGATCTGGAGAGGACAGGAGCTCTACAAAGAGAACAACAGAACCAAAAAATCTGAGCACAGGGTTCTTTCCTGAGACTGGTACTCCAGCCAAGTACCATGCGTGGAGATAACCTAGAACCCCTGCACAGATGTAGCTTATGGCAGTTCAGTATCCAAGTGTGTCCCATAGTAATGGGAACAGAGACTGTCCTAATGATAGGAACTGATTGGCCTGCTCTTTGATCACCTCTCCCTGAGAGAGAAGCAGCCTTACCAGGCCACAAAGGAAGACAATGCAGACACTCCTGATGAGACCTAATAGACAAGGATCAGAAAGAAGAAAAAGACCTCCCCTATCAGCAGTGGTCTTGGGGAGGGGCATGCGTGGAGAAGAGGGAAGAAAGGATGGATTGGGTGGTGAGGGAGGAAGAGGGAAGGAGCTACGGAAGGGGGGGAGGATACAAAGTGAATAAAGTGTAATTAATAAAAAAAATAATAAAAGAAAAAAAAATGAACACAAATATCAGGAGCCCAAGTTTGCAGCAAACAAAATGCACCCTATCTGAGTGGCACAGGATCCAAAACTCTGAAATTGGTGAGTGGATGGGCAACTGAAGCCAAAATATAAACATTGAGGTTTCTTGGGTGAAAGGGGACAAGCCCTGAGCTGAAACAGTTTGGATCCAGGTCACCAGTGAACTACTCCAGAAACTGAGATTGGTGAATATTCAAATTCCTGCACTTCACATTGCTCCAAGGTTGGGTCTCCCTGCTCAGCAGAGGCAGCAGTGGTTGCCCCAAGCACAAGCTTTCTTCCTCCCTGGCTGAAGGCAGAGGCTGCTGCAGAGCAGGCCTCCCAGCTCAGCAGCTGCCCCAAGCAGGAACCTCAGTGCCCCATGACTGAAACAGTAGATGTGGCTGCCCCAAGTACTGGTCTTCTTGCCCGACAACCAAACATTGGACACCACTGAGAAGACAGATCTCCTACACTTTCATTTGCCCTGGCAGGCCTAAATCTGACAGTAGAGAATAGTGGGAACCCCTGTGCTTTTCATGTAAGTCTGCTGGCAAGAGAATGAGCCTTCAAGTGAGTATGCACAGAGCCCCAGTCCCAGGGTTTTTGTACTCTTAACAGCCAGATATCTGATTCCTTCCAACCATATCCCCACTGATGGGAAACATAGAGATCATTGGGACAATGTCCTCAACATCGAAATCCATGTTCTGTGAATCTCCCAGTGGAGTGCAGGCAACCAATTCCTGGAGCCAAGATAGTAAAACACAGACAGATCTGAATACCTGTGGGACAGTAGGAGAGGTCTGTGGGAGAGGTATTCGGGGTACCTGCTCATGTGCAATGCACCCTAGAATGGTACCACCACCTCCAATGGAGCTTATGTGCCACCCTTCCAGGCATCTACATGTTCTGGCTTCGTGTACTTCAAGGAATGCTTCCATGTGCACTCCTGAGCTTGCACAAATGTGCTTGAGACTTTACTCACTTAGCTAAAGCTGAAACATCAACATCCACTCTAAAGCTGGTGGCCCTCCCTCATCTGCATTAAGAATACTTGCTATGCCACAAAGGAGGACAATGAAGCCAGTTCTGATAAGACCTGATAAGCAAGGGTCAGATGGAAGGGGAGGAGGACGTAAACTATCCTTGGACTTGGAGAGAGGCATAGGAGGAAATGAGGGAGGAAAGGTGAGATTGGGAAGAGATGAAGGAGGGCTACAGCTGGGATATGAAATAAATAAACCGTAATTAATATAAAAAACAAAAAATTAATTAAAAAAAGGATACTCTAGACACCAGAGACAGATGGACCCAATATGAACTACAGACTCCAGAAAAAAAAAAAAAAAAAAAAAAAAAAAAAAAAAAAAAAAACAGCAAAGGTTACAGATGAGCACATGTATAGAGATCGGCATAAGAACACATCCAGCAAAAATTGGGACATCACTGCTTCACCAACAAACCCAAAAATCAATGGATATTTTAATTCATAGGAAACACAGGAAAATGATCTCAAATCTATGCTTATCCAGTTATAAGAGACACATAAAGAGGAAAAGAACAAAGCTCTCAAAGAAATACAAGCAAATACAGCCAAACAAATAGAGGCACATGTAGAGGCATGTAGAGAGGAAACAAACAAACAAAAAGTAGAAGCGATCATGGAAAGAAAAGAATCTACATTCAAACAGATGATGGAAATGATGCAAGCCATGAAAACAGAATTAGAATCAATAAAGAAAACACTAACAGAGAAAACCCTAGAGCTAGAGAACTTACTGAAAAGAAGATCAGGAACCACAAAGGTAAGCATCACCAACAGAATACAAGAGATGAAAGATAGAATATCAGGTGCTGAAGATACATTTGCAGAAATTTATACATCTCTCAAAGCAAAAGTAAAATCAGAAAAGTTATGAACTCAAAACATCCAAGAAATCAAGGATACCATGAAAAGATGAAATCCAAGAATACTAGGAAAAGATGAAAAAGAAGATTCCAGACTCCAAGGTCCAGAAAATATTTTCAAAAAAATCATAGAAGAAAATTTCCCAACTAAAGAAAGAGATATCTCTTTAGTTGGGAAAGAGGCATAAAGAACACCAAATAGAATACTCCTTAGGTCAAATCATAGTCAAAACACTAAATCTACAGAACAAAGAAAAATATTAAAAGCAGCAAGGGTAAAAGGCCAAGAAACATAAAAAGGACTGATTGGCCTGGTCTTTGATCACCTCCCCCTGACAGGGGAGCAGCCGTACCAGGCCACAGAGGAAGACAATGCAGGCACTCCTGATGAGACCTAACAGACTAGGATCAGAAGGAAGAAAAAGAAACCCTCCCCTACCAGTGGACTTGGGGATGGGAGTGTGTGGAGAACGGGGGGGGGGGGGGAGAAAGGGATTGGGAGGGGAGGAGGGAGAGATCTAGAGTGGGGATATACAGTAAATAAATAATAATTAAAAATAAAAAGAAAAAAAAACGCATTTTAGAAAAAAAAAAAGGTAGACCTATAAGAACCACACCAGATTTTTTGACAGAAAATATGAAAGCAAGTATGGCTAGGCAGATGTCATACAGACTCTAAGAGACCACAGATGCTAACCCAGACTACTATACCCAGCAAAGCTTTAAATAAAAATAGATGGAGATGCCAAAATATCCCATGACAAAAGTAAACTTAAACAATAACTACACAGCAACCCAGCACCACAGAATATACTAGAAGGAAAATTTCAACCAAAGGAGATAAACTACACATAAGAAAACACAGGACATAGATAACTTCACAACCAAAGATCATAAGGAAACAAGCATAGAAACACGGTAACACCACTAAATCCACAATAAAGGGAGCTCACCTTCATTGGTCACAATTATTTATCAAAACCAAAGGACTCAACTCTCCAATAAAAGACACAGATTAACAGAATTGTTGCAGAAACAGGACCCAACATTCTGCTTCATCGAAGAAACACACCTCTGCAACAAAGATAAACACTGCCTCAGAGTAAAGGCCTGGGAAAATGGTTTTACAAGCAAATGGATCCAGAAAACAAGCTGGAGTAGTTATTCTAATATTTAATAAAATAGATTTTCAAACAAAATTGATCATAAAAGTTGAAGAGAGACACATCATTCTTAATTATTTCTTTTTTTAATATTTATTTATTTTTAAATAATTTTATACATTCACTTGTATCCCAGCTGTAGCCCTCTCCCTCTTTCCCTCCCAATGTTCCCCTCCCTCCCTCATCTCCGCTCTGCCCTCTTCCAAGTCCACTGAGAGGGGTGTCTTCCTCTCCTTCTGCCTGGTCCTAGCTTACCAGGTATCTTTAGGATGGTTGCAATGTCCATATCTGTGGCCTAGCAAGGCTGCTCATCCCTCAGGCGGGAGGGGAAGCTCATGAATTCATGTCAGAAACAATTCCGGTCCCCCTTAATAGGGAACCCACTTGGATACTGAGCTACCATGGGCTATGTCTGAGCAGGGGTTGTAGGTCATATCCATGCATGGTCCTTGGTTAGATAAACACTATCATAGACGACCCCTGTGCTCAGATATATTTAGAATTTGTGGGCCTCCCTGTCCCCTCTAGGATATACTAATTCTTCCTTCCTTCATATGATTCCCTACACGCTGCCAAAGGTCTGGTTATGGGTCTCAGCATCTACTTTGATGCACTGCTAGGTAGAGTCTTTCAGGTGCCTTCTGTGGTAGGCTACTGTCCTATTACTTGTTTTCTCCTATTTCCAATGCCCAACCCTTTGTCTTTCTAGATGAGGATTAATCATCTTACCCCTGGACCTCTTTCTTGTTTATCTTCTTTAGGTGAACATATTTTAATATGTTTATCCTATCTTATAGGTCTGTATAAGTGAGGATATACCATGTGTGTCTTTCTGCTTTGGGGATACCTCAGTCAGGATGATTTTTTTTCTAGATCCCACCATTTGACAGCCAAATTCATGATATCCTTGTTTTTAATTGCTGAGTAGCATTCCATTGTGTAAAATTAACACAATTTCTGTATCCATTCTTCTGTTGATGGACTTCTAGGTTGTTTTCAGGTTCTGGTTATTACAAATAAAGCTGCTACAAACACAGCTGAGCAAATTTTCTTGTTGTGTACTTGAACATCTTTTGGATATATGCCTAGGAGTGGTATAGCTGGATCTTGAGGTAGCATTATTCCTAATTGTCTGAGTAAGCATTAGATTGATTTCCATAGTGGTTGTACCAGTTGACATTCCCACCAGCAATGGAGGAGTGTTCACCTTTCTCCACATCTTCTCCAGCATGTGTTATCTCTTGATTTTTTGATCTTAGCCATTCTGATGGGTGTAAGGTAAAATCTCAGGGTCTTTGCGATTTGCATCACACTGATGGCTAGGGATGTTGCCTAAACAAAGTAAAGACAATATACAGCAAGCCTATAGCCAACATCAAACTCAATGGAGAGAAACTTAAATCAATCCCACTGAAATCAGGGACAAGACAAGGCTGCTCATTGTCTCCATATCTCTTCAACATAGTACTTGAAGTCCCAGCTAGAGCAATAAGACAAGTAAGGGAGATCAAGGGAATACAAATCGGAAAGGAAGAAGTCAAAGTTTCACTATTCACACATGATATGATAGTAAACCTAAGTGACCCCAAAAATTCAACCAGATAACTCCTTCAGCTGATAAACACCTTCAGCTAAGTGGCTGGATACAAAATTAACTCAAAAAAATCAGAAACCCTCATGTATACCCAAGACAAAAGTACCTAGAAAGAAATCAGGGAAACAACACAATTCACAATAGCCACTAATAACATAAAATACCTTTGGTGACTCTCACCAAGCAGGTGAAAGACCTGTTAAAAAAACAAGACAAAACAAACAAACAAACAAACAAACAAAAAAAACTTCAAGTCTCTGAAGAAAGAAATCGAGGAATACATCAGAAGATGGAAAGATCTCCCATGCTCATAGATTAACATAGTGAAAATGGCCATCCTGCCAAAAACAATCTACAGACTTAATGCAATTCCCATCAAAATACCAACACAATTCTTTACAGACCTTGAAAGAACAATTCTCAACTTCATATGAAGAAACAAAACAAACAAACAAACAAAACACAGAATTTCCAAAACAATCCTGTACAACAACAAATCCTCTGGAAGTATCGCCATCCCTGATCTCAAGTTGTACTTTAGAGCACTAATAATAAAAACTGCTTGGTACTGGCATAAAAACAGAAAGTTGGATCAATGGAACCGAATAGAAGACCCAGAAATAAACCTACAAACCTATGAATACTTGATTTTTGACAAAGAAGCCAAAACCATTCAATGGAAAAAAGACAGCATCTTTAACAAATGGTGCTGGTACAACTGGATGTCTACATGCAGAAAAATGAAAATAGATCTGTATTTATAACCCTGCACAAAACTAAAGTCCAAGTGTATCAAAGACCTCAATATAAAACCAGATACTCTAAATCGGTTAGAAGAAAAAGTGGGGAACACCCTAGAACTCATTGGCACAGGAGACACCTCCTAAACAGAACACCATCAGCACAGGCCCTAAGAGCATCAATAAATGGGACCTCATGAAACTTAATAGATTCTGTAAAGCAAAAGACACTGTTCTTAGAACAAAACAACAGCCTACAGATTGGGAAAGGATCTTCACCAACCCAACATCTGACAGAGGGCTGATGTCTAGAATATATAAAGAACTAAAGAAGTTAAAAGTCAATACTTCAAGTAACCCAATTAAAAAATGGGGTATGGAGCTGAACAGAGAGTTCTCTGTAGAAGAATACAGAATGACAGAGAAACACATCATTCTTTTTTTTAATGTGATATGTTTTTTATTGATTTTGTATAATTTTTTTTAATTTTATTTTTTTTATTAGTTACATTTTGTTAACTCTGTGTCCCAGCTATATCCCACTCCCTCATTCCCTCCCCAACCCCACACTTCCTCCCTGGTCTCCTCCCTGCCCCTTTCCAAGTCCACTGATAGGGGAGGACCTCCTCCCCTCTCATTTGACCCTGTTTTATCAGGTATCTTCAGGGCTGGCTGCAAAGTCCTTCTCTGTGGCCTAACAGGACTGCTTCTCCCCTGGGGGTGTGGGGAGGTCAAAGAGCCTGCCCTTGAGATCCTGTTAGAAATAGTCCTTGTTCCCCTCACTTTGGGAAACTACTTGGTTACTGAGCTACCACGGACCACATCTAAGCAGTTCTAGGTTATATCCATAGATGGTCCTTGGTTGAGGACCAAGGAAAAGTCCCTGTGCCCGGATATATTTGGTCCTGGTACAGCTCCTATACTTTCCATATCATACTAACTCCCCTTCTTTCATATGATTCCCTGCACTCTACCGAGGGTTTGGTTATGAGTCTTAGTATCTGCTTTGAAACACTGCTAGGTAGAGTCTTTCAGATGCCTTCTGTGGTAGACTCCTGTCATACGTTCAATGCACATCTCGTTTGTCTTTCTAAATGAGGACTGATCATCTTCACATGTGTCCGCTTTCTTGATTATCTTCTTTAGGTGTGTAGATTTCATTATGTTTATCATATCTTATAGGTCTATATAAGTGAGTATATACCATGTTTGTCTCTCTCTTTCTGGGATACTTCACTCAGAATGATCTTTTCTAGATCCCACCATTTGCCTGCAAATTTCATGATTTCCTCCTTTTTGATTGCTGAGTAGTATTCCACTGTGAAAAAATACTACAATTTCTGTACCCATTCCTCCATTGAAGGAAATCTGGGTTGTTTCCTGGTTCTGGCTATTACAAATAAAGGTGCTACAAACATGGTTGAACAAATGTCCTTGTTGTGTACTTGAGCAAATTTTGGGTATATACCTAGGAGTGGTATAGCTGGGTATTGAAGTAGTACTACTCTTAATTGTCTGAGAAAGCACCAGATTGACTTCCAAAGTGGTTGTACCAGTTTACATTCCCACCAGCAATGAAGGCAGGTTCCTCTTTCTCCACAACCTCTCCAGCATGTGTTGTCACTTGAGTTTTTGATCTTGGCCATTCTGATGGATGTAAGGTGAAATCTCAGGGTCGTTTTGATTTGCATTTCCCTAATGGCTAATGAGGTTGAGCATTCTTTAAGTGTTTCTCTGCCATTAGATGTTCCTCTACTGAGAATTCTCTGTTTAGCTCCATTCCCCATTTTTTAATTGGATTACTTGGTTTGTTGCTTTTCTGCTTCTTTAGTTCTTTATATATACTGGATATTAGCCCTCTGTCAGATAAAGGGTTGGTGAAGATTCTTTCCCAATCTGTAGGCAGTCTTTTTGTTTTGATGATGGTGTCTTTTGCTTTTACAGAAGTTTTTCAATTTCATGAGGTCCCATTTATTGATTGTTGCTCTTAGAGCCTGGGCTGTTGGAGTTCTGTTCAGGAACTTGTCTCCTGTGCCAATGAGTTCTAGGCTATTCCCCAGTTTTGTTTTTTTTTTTCCAACTGATATAGAATACCTGGTTTTATGTTGAGGTCCTTGATACACTTTGACTTTAGTTTTTTGCAGGGTGATAAATATGGATCTATTTTCATTCTTTTTCCATGTAGACATCCAGTTGGTCCAGCACCATATGTTGAAGATGCTGTCTTTTTTCCATTGTATGGTTTTGGCTTGTTTGTCAAATATCGAGTATTCATAGGTGTGTGGGTTTATTTTTGGGTCTTCTGTTCGGATCCATTGATCCTCCTCTTTGTTTCTATGCCAATACCATGCAGTTTTCATTACTGTTGCCCTGTAGTACAGCTTGAGATCGGGAATGAGGATACTTCCAGATGATTTGTTGTTATACAGAATCGTTTTAGTGATTCTGGGTTTTTTGTTTCTCGATATGAAGCTGAGAATCTTTTTTCAAGGTCTGTAAAGAAATGAGTTGGTACTTTGATGGGAATTGCATTGAATCTATAGATTGATTTTTGTAGGATGGCCATTTTCACAATGTTAATCCTACCAATCCATGAGAACGGGAGATCTTTCCATCTTCTGATATCTTCTTCGATTTCTTTCTTCATAGACTTGAAGTTTTTCTCAAAAAGGTCTTTCACTTCCTTGGTTAGAGTCACACCAATGTACTTTATGTTATCAGTGGCTATTGTGAAGGGTGTTGTCTCCCTAATTTCTTTTTCAGCCTTTTTGTCTTTGGTATAAAGGAGGGCTTCTGATTTTTTTGAGTTGATTTTGTATTCTGCCACTTTGCTGAAGGTGTTCATCAGCTGAAGGAGTTCTTTGGTTGAATTTTTGGGGTCGCTCATGTATACTATCATATCATCTGCAAATAGTGACACTTTGACCTCTTCCTTTCCAATTTGTATCTCCTTGATCTCCTTTAGTTGTCTTATTGCTCTGGCTAGGACATCAAGTATTATGTTGAAGAGATATGGAGACAATGGGCAGCCTTGTCTTGTCCTTGATTTCAGTGGGATTGATTTAAGTTTTTCTCCATTGAGTTTGATGTTGGCTATAGGCTTGCTGTATATTGCCTTTACTATATTTAGGTATGTGCCTTGTATCCCTGATCTCTCCAAGACTTTAAACATGAATGGGTGTTGGACTTTGTCAAATGCTTTTTCAGCATCTAAGGAGATGATCATGTGGTTTTTCTCCTTCAGATTGTTTATGTGGTGGATTACATTGATGGATTTCTGCATGTTGTACCACCCTTGCATGCCTGGGATGATGCCTACTTAGTCATGGTGGATGATATCTTTGATGTGTACTTGGATTCGGTTTGTAAGTATTTTATTGAGTATTTTTGCATTAATGTTCATAAGAGAGATAGGTCTGAAGTTGTCTTTTTTTGTTGGATTTTTGTGTGGTTTAGGTATCAAGGTGACTGTGGCTTCATAGAATGAATTTGGTAGTGTTCCTTCTGTTTCTATTTTGTGGAATAGTTTGAGGAGAATTGGTGTTAGCACTTCTTTGAAGGTCTTATAGAATTCTGGGCTGAATACATCTGGCCCAGGGCTTTTTTTGGAGGGGAGACTGTTAATGACTGCTTCAATTTCCTTGGGAGATATAGGGCTATTCAGCCTTTCTACCTGATCTTTACGTAATTTTGGTACATGGAATCTTTCAAGAAAATTGTCGATTTCATTTAGATTTTCAAATTTTGTGGCATATAGGCTTTTGTAGTATGACCTAATGATTGTTTGGATTTCCTCAGTGTCTGTAGTTATGTCTCCATTTTCATTTCTGATTTTGCTGATTTGGATAGCTTCTCTCTGCTTTTTAGTTAGTTTGGCTAAGGGTTTGTCTATCTTGTTGATCTTTTCAAAGAACCAGCTTTTTGTTTCATTGATTCTTTGAATAGTTTTATTTGTTTCTAATTGATTGATTTCAGCCCTGAGTTTGATTATTTCCAGCCGTCTGCTTCCCTTGGTTGTATCTGCTTCTTTTTTTTCTAGGGTTTTCAGTTGGGCCATGAAGTTGCTTATATGTGATGTTACGAATTTCTTTTTGCAGGCAATTTGTGCTATAAATTTTCCTCTGATCACTGTTTTCAATGTGTCTCATAAATTTGGGTATGTTGTACCTTCATTTTCATTGAATTATACGAAGTCTTTAATTTCTTTCTTTATTTCTTCCTTAACCCAGCTGTCATTGAGTAGTAAGATGTTCTTTTTCCATGTGTGTGTCGGCTTTTTGTTGTTTCTGTTGTTGTTGCACATCATTCTTATTAAAGGAAAACTCCAATAGGATAACATCTCAATCCTGAATATCTATGCCCCAAATAAAAGAGCTCCTTAGCCTTTTGGCTATAATCAAGTGTAAAAGAGCATCTCTATTTGTAAACTAAACATTACTAAAACTTAAATTCCCCATTGATCCTAACACCTTTATAGTGGGAGACTTCAATACTGTACTCTCACCAAGAGACAGATCATCTAGACAGAAGCTGAGTGGGAAAATATTGACACTTACAGAATTCCTAAATCAAATAGACCCAATAGATGTCGACAGAAATTTTCACCCGAACTCCAAAGAGTATGCCTTCTTTTCAGGACCTCATGGAACCTGCTCAAATATTGACCATATATTCGGGCACAAAGCAAGCCTCAACAGATATGAGAAGATCAAAATAATATTTTGTATTCTATGAGACCACCATTGTCTAAAACTAGACCTCAACAACCACAAAAACAACAAAAAGCCTACATACACATGGAAAAAAAAAGAACTCTCTATTCAATGACAACTTGATCAGGAAAGAAATGAAAAATTAAATTAGTGACTTCTTAAATTCAATGGAAATGAAGACACAACTTAACCAAACTTATGAGATACAATGAAAGCAGTGCTAAGAGGAAAGTTCATAGCACTAAGTGCCACCAGAAACAAGTTTGAGACATCTCATACAAGCATCTTAACAACACATCTGAAAGCCTTAGGTAAAAAAAAGGAGGCAGATACACCAAAGAGAAGTAGAGGATTGAAAATAATCAAACTCAAATCTGAAATCAATGAATGAGATACAAAGAAAACAATTTCAAAGAATCTTTGAAACCAAGAGCTGGTTCTTTAGAAAATCAATAAGATAGACAATCCCTTAGCCAATCTAACTCAAAGACAGAGAAAAACTATCCAAATCAGCAGAAACAGAAACAAAAAGGGGTACTTAACAACAGACACCAGGAAGTCCAAACAATCATTAGGTCTTATTACAACACCTATACACCACAAAATTTGAAAATCTAAATGAAAGGGACAATTTTCTTGATAGATTCTATCTTTCAAAATTTAATCAAGATCAGGTAAATAGAGTAAATATCCCTATATTCCCCAATGAAATAGAAGCAGTCATCAATATCTCCCTTCCAAAGAGAAAGCCCAGGGCCAGATGGTTTCAGGACAGAATTCTACCAGACTTTCAAAGAATAGCTAAGTCCAATTCTCTTCAAACTATTCCACAAAATAGAAATGGAAAGAATAATAACAACCTGATTCTATGAGGCCACTGTCAACTTGATACCTAAACCACACAAGGACCCAACAATTAAAGAGAACTTCAGACCTATCTCTCTTATGAACATTAATGCAAAAATAACAAAATACTCACAAACCAAATCCAAGAACACATAAAAGTTATCATCCACCATGACCAAGTAGTTTTCATCTCTAGAATGTAGGGGTGGTTCAATATACTGAAATCCATCCATGTAATCCACCATATAAACAAGATGAAGGAGAAAACCCATGCCATCAACCTTTTAGATGCCAATAAAAGCCAATATGCATCCATGTTTAAAGTTTTGGGGAGATCAGGGATACAAGGCACATACCTAAACATAGTAAATACAACATACAGCAAGTCTGTAGCCAACATCAAACTAAATTGAGAGAAACTTAAAAGAATCTCACTGAAATCAGGGACAAGGCTGCCCACTCTCTCAACATAGCACTTGAAGGCCAAACTAGAGCAATAAGACAACTAAAGGAGATCATGGCACCACAAATCAGATAAGAAGAAGTCTAAGTATCACTATTTGCAGATGATAAGGTAGTATACATGACTGCCTCACAAAATTCTACCACAGAACTGCTTTCACTGGTAACACGTTTAGCAAAGTGGCTGGATACAAAATTAACTAAAAAAAATCATTAACCCTCTTGTATATGAAAGACAAAAAGGGTGAGAAAGAAATTAGAATATCTACACCCTTCACAATAGCGACAGATATCATAAAGTACATTGGTGTGATTCTAATCAAACAAGTGAAAGAACTGTATGAAAAAAAATAACTTCAAATCTCTGAAGAAAGAAATTGAAGATATCAGAAAATGGAAAGATCTCCCATGCTCATGGAACGATAGAATGAACATAGTGAAAATGGCTGTTGTGCCAAAAGCAATATGCTGATTCAGTACAATTCCCATCAAAATACCAAAACAATTCCTTACATAACTTGAAAGCAAAAATCTCATATAGAAAAATTAAAAAACGCAGAATTGCTAAAACAGCCCTGTACAACAACAGATCTTCTGGAGGGTTTTCCATCCCTGATCTCAAGAGGAATGTCATAAAATAGTGTACAGTACTGGCATAGAAATAGAATGGTGGATCAATGGAATCGAACAGAAGACCCAGAAATAAACCAACATAGCTAAGGATATTTCATTTTTTCCAAAGGAGCCAAAACCATACAATGAAAAGAAGATAGCCTCTTTAACAAATGGTGCTGGTATAACTGGATGTCTACTTGTAGAAAAATGCAAATAGATCCATATTTACCACACTGCACAAAATTAAAGTCTAAGTTGATCAAATTGCTCAACATGAAACCAGAAACAGTTAACCGTTTAGAAGAAAAAATGGGGAAGAGCCTTGACCTCACTGGCACAGGAGAGAACTTGTTGCACAGAACACCAACAGCACAGGCTCTAAGATCAACAATCAATAAATGGGATCTCATGAAACAGAAAACCTTCTGCAAGGCAAAGGACACTGTCATCAAAACAACAGCCTGCATACTGAGAAAGGTTCTTCACCAACCCTATATCTGACAAAGGAAAAATATCCAGAATACATAAAGAACTAAAAAAGTTAAAAAGCAAAAAAATCAAGTAATCCAATTAAAAATGGGGTACAGTGCTAAACAGAGAATTCTCAATAGAGGAATATCAAATGGCAGAGAAACACTTATAGAAACTAAATCATGCCTACTTTTAGCTCTGAACTAGGGTTCTGAGGACAGAGACTAATAACCCATGTTTTGCATACTAGCACGTAATCTCGATTATGGATTGTGCTAAATTGTAAGACCCACTGTTTTAAAAGTAGCAAAAGAGAAGCTCTGAAAGTGGTTTAAAGCAGGGTTTTTTAAAGTTTCTCACTTGTGACTCTTTTTGTCTGGGAGATTTTATACAATCCCAGGCATAAAATACAGGAATACAAATTAAACATATTGATAATAAATCATACACTTATCTTAAAATAGCTTTGGTATGCATATAATTTTGCCATTTGATAAAAATAAAGGCAAATATACATACTAAAAAAAAAAAAAAGAAATGCTCCAAATCCTTTGTAATCACGGAAATGCAAATCAAAATAACCCTGAGATTTTACCTTACACCCATCAGAATGGCTAGATCAAAAACTCAAGAGATAACACATGCTGGAGAGGCTGTGGAGAAAGGGGAACCTTTCATAGCTGGTGGGAATGTCTACTGGTACAACCACTATGGAACTCAATCTGGCACTTACTCAGCAAACTAGGAACAGTGCTACCTGAAGATCCAGCTATACCACTCCTAGGCATATATGCAAAATATGCTCAATGATACAAAAAGGACATTTGCTCACCCAAGTTTATAGCAGATTTGTTCATAATAGCCATAATCTGGAAACCACCCATATGCCCTCAACTAAGAAATGGATATAGAAATTGTGGTATATTTATACAACAGAACACTAGTTAGCAGTTAAAAACAAAGAAATCATGAAATGAGCAGGCAAATAAAGGGATCTAGAAAAGATCATCCTGAATGAGGTATCCCAGAAGCCAAAAGACACACGTGGTATATACTCACTTATAAGTGGATATTAGACATACAATAAAGGATAAACATACAAAATCTCTACACCTAAAGAGGTTAAGCAAGAAGGAGGACCCTCGGTAAGATGCTCAATCCTCATTCACAAAGTCAAACAGGATGAACATCTGAAGAGGGATATATCAGTGAATAGGACAGGAGCCTACCATAGAAGACCTCTAAAATACTCTACCCAGCAGGGTATTGAAGGAGATGCTGAGACTCATAGCCAAACTTTGGACAGATTCCAGGGATTCTTATGAAAAAGGGGGAGATGAAAGAACTGGAAAGGACAGGATCTCCACAAGGAGAGCAACAGAACCAAGAAATACGGACACAGGGGTCTTTTCAGAGATTGATACTCCAACCAAGGACGACTCATAGAGATAACCTAGAAGCCGTGCTCAGATATAGCCCTTGGCAGCTCATTCTCCAAATGGGTTCCCCAGTAAGGGAAACAGGGACTGTCTCAGTGGCTAGCTCTTTGACTGCCTCCCCTGGATGGGAGAGCAGCCTTGCCAGGCCACAGAGGAAGACAATGCCGCCAGTTGTAATTAGACCAGATACGCTAGGGTCAGATAGAAGGGGAGGAGGACCTCACCTATTAGTGGACTCTGGGAGGTAATGGGAGTCAATGAGGGAGGGGCATTGGGATTGTGAGGGGACCAGATATGTGGCTGCAGCTGGGATACAAAGTGAAGAAACTGTAATTAATAAAAAAATAATTAAAAATACAAAGTTCTTTACTTCCTTCAATAGATCATGTTCAGCCATTTTTACTACTAATTTTTCTGCTTAAATTATCCAAGATTTTTTTGGTTAGACAGAGCTTCTATTATCCAAGTTTACATTTCCTTTTGTACTATTTAGACAACTATTTGCCACTCATTGTGGATTATCTATTATCTAGCATTAAAAGCAATCTTCTTGCCTTTCGTTGAACATTCAGGCATTGAGAGTTCAGTGTGATATTTCTCCAGAATACCAAATTCTGTTTATTAGATGGTGGTATTTTAAAAATTGGAGCTTGAGCATTAAGTGTGATAGTTTTACTTTATTATTATTCCAGCTACTTTAATTTATCTAAAAGTATATCTATGATGGCCTTTCTATATTCTCATTTACATCCATTTCCATATACCTGTGGTTTTCTGCATATACCTACATTTGCATAAATTTGTCTATAGCTATGTATTAAAACCTATATTAACATTATTCCTGTTTCAGTGCAGTACTATGTTATTCACCCAGTCTCCCTCTCATCCTTTCTGCTTGTAGTTATGCTTTGTTCTTTAGACTTAAAGCTAATAGTCAGACAACTGTGTTATTTGGAACTGAGGATGTAGCCCAGCTTTAAGCATGCTTGGCTACTGTCCATGTAACTCTATGTTCACAACCACTGTATAAGCAGCACAGTAGCATAAAGCTCAAATCTTTGAACTTGAAAGCCTGAGGCAGGAGTACCAGAATTTCAAGGTCATACTCAGTAAATGGTGAATTTGAGACCAGCCTAGGCTACATGAGACCTTGTTTCAATCAAGGTTCAGAAGAAGAGTTTCAGTGGGAGAATAGAGAATGAGAGAGGATAATGTGCGTGAAAATGATTAAAATTAATTATACACATGTGTGAAACTGTCAAAGAATAAATGTAAAACAAATTACTTGAAGCTTAGTGGCTCAGTGGACAAAAGCGCCTGTAACTAAGCTTGACAATTCTGAGCTCAGCCCCCAGGACCCACATGGTAAAAAGAAAGAACTGCTATCTGAAAGTTGTAATCTGACTGGACAGGAGTGTCATGGTATGCTCATAACTTTATGTGCATGCACAGACAAACATGCACATACACACACACAGATAGATATAAAATAAAATAGTAACCCTGCTTTGGTTGTCTTTTTTTTTTTCCATAATTTTATTTTTCTCATTAGTTACATTTTGTTAATTCTGTATCCCAGCTGTATCCCTCATTCCCTCCCCAATCCCACCCTCCTTCCCTCATCTCCTCCCTGCCCCTTTCCAAGTCCACTAATAGGGGAGGACCTCCTCCCCTTTCATATGACTCCCTTTTGTCAGGTATTTTCAGGACTGGCTGCAAAGTCCTCCTCTGTGGCCTAATAGTACTGTTCCCCCCTTGGGAGGTGGGGAGGTCAAAGAGCCAGTCATTGAGTTCCTGCTAGAAATATTCCTTGTTCGCCTTACTATGGGAAACCAATTGATTACTGAGCTATCATGGGTCACATCCGAGCAGAGGTTCTAGGTTTTATCCTCTCATGGACTTTGGTTGATGTCCATCTCAGAAAAGACCCTGTGCCCAGATACGTTTGGTCCTTGTGGAGCTCCTATCCTTTCCACATCAAACTCCCCTTCTTTTATATGATTCCCTGCACTCTGCCGAAGGTTTGGTTGTGAGTCTTAGTATCTATTTTGGAGCACTGCTAGGTAGAGTCTTTCAGATGCTTTCTGCGGTAGACTCCTGTCATACGTTCAATGCATAGCCCATTTGTCTTTCTAAATGAGGATAGATCATCATACCCCGTGTCTGCTTTCTTGATTATCTTCTTTAGGTGTATAGATTTCATTATGTTTATCCTATCTTTTAGGTCTATATAAGTGAGTATATTCCATGTTTGTCTTTCTCCTTCTGGGATACTTCACTCAGAATGATCTTTTCTAGATCCCACCATTTGCCTGCAAATTTCATGATTTCCTCCTTTTTGATTGCTGAGTAGTATTCCATTGTGTAAAAATACCACAATTTCTGTATCCATTCCTCCGTTGATGGACATCTGGGTTGTTTCCAGGTTCTGGCTATTACAAATAAAGCTGCTACAAACATGGTTGAGCAAATGTCCTTATTGTGTACTTGAGCAAATTTTGGGAATATGCCTAGCAGTGGTATAGCTGGGTCTTGAGGGAGCGCTATTCCTAATTGTCTGAGAAAGCGCCAGATTGACTTCCAAAGTGGTTGTACCAGTTTACATTCCCACCAGCAACGGAGGAGGGTTCCTCTTTCTCCACAACCTCTCCAACATGTGTTGTCATTTGTGTTTTTCATCTTGGCCATTCTGATGGGTGTAAGGTGAAATCTTAGGGTCATTTTGATTTGCACTTCCCTAATGGCTAATGACGTTGAGCATTTCTTTAAGTGTTTCTCTGCCATTCTATATTCCTCTACAGAGAATTCTTTGTTTAACTACGTTCCCCATTTTTTAATTGGATTACTTGTTTTGCTGCTTTTCAGCTTCTTTAGTTCTTTATATATACTGGATATTAGCCCTCTGTCAGATAGAGGGTTGGTGAAGATTCTTTCCCAATCTGTAGGCAGTCTTTTTGTTTTGATGATGGTGTCCTTTGCTTTACAGAAGCTTTTCAGTTTCATGAGGTCCCATCTGTTGATTGTTGCTCTTAAAGCCTGTGCTGTTGGAGTTCTGTTCAGGAGTTGTCTCCTGTGCCAATGAGTTCTAGGCTGTTCCCTACTATTTCTTCTAACAGATTTAGCATATCTGGTTTTATGTTGAGGTCTTTGATCCACTTGGACTTTAGTTTTGTGCAGGGTGATAAATGTGGATCTATTTTCATTTTTCTGCATGTAGAAATCCAATTAGACCAGCACCATCTGTTGAAGATGCTATCTTTTTTCCATTGAATGGTTTTGGCTGCTTTGTCAAAAATTGAGTATTCATAAGTACGTGGGTTTATTTCTGTGTCTTCAATTCGGTTCCATTGATCCTCCTTTCTGTTTCTATGCCAAGACCATGCAGTTTTTATTACTATTGCTCTGTAGTACAGCTTGAGATCGGGAATGGAGATACCTCCAGATGATCTGTTGTTGTATAGGGTTGTTTTGGAGATTCTAGGTTTTTTGTTTCTCCATATAAAGCTGAGAATCTTTTTTTCAAGGTCTGAAAAGAATTGAGTTGGTATTTTGATGGGAATTGCATTGAATCTGTAGATTGCTTTTGGCAGGATGGCCATTTTCACAATGTTAATCCTACCAATCCATGAGCACGGGAGATCTTTCCATCTTCTGAGATCTTCTTCAATTTCTTTCTTCAGAGACTTGAAGTTTTTCTCAAACAGATCTTTCACTTGATTGGTTAGTGTCACCCCAAGGTACTTTATGTTATTATTGGCTATTGTGAAGGGTGTTGTTTCCCTAATTTCTTTCTCGGCCCTTTTGTCTTTGGTATACAGGAGGGCTTCTCATTTTTTTGAGTTGATTTTGTATCCAGCCACTTTGCTGAAGGTGTTTTTCAGCTGAAGGAGTTCTCTGGTTGAATTTTTGGGGTCACTCATGTATGCTATCATATCATCTGCAAATAGTGACACTTTGACCTCTTCCTTTCCAATTTGTATCCCCTTGATCTCTTTTAGTTGTCTTATTGCTCAGGCTAAGGCTTCAAGTACTATGTTGAAGAGGTATGGAGAGAGTGGGCAGCCTTGTCTTGTCCCTGATTTCAGTGGGATTGCTTTAAGTTTCTCTCCATTGAGTTTGATTTTGGCTGTAGGCTTGCTGTATATTGCCTTTACTATGTTTAAGTATGTGCCTTCTATCCCTGATCTCTCCAATTCTTTAAACATGAACGGGTGTTGGACTTTGTCAAATGATTTTTCAGCGTCCAAGGAGATGATCATGTGGTTTTTCTCCTTCAGTTTGTTTATGTGGTTGATTACATTGATGAATTTCCGTATGTTGAACCACCCTTGCATGCCTGGGATGAAGCCTACTTGGTCATGGTGGATGATATCTTTGAGGTGTTCTTCGATTCGGTTTGCAAGTATTTTATTGAGTATTTTTGCATCTATATTCATAAGAGAGATAGGTCTGAAGTTCTCTTTTTTTGTTGGGTCTTTGTGTGGTTTGGGTATCAAGGTAACCTTTGCTTTATAGAATGAGTTTGGTAATGTTCCTTCTGTTTCTATTTTGTGGAATAGTTTGAGGAGAATTGGTATTAGCACTTCTTTGAAGGTCTGGTAGAATTCTGCGCTGAAACCATCTGGCCCAGGGCTTTTTTTTGGAGAGGAGACTGTTAATGACTGCTTCAATTTCCTTTGGTGATATAGGGCTATTCAGTCTTTCTACCTGATCTTGACTTAGTTTTGGTAGATGGAATCTTTCAAGAAAATTATCCATTTCGTTTAAATTTTCAAATTTTGTGGCATATAGGCTTTTGTAGTATGACCTAATGATTGTTTGGATTTCTTCAGTGTCTGTAGTTATGTCCCCCTTTTCATTTCTGATTTTGCTGATTTGGATACATTCTCTCTGCTTTTTAGTTAGCTTGGCTAAGGGCTTGTCTATCTTGTTGATTTTCTCAAAGGACCAGCTTTTTGTTTCATTGATTCTTTGAATAGTTTTGTTTGTTTCTAATTGATTGATTTCAGCCCTGAGTTTGATTATTTCCAGCCTTCTGCTCCTCTTGGGTGTATCTGCTTCTTTTTTTTTCTAGGGTTTTCAGTTGGGCCATTAAGTTACTTGTATGTGATGTTATAAATTTCTTCTTGAAGGCACTTAGTGCTATAAATTTTCCTCTGAGCACTGCTTTCAATGTGTCCCATATATTTGGGTATGTTGTGCCTTCATTTTCATTGAATTGTAAGAAGTCGTTAATTTCTTTATTTCTTCCTTAACCCAGCTGTCATTGAGTAACAAGTTCTTCAGTTTACATGTGCGTGTCGGCTTTTTGTTGTTTCCATTGTTGTTGATGTCCAGCTTTAGTCCATGGTGGTCCGATAGAATACAAGGGATTATCTTGATCTTTTTATATCTGTTGAGGCTTGCTTTGTGACCAACTATATGGTCTATTTTGGAGAAGGTTCCATGAGGTGTGAAAAGAAGGTATACTCTTTTGAGTTTGGGTGGAATGATCTGTAGACGTCTATTAGGTCCATTTGATTTAGGGACTCTGTAAGTGCTTTTATTTCCCAATTTGGTTTCTCTCTAGTTGATCTGTCCCTTGGTGAGAGTGGGGTGTTGAAGTCACCCACTATTAGGGTATTGCCATCAATGTGTAGTTTAAGCTTTAATAATGTTTCATTTATGAATGTGGGTGCTCTTGTATTTGGGGCATAGATGTTTAGAATTGTGATGTCTTTTTGGTGAATTTTTCCTTTGATGAAAATGTAGTGCCCCTCTATGTCTTTTTTGATTAGTTTTGGTTGAAAATCTATTTTATTAGATATTAGGATAGCTACTCCTGCTTGTTTTTTGGGTCCATTTGCTTGAAAAACTTTTTTCCAGCCTTTTACTCTGAGGTAATGTTTATCTTTGTTGCTTAGGTGTGTTTCTTGAATGCAGCAGAATGTTGGTTCCTGTTTCCGCACCCATTCTGTTAGTCTGTGTCATTTTATTGGAGAGTTGAGTCCATTGATGTTGATAGATAATAATGACCATTCAATGTTATTTCCTATTATTGTGGAGTTGGCAATGTTACTGTGAATCATTGCTTGTTTGCTTTTGACTTTTGTGGGAAATTATCTTTAACCTATGTTTTCTTGGGTGTATTTGTTTTCATTGGATTGGAATTTTTCTTCTAGTATCTTCTGTAGGGCTGGGTTGCTGTTCAAATATTGCTTAAATTGAGTTTTGTCGTGGAATATTTTATTTTCTCCATCTATGTTGATTGAAAGCTTTGCTGGGTAAAGTAGTCTAGGTTGGCACCTGTGGTCCCTTAAGGCCCGCATGATCTCTTTCCAGGCTCTTCTGGCTTTCATAGTTTCTGATGAGATGTCCGGTGTGATTCTGATAGGTTTGCCTTTATATGTTACTTGGCCTTTTTTCCTTGCTGCTTTTAGTATCTTTTCTTTGTTCTGTAGATTAAGTGTTTTGACTATGATGTGGCATGAGGAGTTTCTTCTCTGGTCTAGTCTATTTGGTGTTCTGTAGGCCTCTTGTATGTTTGTGGACATCTCTTTCTTTAGGTTGGGAAAATTTTCTTCTATGATTTTCTTGAAAATATTTTCTAGACCTTGTAACCTGGACTCCTCTTCTTCTTCAATTCCTATTATTCTTATATTTTGCCTTTTCATGGCATCCTTGATTTCTTGGATGGTTTGTATTTGGGATTTTTCTGATTTTATTTTTGCTTTGAGAGAAGTATCGATTTCTGTGAGTGTATCTTTAGCACCCGAGATTCTCTCTTCCATCTCTTGAATTCTATTAGTGATGCTTACCTTTGAGATTCCTTCTCTTTTCTCTAAGTTCTTCAGTTCCAGGGTTTTCTCAGTTTGTGTTTTCTTTATTGATTCTAATTCCGTTTTCATGTCTTGCAACATTTCCTTCATCTGTTTGAGTGTGGATTCCTGTGTCTCCAAGATGGACTGTATTTTTTTGTTTATTTCCTCTCTTAGTGCCTCTGCTTCTGCCTCCAATTGTTTGGCCATATTTGCATGTGTTTCTTTAAGAGCTTCTTCGTTCACCTCGTTTGTCTTTATTTCTATTTGGGAGGCCAGATCGTTAAGGGATTTTTTTGTATCCTCTTTAACTGTTTGAATCTCTATGACTATTTCTCTGAGAGATTTTTTGGTTTCCTCTTTATGTGCCTCAAATAACTGGATAATCATAGCTTTAAAATCATTTTCTTTTTCTGTTTCTGCTGAGTTGGAGTGTCCAATAATTTTGGAAGTTGCCGGTGAAGCCATGATATCTTGATTTGCGTTGGTTGTGTTCTTTCGCCGACCTCTGGCCATTTGGTTATCTGTCGTGTTCACTGTCTGTTCCTGGATTCTGCAGGTCAGACTGGTTTTTCTCTGGTATCTGGAGAATTCTTCAGGAAAATGAAGGTCTAGTGAGGTCTAGTGGTTTCAGTGTGTGTGTTGGTTATTCAGCTATACCTGTAGAAGGAAAGTTCCCAGGCGTAGAAGGGCAAATGCGGGGTAGCGTGTGTTTGAGCGTGTGCTTGTGGGTGTGTCCTAAGGGACAGGGAGTTGGTGAATGAAGAGGCCTTCAGTGTGTGAGAGGGGTGCTTTGCAGGCATTGAAATTGTTGCAGGCGCTAAGGGATCGCAAGTGCTGTTGATGAATGTGTGCGCTTATTGATTTTACAGGTCTGCTGGTCTTCGGTGTCTATTCAGCTCGTTTTCTGCCACTGAGGGGTTGGATGGCCCATACAGTCACTGGCTGGGCCGCCCTGTGTAGTCTGTGCTGCCACTAGCAGGCTTGGGATCTGGGAAGGGTTGTACTGTGGGTCTGAGTCTCGGTGGCTAGCACTGTATTGGGCATGTGCTCTGGCGTGGTGGAGTTTCCGTGGTGTGTGCACTCCTGCAGAGCTGGGTGGTGGTGGTAGTGGGGAGTGTGTTCCGCGGGTCGAGAGCTCAGTGAGAGGGCTCTATTTCGGGTGTGTTCTCCTCTGAGTGGTGGCGTTCAGCAGGCTGTTACTGCTCTCCACTGTGGCTGCGGGGTCTTGGGTCCCAGGCACTGAGCTTTGCGGCTTTGGTATCCAGGAAGAATTGTATTGTGGATCTGAGTCTCTGTGTTTTGGGCTCAGTGGTTGGAGTTCTGTGATTGGGCCTGCGCTCCTCCTGTGTGGAGGTTTCTGGGGTTATTGCGCTCTGGCCGATTGGTGCGTGAGCTCCGCTGCACTTCCTGCTGCGGTCTAAGCCGCGGGATCACTTCAGTGGGATGGGGGAGGGGACAATCCTCGGACCGGAGGGCCCTGAGTGGGATGTGTCCTAGGAGGGGTCGGGTGTTCAAGGGTGGTTACAGCAGACCGTTGCTCTAAGGGGCCCCGAGCACTGTCTCTGCTGCCTTGATCTCCTGGATGTGAGATTTGTGCTCAGCTGCCTGGTGCTGTGTGCGGGTTTTCCCGCGGGAGGCTCGGACAAGGGAAGCGCCCTATTTCCTTCCTGGAGAAGTCCGCGCCCGATATAAATCTACTAGCACTCCACACTTCTGTGGTGGCCCCTCTCCTTTAGACAGCCCCACAGTCCAAATTCTAGCTTTGATTGACTCTCCACTCACCAATTACGGAGATTCATGTCTTCTGCCTCTCCAAAACGGTGCGCTCTGCCCGCCGCCATCTTGGAGTCCTGGTTGTCTTTTTATTGGTTATTTTGTTTCCATTTCTGGCCATTGTGGTTATTTTATTAATTGAAATACATTTAGGTTGACTTGTTTCTATCTTGATTTTGCTTTATAGATCTTTTTCTACATCATGTTATATTTGATTTGTTTGTTTTGTTTCATTTTAGTGTATTTTTATACTTAAATATATATTATACCCAAAATTTCATTAATGTTCCCCAATTCATAAGTATACAGATCATATCAACATAATAATTGTAGCTATCACCACTCTCCAGCTCTTTTTCCAAGTTTTTATCCACGCTTAATCATCAGTCCCATTAGACTCTGGGTTACTTTGCCCACCTCTCTCTGAAAATTATATGTGCAATTATATATGTTTCAGTTTCTTTATCTACAAAAGGGAAAACACCATAGTTTGTATTCTTGTCTTCCTGTTCCAGAATTCTTTCAGGTAAAATGAGCCAGATCATGAAGAATTCCAGTGGTATATGTAATAGTGTTTCCTTAATATTCTATGTAAATACAGTTATTAATATTCAATAAAATGAGGTTATTAATATGTTTTTTCCTTTTCCTTTTCTTTCACTTCCAGGTCCTTCTCCGGTAGTTTTGGAGTGTAATCTCTGGCTAATTTCTGAAAGGTAACTGCTGAATAAATGAATAAAGCCATAAGTACATTCATTAGATTGTTGTCAAATTATCCATTATAATTATAATTACATATTTGACATTCCCACTAGCAATGTATGAAAGTACTTATTTTCTCCACAATCTTCCCAACTGAGGATGTTGTTAACCTCTCAAATTCTGCCAGTGTGACTTGTAAGAAATTGTATGTATATCAGTGGAGTATAAATGTACAATTTTCTTATTATAAGAAAAATTACTTTATTCTCATTCACTTAAGAGCGATTTTATTGTATCATAGGAAGGGGAGGAGGACCTCCCTTATCAGTGGACTGAGGAAGGGCCACAGGTGGGGAAGAGAGAGGGAGGGTGGGATTGGGAGGGGAAGTGGGAGGGAGCTATAGGGGGATACAAAGTGAATAAACTGTAATTAATAAAAATAATAAAATGATTGGGAGAAAATAATAAGTAGAATTTGCCCATACTATCTTACTGATCAATCAGGCTCGTGCTTCTCACCCACTAATTTTTTTTTTCAAAAAAAAGAAAAAGAAATTATATGTATGTAAGTGTAGTATAAATGTACATTTTTTATTATTATAAGAAAAATTACTTTATTTTCATTTACTTAAGAGCCATTTATGTTGTTTTAATGTTTAAAATTCAAAATTAATAATTTTCTATTATTTACTACAGATTTTAAATTTGATACTACTAATTTAACTTATGAAAAAATGTGTTTTTCTAGTCATTATATTTGTCTTTTCATTTATATATTTTTGTTTTTTGTATTTATTACAGTCTATTCACTTTGTATGCAAGCTGTAGCCCCCTCCCACATCTCCTCCCAGCCCCACCTTCCCTCCCTCTTCTCTCCCTATGCCCCTTCCCTAGTCCACTGATAAAGGAATTCCTTCTCCCCTTCTAACTGACCCTAGCCTATCAGATCTCATCAGGATTGGCTGCATCTTCTTCCTCTGCAGCCTGGTAAGACTAGTACACTGCCAGGGAGAGGTGAACAAAGAGTAAGTTACAGATATCATGTCAGAGCCACTGCTCCCCTTAGTAGGGTATCCACTTATTATTATTATTTTCTAAGCAAAGTCATAGTTACACATGTTGATCTTTGTAAGTCCCATTGATATCAAGCAGTTTTAAGCCTGCTATAACTATAGTTTCCTTTGATATTCCTTCGTATTTTTATTCTGACTCCTAGGTTACCTTGTACACATGAGGTTTCAACCTGCCTTTGATTGTATGTCTTTTTATGACTAGTTAAATTGTCTTGGCACTAAAGCACCAGACGAAGAAAATTGTAATTTGAAAGACTTATAGCTCCCACAATTGAGAAAGTAAATTATATAATATTTTATCTTTCTATCTGCATATTTATCTATATTCTAGTCATCTGCTCACCTACTTTGTAGTATGAACCCTTACAGATAGAGAAGTATTTCCATGGATAAATAATTTGAGGAAAATACTGCAAGGTAATACTTGTTTCTGTTTGAAGATTCAAATGTATGTTATCATGTAAACAGCTCTGAAACAACCTGGAAACAGAAACAGAAACAACAGAAAACTCTGAGTATGTTCAGTATGACCTTGGCTAATTGCTGAAAAACATAATGGAGAACTAGTTTTATACATAAATAATTTCTTATATATATGTCTATATCTATTTACTTACAGGAAGTGTTCCAATACAAATGCAGCAGGTTTAAATAGATGATAGTTATTTTTCAACACTGAATACTAAAGCTATAATTTTGATTAGTCTTTATCACTAACAAAACTAAACCTTTCCCTAAAAGTTTTTTTTTTCTTAAGTTGGTGATCAGTGAAGCTGAGAAAGTAATAATTATTAATTTTCCTCTCAGATTTTCATTATTATTAACAGAACTTAACAATACCTAGGAGGGTTAGGTATTGAACGTGTGTTACAATTCAAATAGATAACAAGCCAAGAAAACAAGTAGGGACTTAAATAAATTCCAACTTCTTTTAAATGTCATTTGCTTCTTGGGGAAGAACTGTTTATGCTGGGAGTAGGCAGTGTCTTTTCTAATTAGCACAAAGAATCCTTCTGTGTACCAAGATTCTGACTATTGGGATATGTTCACCTGGAGTTGTGGTTATATTGGGTAGTAACAAAGACTGTATTTCTCTGTATCTAATGTATCTAAACTGTCTAGAAATGTTTCATTATTATTTTCAATTTGCTAGTTAATATACATTTTATTTTGTAGACAACAAATAATCTGCTCATAATCCCACAAGTAATTCAAATCCAAGATGCATTTATTTATCTTCCATTAAAAGATAGTGTTCATAAAGAAATAAAATATAAAAAGAACCTGTGTTCTGAATCATGCACTGTATTTCATCATGCCATGTTATTTTATTATTTGTGTTTGATTAATTGTGCATTAAAAATCATGATTGCGATTCCAACATAATAATTAGAAAACGAATGTGTCTATAATGTGATATGAAATCTGATATAAGGTACTGGATGGAGGTAAGTGACCATCAGTAAGAGGAGAAAAAGGAGAGAGGAGAATGGAGAATCAATGATCATCAGTATGTGGAGTAAGAAGATAGTCAAGGGTAAGGTCAATGACAAAGTATGTATAAAAATTTCATAGTGATACTGATTACTTAATGTTCTCAGTCTTAAAACTACAAAATCCTCTACTCTGTTGTTATTATATATGTAAGTTTGAATCTATGTAAAATTTTATTCTGAAACTTTTTCTTCACATGGTATTGTCTTTTCTCTAAAGATAATTTTCTTCCTTCTTATAAGTACTTCACCCAAAAGTGGAATAGAAGTATGCATCTAAGCATGATCTTTGATGTTTTTAAGGAATATAGTATAGTAAAAAATGATAATATGTTAGGCTTATAAATGACAGGAATTATGTTCTAAATTGTTTTATTGTGAAATACTGCTTATTTATATTTTACATTTTTGACATAAAATTGTGCTTTTAGGAATCTCTAAACATAATTATGAAAATCTTCTGTTCTATAAAATGGGGTTATCCCACTACTGTTAAATTTTTTTTAAAACAGTGTTTATTAAAAAGTCAGTGAGAATGAAGGTAAAACAGAATCAAGTTTATGGGAGACAATCAAAACAGTGCAAAGAGGAAATTTCATAGCACTGAGTGCCTTCAGAAAGAAGTCTGAGACATCTCATACAAACAAACTAAAATGGCACAACTGAAAGCCTTAGGGGGGAAAAAGCAGACACACCAAACAGGGGTAAACAGTTGGAAATAATCAAAATAAGGACTTAAATCAATAAATCAGAAACAAATAAAATAATTCAAAAGATTAATGAAACCAAGAGATGGTTCTTTGCTAAAATCAAAAAGATAGACAAACTCTTATGTAAACTAACTAAAAGGCAGAGAGAAATTATCCAAATCAGCACAATTAGAAACTAAAAGGGGACATAATGACAGACAGTGAAGAAATTCAAAGAATCATTAGGTCTTACTTCAAAATCCTATATACCATAAAATTTGAAAATCTACATGAAATGGACAATTTTCTTGATAGATTCCATTTACCAAAGCTAAACCAAGATCAGGCAAATAGATTAAACAGTCCTATATCGCCCAAAGAAATAGAAGCAGTCTTCAAAATCCTCCCTGCCACATTGTTTTTATCACACTCTTTGGATTTAGTTTTGAGTCTTTATATGTCTGTGTGCATTTCATTTGTAGTGCTCATAAAGATCAGAAAAGTAGTTGGGAATGGAGGTAGTCTCAAATGAGGAGATATAGGATGCACTAGTTCAAAGTGTTACAAAAGCACATAATGGAACACAAAGGGTTAAATTAGGGTTGGGAAGAGGAAGGCATGTTAGAGGAGGGAATACGGAAATAACAATATGTCATTTGGAATTTAACTGCTCTAGGAGCGCGTGTATATATGAGTGAGTTTGTGTGTATGGATGTGTATTACAAAGGTATATAGACAAAGTAAATGTATTTATACTTTAAAAGAGTATATGTAGATATATCTTTAAAAGAGATAATTAATTGATAATGGAGAAACCTTAGCTCTACTAGTCAACAAAGTCTAGTAAATAGAATCCCCAGAGCAGAAATGAGTTGCTTCTTTTGGAACTATTGGGCAATAAGATCTGATTGGCCCCAAATATTACAGGCTATTGGCAATGCTCTTGATTGTATTCCAGACTTGTCAGTAAGACCCTTTTTCTGAAGATTGCACTTATTTGAGGCATAGAACATGGAGAAATCCAGCTGGTACAGACCTGGAAGCATTTACTTGTCAATCATCACTTATTGAAGAATATATATTTTCCTGATTTTGTGTTCACGGACTCTTTGTAGAAGATCAGTTGGACAATAATTCATTTGTTGCCTCCCTGTTTTGCTCTATCAGTCTATGCATGTGTTCATCTACCAGGATCACACCCTTTTGATTATTCTAACTTGTGATATAATTTAAAAATCAAGAGATGCAGATGCCTTCTGCTTGAGTAGTTTAATATTTTAGTATTTCTTTGTCTGTTTGGAGGTCAGTGTAGTAGCACATAAATAAAGACTGCGATTTTATTAAAGAGTAAAAAAAAAATCCTCCCTGACATTAAAAGCCCAGAGCCTGATGGTTTCAGTTCCAAATTCTACCAGATATTGAAAGAGGAGTTGATGCCAACACTCTTCAAGCTATTCCACAAAATAGAAAAAGAAGGAACACTACGAAACTCATTCTGTGAGGGCACAGTAACCTTGATACCTAAACCACACAGAATGACTCATCAAAAAGGGAGAATTTCAGACCTCTCTCTGTTATGAACATTGATGTCAAAATACGCAATAAAATACTTGCAAACTGAATCCAAAAACACATAAAAGATATCATCCACCATGACAAAGGAGGCTTCATCCCAGGCATGCAAGGGTGGTTCAATATACAGAAATCCATCAATAGTCCACCATTGAAAAATACTGAAGGAGAAAAACCACATAATCATCTCCCTAGATGCTGAAAAAGCATTCGATAAAATCCAACACTAATTCATGTTTACAGGTTTGGAGAGATCAGGGATACAAGACACATACCTAAATATACTAAAGACAATATTCAGCAAGCCTATTGCCAATATCAAACTAAACGGAGAGAAACTTAAATCAATCCCACTGAAATCAGAGACAAGGCAAGGCTGCACCCTGTCTCCATATCTCTTCAACATAGTACTTGAAGTCCTAGCTAGAGCAATAACACAAATAAAAAAGATCAAAGGGACACAAATTGGAAAGGAAGAAGTCAAAGTATCACTATTTTTAGATGAAATGATAGTATCCTTGAGTGACCCCAACATTCAACCAGAGAAGTTCTTCAGCTGATAAAAGCCTTCAGCACAGTGGCTGGATACAAAATTAACTTAAAAAAAAAATCAGCAGCCCACCTGTATACAAAAGACAAATAAACTGAGAAAGAAATTAGGGAAACAACACTCTTTATAGTAGACACAAAAGACATAAAATACCTTGGTGTGTCTTTAACCAAGTATGTGAAAGACTAGTATATTAAAAAACTCCAGTCTTTGAAGAAAGAATTTGAAGAAGATGTCAGAAGATGGAAAGACTTCTCATTATCATGGATCATTAGGCTTAACATAGTGAAAATGGCCATCCCACCAAAAGCAATCTACAGATTCAATGCAATTCCCATCAAAATGACAATTCTTTACAGAACTTGAAAGAACAATTCTCAATTTCATATGGAAAAACAACAACAAAAAAACCTCAGAATTGCTAAAACAATCTTGTACCATAACAGATCTTCTAGAGGTATCTCCATCTCTGATCTCAAGCTGTTACATAGAGCATCAGTAATAAAAACTGCATGGTACTGGCATAGAAACAGAATAGTGCATCAAAGGAATCAAATAGAAGACACAAAAATAAACCCACACACTATGGACACTTGATTTTTGACAAAGAAACCAAAACCATAAAATGAAACGAAGAGAGCGTCTTCAACAAATGGTGCTGGTCTAACTGGATGTCTGCTTGTAGAAAAATGCAAATGAATTCATATTTATTACCACAAAATTAAAGTCTAAGTAAGGTAACTTTGTACAAATGCTTTGGAAATAAATCTGCCACTTTCTCAGAATACTATGAATAGTGCTAACTCAATATCCAGTAATACCATTCCTAAGAATATATCCAAAATTTGCTCAACTATACAAGGACATTTGCTCAACCTTGTTTGTAACAGCTCTATTCATAATGTCCAGAAGGTGGTAGCAACCTAGATGTCAACAGAAGAACGGATACAGTAACTATGATATATATACACAGTGGAATACTACTACTCAGCTATTCAAAAAGGAAATAATGAATTTTGCAGGCAAATGGTAGAACTAGGAAAGATCATCTTAAGTGAGTTAACCCTGAAGCAGAAAGACACACATAATATGTTCTCACTCGTAAGTGGATATTAGCCATATAATATAGGATAAACATACTAAAATCTATAATCCTATAGAAGCTAAACAACAAAGAAGACCCTAGGGAAGGTGCTCAATCCTCATTCAGAAGGGCAAATGTGATAGACATTGGAGCAGGAAAAGACAGGGAACAGGACAGGAGCCCACCACTGACTGCCTCTGTACTGATCAAGGTATCGAAGCAGGGGCTGACACTCATAGCCAAACTTTGGGAAGAGTGCAGGGAATCTTATGAAAGAAAGGTGAGATAGAAAGGTTTTGAGGGGACAGGAGCTCCAAAAGGAGACCAACAGAGCCATAAATACTGAGCTCCGGGGGCCCTGAAGAAAATGATACCCCAACCAAGACAATGCATGGAGAGGACCTAAAACCGGACTCAGATGTTGCCCATAAACTCAGTCTCCAAGTGTGTTCCCTAGTAAGGGAAGCAGGGACTTTCTCTGGCATGCACTCAGTGGCAGGCTCTCTGATCATCTCCCTCCTGGGGGGTGTAGCCTTGCCAGGCCACAGAAGAAAACAGTGCAATCAGTCCTGATGAGACCTGATAGGCTAGGGTCAGATAGAAGGGGA
This sequence comes from Meriones unguiculatus, assembly GCF_030254825.1. NCBI lineage: Eukaryota > Metazoa > Chordata > Mammalia > Rodentia > Muridae > Meriones > Meriones unguiculatus. The sequence goes on along the minus strand of NW_026843706.1, from coordinate 6,749,907 downwards.
GGAGGAACTCTTCTATCAGTGGCGTAGGGGAGGGGCATAGGGGAAAAGAGGGAGGGAAGATGGAATTGGGAGTAACGAGGGAGGCGGTGGTGACAGCCAGAATACAAACTGAATAAATTGTAATAAATGATAATAAATTAAATATTTAAACAAAGATTAAAAAGTCTCTGAATGGAAAATATTCAATAAATTATAGTTTAAAATGGACAGATGATTCACTGGGTGCCAGACAACTGGATATTTTAGGAATATGAAAACTTGACTAATCATTTACAAAAAATACAAACCAAATAAAATGAACATTACTAAAAAGAAAAGTTTGAAAATGGAACATTCATTTTGACACAGAGTCATTTTTCCAAATATAATATTATCCTGAAAAAGAAAATAAAGGAACCACATTGATTGCTGAGTGAAAATGTTAAGTCATTTGATTCAGTTTGTAGCTTGTAAGACTATACAAAAGATAATCTTCAAACCAAGTGAGTCCAAACACCATGAATTATAACTGCAAAACAAATTTTATCTAGAAAAATATTACAAATATTACAAAAAGGGAAGTGGTAGAGAATACAAATGCCCCTATACTCCACACATCTCATAGTGAAAACTGGTCATAGATCTGTATAAGTTAGAATGGAGTACACAGGAACAGCCTTCCTATGCACTTAATGTATCATGAGAGTCAGGGGAAAACTCTATTACACAGTAGCAGAGGAACTTCCAAATCTTGAAACTTCCTTGTTAGAAGGCTGTAACTTTGATGAGTTTACTCAGAATGTATGAGCCACATATTTATGATATTAAAGTGAAAACAGTTTAATTTTACAGTTATCTTGATATTTATTCAGTGAAGCTTGAGGATCATTTCATGGCTAATACAGAAAAATGGTGCATTCAAAATTGTACTGCAGCCCACAGACAGCTCAGTCTCCATGTTGGTTCCCTAGTAAGAGGAAAAGAGACAGTCTCTGACTTGAACTCAGTTTCCTGCTCCTTGATTACTTCTCTCTAGTATGGCAACCTAGGCAGTCCACAGAGGAAGAGGATCCAGGTAGTCCTGATAGGAACTAATAGGCTAGAGTCAGACAGCAGGGGAGGAGGACTTCTCTTATTAGTGGACTAGGAGAATTATAGGGGAGGAGGAGAGAAAGAAGGTGAAAAAAGGAAGAAATGATTGGAGTGAGCTACAACTGAGATACAAAACAAATAAATTGTAAATAATAATAATAATAATAATAATAATAAAGAAGTAGGTGATTGGCAGCTTAGTATTTTATTGTTCTCTTCTGATGTACACATCAGTTATTCTGTGCAGAATCAATGAGAAAAACCTTAAAATTGATAACAAATAGAGTTTTATTTTTATTAGAATTTTGCTCTATTGGCCTCCTCGATCTTCAAGAACATCCATGTGGTGCACATACACACATGTAGGCATTCACACTTGCAAATAAGCAAACAGTTAAAATTATATTGCGTTAAATCTCAAATGCTTATAAAATTTTACTGACTAGTTATGTTCAAATGTGTTTGAACTTTTCAGAAAAATACATTAAATAATGACATTTTAACTTTTAGCTATATCATAATAAATGATCAGAAATCTTCCAAAGGCAGTGATTCCAATACCAATTTACTGTGTATCTATTTTCCCTTTCATTCCAAACATGTTTTCTGTTTTTAGACTAGCAACATTTCATCTCCTTTTCTAAAAGACCATGCCTTTCATCTCATTTATATATCTTTCCCCACTAGTGATATCTCTTGTATCATAGATTCAAGTAAACTATAAGATCCCAAAAGATGAGCTGTTTATTCTTTAGTTTTCAGTTCAGTTGCTCTGAGCATCATTGTGCATCACTTATTATGCAAGTCAAAGTGAAGTCCTTAATTGTGGAGCATATTTCTTACAGAATCTGCAAATGTTCACTGGACTATATACTCCCTTATTCATGATAGGATACCCATCGTGTAATTACTTCTATTTGATTTTAGGGCCTATGTTCTGTCACAAGGTACAGAAAAATAATTAGGGCTAGGGAGATGGGTTGTCTGGTTAAGACACTTGCTGCATCATGAACTGAGTTCTATGGACTCACAAGCTGGTTCTCTCCAAAGTTATCCTCTGATTTCTACACATGCCTTGGGTATATTCTGATCCCACACATATGAGAACATACATACAGAGAATACATAATAAATGTAATAAAATTAATGTTTAGCCCATCACGTAGAGGGCCAGTGACATGGCTCAGTTGCTGAAGTTGCTTGCTGCCAAGGCTGATGACATGAATTTGATCACTACAACCCATACAGTAAAAGTAGAAAATCAACTCCTGAAAGTTGTCTTCTGGATTCCACACATGAGCTGTGTTATGCTTGCTCACTCCTTCACACACACAAAGGTTGGGGTGTATAAATAAATATAAAAACAATTTAAGATATTTAGTGATGGCTCTCTATGAATATACCTTAGCAAGACTCTAATCTGAAACAAAGCAAACAAATCCCCACAAAAAATATAAATAACAAACACCTTCATTGTCTGATTTTTCTCTCAATTTACAGCACCAAAAGGCAAGGCTATACTGCCATAGCCTTATGAAGCCTAGAGGCATTCAATGAATACTTATCAATGCCAAGCAAGATTTTTGACACCTCTGGAATTCCAGGTCTGTGCTATTTACCCAAACAGTTTAATAGCAATGACTTGACAATATTGAAAGCCTGATTTCAGTTTAATGCTACGACAGCTGAGTGAGCATGATTTATTGTAGCAAAACATAAATTCAAATACTATGTCTTTAGCAATATTAAAGAGTCTGTAATGCAGGACAATCCATGTTGATAGGAGTGCATTTGAAACGATGGCAAAATATAACTATCTGCTGTCAGAAAAAAAAAAGTTTATCTGTAAGGTTCTTGAATTATTTTATTTAAAGATGGTAGCTAGAAAATACTGTATTGGTTTGAATGAAAATGCACCCCTCACCCCCAGGCTCGCACCATTAAATAGTGACTATTTGCAAGGAATGGCCTTGTTGGAGGAGGTGTGTCACTGGGAATGGGTTTGGGGTTTCAAACGCTCAAGGCAGGCCCAGTGTCTCTCTCCTCCTGCTGCCTGTGGATGCAGATCTGGATCTCAGATACCTATCCAGTACCTTGCGCATTTTGGTAGCCATTCAGGGAAAGAGCCATCTGATAAAAGCTGTAAGTGCGAGATCCCGGGACAAAAGCGTGAGGGAGTGTTCAAGGAGTGGCATGGCCAGTACACATTTCCATCAGAAACAACTGTAAGAAATTTGATGATTTAAAAAATAGATGAGGTAGACTATAATAATATCAGCGATGACAACAACAATAAATGTCTTACCTGAAAAAAAAAAAAAGAAAATACTGTATTGGACAATAAAACTTTTGTTTTATTATTTGTACAAGCTTGGACACTCCAACCAAGAAACATTTGACAGGAAATTCAGTGACCTTAATATGGAAACACTATTGATGGACTATTAAACATTTGAAGAGAAACATCCTTTTACTTCCCCCAAATTTTTACTGGGCACAAAATAATTCAGCTGCGTTGTGTTTTAATGATTTGATGATGTGTAACCAGGATCAGCAGAGTATTTCATATTCACCAGGGATATGGACAATATAAAACTGCCACAAGAATGATACTGTTAACTCCAGTGGTGTCTCTGACAGATTTTTCTCACTGGCAAGAAAGTTCTGAGGTCTGGGAATTAAAGTGTTTCTGAGGAAACATTTTATATCCTCTGCTTTAGCTTTAGTTTATTTTCTTTTCATGCATTGGAAAAAAATCTGCATCCCATAAATTGGTTACATTCATTTGCAATATTCTGAAAGCTTTGCAAAATATTTAGCCTCTAGGCATTTTCGGTTTCTTTGCCTATAAAATAAATGTAAGTCTCTAGTGAGGAAAGCACAACAGTAATGGATGGGATGCTTTGACCATAGTTTCTGGCACATGACAGGAGCTCAATGCATGTTAAATCTTCAGTATCATTGTTCCTTATGATTCCCAACAATAACAACAGAGGCATGGTTATAACTTTAAGGATGTCAGTTCAGTTTAAGAAAACCCATTTCTTCAATAAAGATTGCCCCAACTCTGTATCTAGTCGTGTGAGTGGCTGAAACCATAGCAACAATACACAATGTCATTCTGTGCACTATTGATTGGACCAGAGAGGGACACAGGCTTGAACTGAATTAATCAGATTCTCTCTCTTTGGAATGTGAAATTGCCATGCAGCTACGTGAAGGCTGGGATAGAGGGATTCATAAATCTTAAAAAAGGAAAGCGCCTTCTGTCTTCTAGAAAGTCAGAGAGAAAAATATATGTTCAGGATAATAACAATGGGTCAGATAAGAAAGCAAAAACACTAGCAAGGGAAAGAGTTGCCTGCATGTATCTAATTTTTCTATTCCTGGTTTATTTTTTTAGTTTTTCTTTAATTTTTATTTTTTCCTCACAATACATGCATTATATAACATGATTGAAGACCCCTCTCTCAACTCCCTCAGTACCAACCTCCTTCACTCTTCCCCTAATCCCCTTCCCCTAGTCCAATGAAAGAGGGAGTTCTCCACTATTTCCATCTGCCTGTAGCTTAAGTCTCATCCAAACTGCTTGGATTCTCTTCCTCCTTGGCCCAGAAAGGCATCAGAGACAAGTGATCAGAGAGCAGGCAACTGTATCCATGATACAGGCAGCCACTGATCCCCTCACTCAGAGATGCACATGGAAACTGAGCTGTCAACTGGCCATATCTAATCAGGAGGTCAAGGTCATCTCCATGCATTGTCCTTTGTTGGTCCATCAGTCTGTGCAGGACCCTCTGGGCTCAGATATTTTAGTTTTATGTTTAAATAAACAAGAAACATCGAAATAAATGTTCTTCTCAGAAATTAAGACTGAAATAGTATTTTACGTGAGATCTAAGTAAATCAAATTATAGTTGCTTAAAATATAAACTATTTTTTTAATGTTAAGTGATAAATAGCATAGTGCAAAAATATGGAGAGTTTTAAGTTAAATCATTTGTAAATCATACGATCATTATTGTTTTTTAGAATCAAATAATCATGAAATGATTTATTAATTATATTAATGTTACAGTTCATTTAGCTCTTCAAGTTCTAACTCTGAGTTTGAAGCATCCAAATTGTGCTCAATTTCACAAAGCATTATCTTGGTAGACTTACCTGAATGTTTAAATGGTACCTAACACAAAATAACTAAGGATAGCAACAAAAACTAAAAAATAAAAAGCATTTGAAGAAAGAAACAAGTGTGGAAAAATTACCAAAAATAATGTTGTGTAACAAATGCTGAAACTGAGTGTTTTTTTTCCATTTTTAATTTAATTTAATTTTATTAATTATACTTTATTCACTTAGTATCCCCCATAAGCCCCTCCCTCTTCCCCTCCAAGCTCCACTTTCCCATCCCCTTCTTCACACATGCCCCTCCCCAAGTCCACTGATAAGTGAGGTCCTCCTCTCCCTCCTTCTGATCTTAGTCTATCAGATCACATCAAGATTGGCTGCATTGTTATCTTCTGTGGCCTGGTAAGGCTGCTACCCACTCAGGGGGAGGTGATCAAAAAACAGACCAGTCAGACTATGTCAGAGGCAGTCCCTCTTCCCATGACTATGTAACCCACTTGGACACTATACTGGCATGGGGTACATCTGTGCAGGGGTTTTAGGCTATTTCCATGCCTGATACTTGGTTGGAGTATGAGCCTCTAGGAAGACCCCTGTGTTCAAATTTTCTGGTTCTGTTGCTCTCCTTGCTGGGTTCCTGTCCTCTCCAGATCCTACTATTTCTCACTTCTATTACTCTGCAATGAAAAATAAGGAAATCATGAAATTTGCAGGTAAATGGTGGGACCTGGAAATGATCATTCTGAGTGAGCTGTCTCAGAAACAGAAAGACACACATGGTATATAGTCACTCATATAGACATATAACATAGGACAAACCTACTAAAATATGTACATCTAAAGAAACTAATCAAGAGAGAGGACCCTGACTAAAATGCTCAATCACCATCCCAAAAGGCAAAGAGAATGGGCATCAGAAGAAGAAAACAGGAAACAGCCTAAAAACCTGCGACAGAGGGCCTCTGAAAGGCTCTGCTCTGCAGACTATCAAAGCAGACACTGAGACTTATGGCCAACAGTTGGGCAGAGTGCATGGAATCTTATGTAAGAAACTGAATGTTTTAGCAAGAGTCCTCCCTCTTGATTAGTTTCTTTAGGTATACAGATTTTAGTGGGTTTATCCTATATTATATGTCTCTATGAGTGAGTATATGCCGTGTGCATCTTTCTGCTTCTGGGATAGCTCACTCAGGATGATCTTTTCCAGATCCCACCATTTACCTACAAATTTCATGATTTCCTTGTTTTTTATTGCTGAGTAATATTCCATTGTGTACATATACCACAATTTGTACATCCATTCCTCCACTGAGGGGCATCTGGGCTGTTTCCAGCTTCTGGCTATTACAAATAAGGCTGCTACAAACATTGTTGAGCAAATGTCCTTATTGTGTACTTGAGCCTCTTTTGGATATATGCTTAGGAGTGGTATAGATGGATCTTGATGTAGTGCTATTCCTAGTTGTCTGAGAAAGTGCCAGATCACTTTCCAGAGTGGTTGTACAAGTTTACATTCCCACCAACAGTGCAGGAGGGTTCCCCTTTCTCCACAACCTCTCCAGCATGTGTTGTCTCTTGAGTTTTTGGTCTTAGCAATTCTGATGGGTGTAAGGTGAAATCTTAGGGTCGTTTTGATTTGCATTTCCCTGATGGCTAATGATGTTGAACATTTCTTTAAGTGTTTCTCTGCCATTCGATATTCCTCTGCAGAGAATTCTGTTTAGCTCTGTACCCATTTTTTAACTGGATTACTTGATTTTTTACTGCTTAACTGCTTTTGTTCTTTATATATACTGGATATTAGCCCTTTGTCAGTTATAGGGTTGGTAAAATGCTCAGTTCCTATCCAGAAAGGCAAAGAGGCTGGGCATCAGAAGAAGGAGAAAAGAGGGAACAAGTCAGGAGCCTGACACAGAGGACCTCTGAAAAGCTCTGCCTTGCAAACTATCAATGTAGATGCTGAGACTTATGGGCAACTTTTGGGCAGAGTGCAGGGAATCTTAGAAAAGAAGTGGGAAACAGTAAGATCTGGAGAGGACAGGAACTCCACAAGGAGAGAAACAGAACTAAAAAATCTGAGCACAGGGGTCTTTCCTGAGACCGATATTCCAACCAAGAACTATGCATGGAGATAACCTAAGTCCCCTGCACAGATGTAGCCCACGGCAGTTTAATATCCAAGTGGGTTCCATTGTAATAGGGACAGGGACTGTCTCTGACATGAACTGATTGGCCTGCTCTTTAATTACCTCCCCCTGAGGGGAAAGCAGCATTACCAGGCCACAGAAGAAGACAAGCAGCCACTCCTGATGAGACCTAATTGACTAGGATCAGAAGGAAGGAAAAACATGGACTTGAAGAGGGGTATTCATGCAGAGGGTGGAGGAAGGGAGGGATTGGGACTGGAGGACGGAGAGAACCACAGGGGGAATACAAAGTGAATAAAGTGTAATTAATAAAGAAAAAAATTAAAAAAAGAAATAAAACTATGATATCTGTGAAAAAGAAAAAAGAAACTGCGTAATGTTTTTAAAGAAAGTTAAATACAATATACCAAGGACCATTATGATGTTTTGTGAGAATATGTGCAGAAGATAACTTCCACTAATTTAAAAACATGTTGTTGAGGCATGCAGCAAGTGCCTCAGTCAGGGTAGGTTAGTGATTAAAGTGAAAATTCCATTAAGCCCAGCACAAGATGAGATAATTCTCTGTTAAATAATGGTAGGTCTTATTCAAGAGATTCAGAGAATGTTAGAACACTGTATGAAAACTAATAACCACAGAGACTATTGAAACCTTGTTATAGAAAATAAGAAGAATGAATCTCATACAAAATTGAGTAATCTCACATATGGATGAATTCATGAAAAGATTACATGAAAATTTCTCAAATTTCATTATTTCTTGTATTTTGTGGCAATATAAACTCAATTATACTGTATTTTTAAAAAACACTTTTGTTTTTATGACATAAAAGATGAACATTATCTGTTTTATATTCTAAGCTATTTAATTCTTCTTCACTTCATCAAGAAACATGATGAGTAGAGTAGCATTTGCCACAGTTTATAAATATTATCAGCTGTGTTGGTTTTAGGTTTCTGTGTTTACCACACTCTTATTTTTTTTTTAAGTATACTTCCTATATTTCACAATATCAACTGCCATTTAAGTTCCTGCTACCTCTAATTTGGTGTCTCTAATATGTATGAGTTTGCAGTCTAAGGCCTGACCTACTGTAAATAGAATGCTAGGTGGTATATAAGTATAAGTAGCATCTTTCAGGGTCTGCAAGAATTTTTAGAATTAAAAAAAGGCAGGAAAAAAGTAAACAGGTTATATTTTGATTGCTTAGGGACCAAGGTTAAATTTACTATCTGTCATTGATTGATTAGGAGTAGGTATGTAAAATCAATGGAGATTTGATATGCTCATGTAGAAAATAACTTACTAAAAATTAAAAATTAAATTGACACAAAAGGTTTAAACTCTGAAAATATATTAGTGAAAGTTGGAGATGGTACACATTTCTTATAATCTAAAATATTTAGAGACCACCTTCCATACTATAATGATACATACAATGCACATGACCCTATGAAACCTTTGAGACAGTCAGTGTTTGTGTATTTCTTCAGAAAGAGGGTTTGATCTCTTCAGTGACTTTGTTTATAGCAAAACATGCATTTTTATATTTATTTACGGAAAATGAATCCAGAAGTAAGATGCCAAATTAACTTATTCTTGGACTATCAATGTTGTTTACCAAATCAAGAAAAGTATTATAGAGGCAAGAGAGATGATGGCTCAGTAGTTAAGAGAAATTTTTCTTCTTCAAAAGGAATCATGTTTGACTATTCCCACCCACTTTACTTGTTTCACAGCTGCTGTTGTTTTAGCTCCAGGGGATCGAACACTCTCTTGTGAACCCAATGTGTAATATCCCACTCCCACTTACACAGTAAATAAATAGATAGATAGATAGATAGATAGATAGATAGATAGATAGATAGATAGATAAGCAAATAAATAAAGGGGATCTATTAGACCATGAAGTTAACTCCAACCTTTTGGCATACAGTTCATTTTAAAGAGTTGGAGGTAGGTAAGTCATATTCTCCATAATTAACACTTAAGACTGCTTTGAATCTCCTTCAGAGTACCACTATATCAGGCACATTAGGTTCTATTTTGTAACTATCCTCAGCAACTGTGCCAATTTAGTTATTTCTTTTTTGTTTGAAATAAAGTTGAACATTATTCACTAATTCATAATTAGGGCCATTAGGTCACTTTTATAAGCTCTGTAGCAAATGTAACAAGCTGATATGAGTAGATAATTGCAACATATTCACCATGTTGATAGTTGTACAAGCAGGAATTTAACTCACATATCCCAGATTCTGTATACCACATATTTCTTTAAAGAAATATCTGCGTCTACATTGTCAAATCTGAAGAATTCTAAGTTCCAAAATCAAAGAATATTATCACAGACACAGACACACACACACATATACATGTGTATACATGTTGCATATATATTTCATACATATGTGTGTATGTGAAAGGTAATTCCAGTTTGGCAAGGGTTTCTTCAATTGAGTCAAATATTCTCACAACAAATAGCTTCCTATCATTTACACAACAGCAATTGCCTTTTATTGTCTTTTGCTTTTATTCAGTTAAACATAACAGTCTAAAGTTTCTAGTAAGAACAAGGTATTACATGCAAATAATAAGCTTGGTTTTGTGATTATAATATTTTTATGTTAAGTAAAATTGAGCACATATTATATAAATTCTAGATTGAGGCCTGTGAAAGGTAATTTATACACAAATAGGACTAATCTCATAGCCCTTAGATTCTACACAGCCTGACTCAGTACATATCTTTAATTTGAATTTGTTAGGTAAAATTGAATAGATACAAGGAATAATGTGTCTATTGCACAGCATGGTGGTTATAGATAATAATGCACTGTATACATTTAAAAGCTTATGTAAGATATCAATGCTGGAGAGATATCAGTGGTTAAAATCACTGGCTGCTTTTCTAGAGGACCTGCCTGTGATCAAGTCTCAGCTCCCTCATGGTGGCCCAGAAACATCTATAGCTCTTTTTCTAGAGGATTATGTATTCCTTTTTGGCTTTAACAGGCAAGCCATGCACATGGCCCATAAACATACATTCAGGCAAAACCGTCAAATACATAGACAAAATTGAAAAAAAAAACATTTTTAAGTTATGTAACGGGAATTTTGTATGTTTTCCCACAAAGAACTGATAAAAAATATTGATGAGTACATTTTACTAATTTTAAACACTACCCGGTATATAAATGCATCAAAATGCCCCATGATGCCCCATTAATGTTTGTAGCTTTTTGTATAGAAGTTGAAAAACAAGTTGAGACATTAAACAAAGCTGTATATTATACTGATTCACAAACAAAATCCTAAAAATATTTACTAAACATCTCCTTTTTCTAATTTTTTTTTTCTTCTCAATGCAGTTTATTCAGGAACCTTGAACAATCTGACCCTGGGGAAAGCCAGCCCACAGCTTAAATAGCCTCTGGGTAGCCAACCCCAGCGTGCCACATGGGCAATGCAGATAGGTCCACATACATGGAAGCAAGCCAGATTCTCAGCCTTAGCCAAATATGGAGTTGTGTGTGACAGAGAGCACTCAACATTGGGAAGGTGGAAGGCGGAAACCAGCTCCATCTTTAAGGCGCGGCATTACTCAGCTCTCTACAGTTCCCCCTTTTTGTTTTAGATGCATCAGGCAAGAGTAGAGGTCTGATCTCTGATATTAGAAATAAATTGGGACTTTCTACTGATGTTCATTTAGGTGTCATCCACCCAAAGAGCATCAGACCCGTCTGATACCTTTTTCTCAGAACCTTCTGTGTATTTGCAAAGAAAAAAAAAAAAAAACAAAACAACAACAACAACAACAAAAAAAAAACAAAGCACCTCTGTACATTTGTATCTAATCTATGATTATCTCCTTTGTATTTTTGCCATCAGACTTGTTTTTATATCTGTCTTTGTCTTTCTGCTCCATGAGATGAGATCATGTTGGACTTAATAGTTGTTAAGAATAGTAAGGTAAGACCTTGGCTCTTAGTTTAATAGTTCCTATAGTATTCATATGAATATTGTTGAACAGAAAGCATTCTCCACTTGTCATACCTGTTAGAGACAGATTTCTAATCATATTTTTATGCCTTTCTCACATTCCATAATATATTCTTTATTTATCCAGCCATTCATCTGTTATTTCCAAAAGTTTCACAATGTGCTTACTTCCATTCTAGGAACTAAAGGGATGTGTTCAATGAACTGAGCTTTATGATGTTTTCTATCCTTTTCGGCAATATATTTCTCACTTAAGGATATTGTGACAGTTGTTTGAGGTTAGAGTAAATAAGAACGGCAGGCTAGAATATGGCATAAAAACCAAGAATATCCTATTCCCATAGTTTATTCTTAGGAAGCTTTATTCTTGATTGTCACATTGATGTACTAATCGTGTAACAATATTCTACAATGAAACCTATCTCCAAATGTAGAGTGTAGGAGTAGTCCACTGTGGCTGACAACGAAAGATCAAGGCTATAGTTTTGCTGCACTAAGAATTCATTGCATTCATAGTCAGTGTTATGACAGTATAAAATAGCTTAGGGTAGAAAAAACGATTGATTATATTTGAATGCAGAAAGCAGCTAGGCTTCTTGGAAAGGTTCAATGAAGATATATAGTTGTTTTCATGACCAGCACTCAGGTAATTCTAGATCATTTAAAGCTGACAATTCATACTAACCACGACACATGGAAAAAGAGGTGGCAATCAAGATGCAGCTTCTTAATTGCTGTAAGTATTAAAGAATGAAGAAAACTTCAATATAAATCTCCATATATGACAAGAAATACAAAAAATATTGGAAATATAGTTTCTTTAAATTTTTATAGCTTTTTAAAGCTATACAGTCCTCTAAACCACTAAGAGATAAAAACACTCAACATTGTGTTAAAACAAAATACAAATATAGATCCATAACTATATGCATTGATTGATATATAGTTTGAAATAAGTTTGTTCCAGTGAAATGTACTTCAGAATAATGCTTAATAAATGTTATAAGACTGTAATATCAGGGTGTGCTTTATTATTTATGCTTTTGGAGAAACCTCTACTAAATGATATATGGCTGTAGTCCCTCTGCTTGAATTAAAGTCTCCAAATGTATTTGGTGGGATTTCATATCATTCTGAACTGCATAATGTAAGCTATGAATAATTCACTTTGGTAGAATAACAGGATCTAAAGGTGAATAAGTGAATAACTAGAATGATGCATTTTAAATATAGTCCCTGAGCACTTAAAATTCCTGAGCTATTTTGTAGACCAAAAATAAAGTGTAAAAAATTTTGAAGGTTGACATCCACAACTCAAAAATGAGCAAGAAAGTTCTGTAGCAAAAACAGTAAAATAGAAATAATTTACAGGAAAATAGAAAAATGATAAAAATACATTGACACTAGTGGAAAATTTAATATATATTTCTCCTTATAAAGTAATGGGAGGAGGGACTGCCTCTGACATAATCTGATTGGCCTGCTCTTTGATCACCTCCCCCTGAGGGGGGAGCAGCCTTACCAGACCACAGAAGATGACAGACAATGCAGCTACTCCTGATGAGATCTCATAGACTAAGATCAGAAGGAAGGAGAGGAGGACCTCCCCTATCAGTGGACGTGGGGAGGGACATGCGTGAAGAAGGGGATGGAAGGGTGGGCTCAGGAGGGGAGGAAGGAGGGCCTTATTGGGGGATACAAATGAATAAAGTGCAATTAATAAAAATAAAAAGAAAAAAAGAAAATCAAGTGTTGGTATACCAGAATCCCCAAATAAATAAAAATAAGTCAAAATTTTCTTAGATCACATGTAAGTTATTGTGACTTATAGTTTTGCTATTATAAAAACAGCGCAGGACAAGGAAATGCTTGCAATTCCAACATTCACAGGTGGTGGGAAGAAGGATTCCAAGTTTGAAGAAAATCTGGAGTACATAGTGAGAGGAAGACTAACCTGGGCTACATAGAAAGACCATGTCTCAAAATCAGAATAAAATAAGAAATAAATCACAAATATGTAACTGTGTGCAAAGATAATATTTTTTACTTTTTATTTTATTATTATTAATTACAGTTTTTTAACTCTGTATCCCAGGTGTAGCCCACTACCCCATCTCCTCCTTTTCCCACCCTTCCTCCCTCTTCTTCACCTATGCCCCTTCGACAGTCCAATGATAGATGAGGTCCTCCTCCTCTTCCATCTGACCCTAACCTGTCAGGTCTCATCAGGACTGGCTGCATTGTCTTCCTTTGTGGACTGGTAAGGCTGCTCCCGACTCAGGTGGAGGTTATCAAAGACCCAGCCAGAGTTCATGTCAGAGATGGCCCCTGTTCCTGTTACTGGTCAACCCTATTGAAAACTGAGCAGCCATGGGCTATGTCTTTCTTTCTTTTTTCTTTTTTCTTTCTTTTTTTTGTTTCTTTTTCTGCCCACCAAATCCCACCCTCCTTCCCCCTTCTCCACCCATGTCCTTCCCCAAGTCCACTGATGAGGGAGGTCCTCCTCCCTTTCCTTCTGATCATAGTCTATCAGATCACATCACGATTGGCTGCATTGTCATCTTCTGTGGCCTGGTAAGGCTGCTCCCCACTCAGGGAGAGGTGATCAAAGAGCAGATCAATCAGTTATGTCAGAGACAGTCCCTGTTCCAATTTCTATGGAACCCACTTGGACACTGAACTGCCATGGGCTACATATGTACAGGGGTTCTAGGTTATCTCCATGAATGGTCCATAGTTGGAGTATCAGTCTCAGAAAAGACCCCTGTGCCCAGATTTTTTAGTTGTGTTGCTCTCCTTGTGGAGTTCCTGTCCTCTCCAGGTCTTACTATCTCCCCCTTCTTTCTTTTTTTTTAATATTTTTTATTTTTAAATAATTTTATATATTCACTTGTATCCCACCTGTAGCCCTCTCACTCTTTCCCTCCAAATCCTCCCCTCCCTCACCTCCTCCCTGCCCCCTTCCAAGTCCACTGAGAGAGGGTGTCCTCCTCTTCTTCCATCTGGCCTTAGCTTATCAGGTATCTTCAGGATGATTGCAATGCTCTTCTTTCATAAGATTCCCTGAACTTCACCCAAAGTTTAGCTAAAATTCTCAGCCATCTACCCTGATACTCTGGAGGGTATAGCCTTTCAGAGGGCCTCGGTGGTAAGCTCCTGTCCTGTTCCCTGTTTTCCCCCTCTCCCGATGCACATCCTATTTGCCCTTCTGAAAGGAGATTGAGTCTGTGCAGAGGTTGTAGGCTATCTCCATGCATGGTCCTTGTTTTGAATATCAGTCTCAGAAAAGACCCTGTGTCTAGATTTTTGGTTCTGTTGCTCTCCTTGTGGAGCTCCTGGTAACTCGAGGCCTTTCTATCTCCTCGTTCTTTCATAAGAATCCCTGCATTCTTCCCAAAATAAGTCTTTGAGTCTCAGCATATGTTTTGATACCCTGCTGGGTACAGTCTTTCAGAGGCCCTCTGTGATAGACTCTTGTCCTGTTACCTGTTTTTCTCCCTCTTCCTATGTCCTTCCTGTTTGCCATTCTGAATGAACATTGAACATCTTATCCAGAGTCCTCCTTCTTGATTAGCTTCCATAGGGGTACAGATTTTAGTATGATTATCCCACATTACATGTGTGATATCCATTTATAAGTGATTTTATGCCATGTGTGTCTTTCTGTTTCTGGGATACCTCACTCAGGATGATCTTTCCTAGTTCCCACCATTTGCCTGCAAATCTCATGATTTCCTTGTTATTAATTGCTGAGTACTATTCAGTTCTGTAAATGTACCACAATTTCTGTAATTATTTCTCAGCTGAATGACATCTGTGTTTTTTCCAGCTTCTGGGAAAAGCTGCTACAAACATGGTTGAGCAAATGTCCTTATTAAATGGTGGGACATCTTTTGGATATATGCCAGGCTCTAAGATAAACAATCAATATATGGGACCTCATAAAACTGAAAATCTTCTGTAAAGCAAAGGATAGTGTCAAGAGAACAAAACAATAGCCTAATGACTGGTAAAACCATATTCACCAACCCTACATCTGACAGAGGTCTAATATCCAGAATATACAAAGAACTAAAGAAGTTAAACACCAAAAAATCAAGTAATCCAATTAAGAAATGGGGTACAGGGCTAAACAGAGAATTTTCAACAGAGGAATGTTGAATGGCAGAGAAACACTCAAAGAAATACTCAGTGTTCTTAGTCATTCAGGAAATGCAAATCAAAATTACCCTGTGATTACATCTTACATACATCAGAATGGCTAAGATAAAAAACCCAATGGACCACACATGTTGGAGAGGTTGTGGAAGAAAGGGAACCCTTCTCTGTTGGTGGTGAGAATGTAAACTTGTACGCCTACTTTGGAAATCAGTCTGGTGCTTTCTCAAGATCCACCTATATCATTCCTGGGCATATATCCGAAAGATGCTCAGTGATATTGCAAGGACATTTGCTCAATATTTGAATGATATTAAATGGATAAAATTATGTTTTATGTTGCAACTTTTTTTATGTCTTCCTTCCCCCTTTTTAATCAATGTGTAATAAGTCATCTTCAACAAGTTTATGAAACCCTGTCTTGGTTAAATTCTGTCAACTTAACACAATCCAGAGTTATCTGGAAAGAGAAAACTTCAACTGAGAAGGTGCTTCCATTAGATTGGGGTGGCCTTGGGTTCTATAAAGAAAGCCAATTAAGCAAGCCATGATGTACAAGCCAGTAAGCAACACTCCTTCGTGGTCTCTGCCTCAGCTCCTTCACTGAGTTTAGACCCTGACTTCACTTAGTGATAGAATGTGACCTGATAGTTGTAAAACAAAATAAATCCTTTTCTCCTTTAGTTGCTTTGGATTATATTATTTTATTACTTCAAAAAAGTAAGAAATACCCCTTAATAACATTTTTCTTATGGGAAAATTTCTTCTCAGAAGTAATAAAATTATGATAATGCAAAGGTACATGAGGAAATAAGATGTTGAGTTATAGTATTTGAATTGAAAATAACTTTTAAAACCCTGCACAGATGTAGCTCATGGCATCTCAGTGTCTAAGAGATTTCCCCAGTAATAGGAACAGGGACTGTCCCTGACATGAACTCAGGGGCTAGCTCTTTGATCACCTCCACCTGAGCGAGAAGATCCTTACTAGTCCACAGAGGAAGAAAGGCTTCCCTTTCTGTTTATTTTGACCAATATTTGTTATCTGTCAATTGTTTTGAACAAAAACCAAAGATCAAAAGAGAAATTATTTTAATGCAGGGCATTTCTCAGGACTAGATGGGTTAAGCTTACACGTTGCTTTATTATTTATATTTTTATTGTTTAAAACAGTTTATAAATTTAAATATATTTTGAACATATTCCTCCCTTCTCTAAGTCCTTCCAGCTTTTCTACTACTCCCCACCCACCTAACTTTAAGTTCTTTCTCAAAGAACAAAATCTCTATAAGATAACAAAAGCCCTAAATCTAGAAAACAAAATACATTGATACCTGTAGTCGCCTGAGACCACCAATAGTAACTGCCTGAGCAAGGGTCTTGGAATTAAAAGAGACAGAGAACATGAAGAAGTGACACCAAGACAGTGCTCTGATCAAGGTGCCATCTTTATTACAGAGTAAACCACTTATATAGGTAAACCACAAGGGGCTTTCCAAGTAAACATATCCAAACAAAACAGGAAACTTAACCAAGCAAAACAGGAGGCTTAACTAAGCAAAACAGGAAGTGTCTGCTGAAAACAACAAGAATAACCTGCCAGCATGACTTGCACGCACATGACCAGCTCAGGTCCAATGGAATGGCTTCCTCAGACACCAATACCAAAAAGAAAAGAAGAAAAGAAAAGAAAAAAGAAGAAAAGAAAAGAAAATTGTAACCAAATAAAAGTGCACATACAAAAAATGAAAACAGAAGCAAAAAGAAAATACATGGACTCCATTATATATTGGTCAACTACTCCTGAACACAAGGCCTGTCCCTGAGTGGTTGACATACCCAGTGTTACTCTATTGGAGGAAATCATGAAATTTGCAGGCAAATGGTGGGATCTAGAAAAGATCATTCTGAGTGAAGTATCCCAGAAGGAGAAAGACAAACATGGTATATACTCACTTAGATAGACCTACAAGACATGATAAACATAATGAAATCTATACACCTAAAGAAGATAAACAAGAAAGCAGACACAGGGTAAGATGATCAATCCTCATTTAGAAAGACAAATTCGATGTGCATTGGACGTATTACAGGGGTCTACCACAGAAGACATCTGAAAGACTCTACCTAGCAGCGTTTCAAAACAGATACTAAGACTCATAACCAAACCTTAGGCAGAAGGGGAGTTAGTATGACGTGGAAAGGACAGGAGCTCCACAAGGACCAAATATATCTGGGCACAAGGGTCTTTTATGAGACTGACACTCCACCAAGGACCGTGTATGTATATAACCTAGAACCTTTGCTCCGATGAAGCCCGTGGTAGCTCAGTAACCAATTGGTTTCCCATAGTAAGGGGAACAGGGACTATTTCTGACAGGAACTCAATGGCAGGCTCTTTGACCTCCCCACCCCCCAAGGGAGGAGCCGTCCTGCTAGGCCACAGAAGAGGACTCTGGAGATACCTGATAAAACAGGGTCAGATGAAAGGGGAGGAAGTCCCCCCCTATCAATGGACTTGGAAAGGGGCAGGGAAGTTATGAGGGAGGGAGGATGGGATTGGGAGGGAATAAGGGAGCCGGATACAGCTGGGATACAGAGTTAATAAAATGTAACTAATAATAAAAAAATAAAATTAAATTAAAAAAAAAGAAAACTGACTTTCTTTCTCCCAGCATGTATAAATAACAGTTTGGTTGTTAGCCTTTAACCTAGTAGAAAGGTTTTCATTCATTCATTCATTCATTCATTCACTCATTCATTTTAAAAGTCATAACAAAACACAATGTAATATGATGAGACAAAGCTATCACATCAAAATGGGAGGTGATGTCTTATGGTGGTTGGGTTATGGATATTCCTCAAAATTAGTGATACTGACCACTTTTATATACTGGCCTACTTATACATCTTATTTGAATAAATGCCTATTCATATATTTAGCTTATTTTTATTTGGTTATTTTGTTAACATTTAATTTTTTTGTATATGAAGGACGTTAAGCACATATCGGAAAATATAATGCAAATAATCAGAAAATATAATGAAAATATTTTCCAATTCTATAAATAGTGTCTTCACTCTGTTCATTGTTTCTTTTTCCATGTAGTGATGTCTCATTTTTATATAATTCAATTTGTTTGTTTTACTTTTGTTTTCTTTCTTTTTGGAAACCTATCTAAAGCAGCATTACTCATACCAGCATCATAAAGTTATTGTTTGTGTTACTTATTTCATAGTCTCATGTCATACATGAAAATTTTTTAGATTCAATCAAGTTATTGTATATGATAAAAGAAAATATCCTTGCTTAATTCTTCTGCATGTGCATACCATTTATTTATGATACAAATTTTTTTTCTCATGTATGTTTTTTAAATTAAATATTTTTATATAAATTACAGTTTTTCACTTTGTATCCCAGCTATAGACCCCTCCTTCATTCCCTCCCAATCCCATCCTTCCTCCCTCATCTCCTCCCATGTTCTTCTCCAAGTCCACTGATAGAGGAGGTCCTCTTCCCCTTCCATCTGACCCTAGCTTATCAGGACTCTTCAGGACTGGTTGTATTGTCCTCCTCTGTGGCCTGGCAGGGCTGCTACCACCTCAGAGATGTGTAGTCAAAAATCCCGCCACTGAGTTCATGTCAGAGACAGTCCCTGTTCCACTTACTAGGATCAGGATCCTGGGCTGATCTTATTTGGATCCTGGGCTGCCATAGGCTACATCTGAACAGGAGTTATAGGTTATATCCATGAATGATCATTGGTGGGAGTGTCAGTCTCAGGAAAGACCCTGGTGCTCAGATATTTTGGTTCTGTTGCTATCCTTGTGGAGCTTCTGTCATCTCCAGGCCTTACTCTCTCCCCTTTCTTTCATAGGATTCTCTGCACTCTGCCCAAAGTTTGCTTATAATTCTCAGTATCTGCTTTGGTAAACTGCAGGGTAGAGTCTTTTAGAAACCCTCTGTGTTTCTAAACAGGCTCCTGTCCTGTTTCCTGTTTTCTCCTTCTTCCAATGTCCATCCCTTTTGTCTTTCTGAGTGAGGATTGATCACCTTACCCAAGGTCCTCCTTCTTGCTTACTTTTTTTAGGTGTGCAGATTTTTGTAGGTTTATCTTATATTATAGTTCTAGTATCCACTATACGTGAGTATATACTGTGTGTGTCTTTCTACTTCTGGGATACCTCACTCAGGATGATCTTTTCTAGATTCCACCATTTGTCTGCAAATTTCATGATTTCCTTGTTATTCATTGCTGAGTAATATTCCATTGTGTAGATGTACCACAATTTCTGTATCCATTCCTCCATTGAGGGATATCTGGGTTGTTTCCAGGTTCTGGCTATTACGAATAAAGCTGCTACTAACATGGTTGTACAAATGTCCTTGTTGTGTACTTGAACATCTTTTGGATATATGCCTAGGAGTGGTATAGCTAGAACTAGCGGAAGTACTATTCCTAATTGTCTCAAAAACTGCCAGATTAATTTCCAAAATGTTTGTACAAGTTTTGCCTTTGTCAAAAATCATTTAGTGGTATATAGTTATTTGTGTTTTGCTGTGTGACATAGTCTGTATTTCTTTGTGTAGGGTTTATGCTGGAAGCTTTGTGTCTTGGTAATATAGCTTTGTCCTGGCATGTTCTGATTTTTTCTGCTATATTCTCCTTCAAGGTCTTCTATGGTTCCATGTTGAATTTTATGTATTTTGCATATTTTTTGGAAGCTTTTCAATATTTAGATGAGAATTGCACTGAATATACAAATGACCTTCGGGTTTCTGTATTGTTGAATACAACTTTTTATCCATCATTGCACAGTCTTATTCACAATGTTTATTATCTTCATGGTAATAATTTGAAATATTAGAGTATTTTTCATATGGATCTTGATTTTAAATTTAATATTTATAAATAATATTATTAGAATAATATTTGTGGCCAAAGGAAAGCAATTTTAAACATTACAAAGTCCAAACCTCAAAGTTTCTAGGCCAGACAGTAATACCTATGTCATTATGTAAGATAATTAAGTTATTAATATGTTTGAATATTTTGCCTAAAAATATTTCTTTTTAAAATAATTTAAAACATTATTTTATTTTTTTCTTTTCTACCTGTCTAAATTTCTACAGCATCATACTTTCCCATTCACATATTTCTGTTTTTGAACAATATTCTAATTTATCACTTTTTTCTTTTAAAAATATAAGGGCCATTGATTGAATGATTGATAATTTCTATCAACATCTAATTTTTATTTTGAAGACAGAAGATCATTTTTACTTAAGTAGCTTACCTTTAATCCCAAGCTTTGAAAAAAAAAGTCACATAAATCTGTCATATTGAATGAGAGTATGAAAAAAATGTCAGAAGAAAGAATATTCTTTGACCTCCACACAAATTCTCCTTATATTCCACCGCTACAGGGCTGAGAGTCCTTTAAATGTTGTGACCTACTTAACATGACTGTAAATGTCATTCTTATTCATAGCAAAATTGAGTGCTTTTCTGGATTTTGCTAAACTATTTAACAAAATGATATATTACAGAATTGAATTGCACAGCTTGATTGTGTACTGCATAAAGAGTTGCATTGCTCATCAGTCTAAAGTAGAACATGATTCATTCTCATCAAGAGTCAGCTTGTTGGTTTGGTATGTGAATGGGAGGAGAAAAACACCTTATATTTTCAGTAAAGTATTCATTACTTTTGAAGCTGTTTTTAGTTCATAATTTACTTCTCTCTATTACAAACAAGCCATATACTATAATGCCTTACAGATACTTTTTTTTTATTCTGGTTTTATTTTTTACTCTCTTTAAACTTGAAATTATTCTAATCTGTCACATTTTACATAACATTACTTTTACACTGACTACTGAGCAAACTGATATGAAAAGCAACCTAGAATTTTTCAAGGAAATTTTGACTGGGAAGAGAGGAGGGAGGGGAGCCTGTGATCAGAGATGTAAGGTAAATCAATTCAAATGAAAAAGACAGTATCTGATTTGAGATATATTTTAAGATACATTTTCATTAATTAATTTATTTAGTTTAAGTCCTGATTGCATCTTCTCCTCCCTCCTCTTACCTCCTTTTCCCCTTAATCCCCCTTACTTTTTCCTTTGAAAGGGGAAACATCCCATGTATATCAACTGGCCTTGGCATATCAATATATAGTAGGACTAGGTGCATCTGCTTCTATTGGGTCTTGAGATGGCAGCCCAGTTAGAGGAAAGGTATCTAAAGGCAAGCAATAGAATCAGAGACAGCCCCTGCTCTAGTTGTTAGGGGACCCAATGAAAACCAAACTGCTTATTTCTTACATATCTGTTGGGGACCTAGGTCTGCCCCATGTATGCTGTTTATTTGGTGGTTCAGTTTCTGTGAGCCCCTATGAGCCCAAGTTAGTTTATTCTGTAGATTTCCTTGTGTCTTTGACCTCTATGGCTCCTTCAATCCTTCATTTCACTTATTCCACAAGATTATCTGAGCTTTGTCTGGTGTTTGACAGTGGGTCTCTGCATCTGTTTCCATCACTTGCTGGGTGCAACTTCTCAGAGTACAGTTATGCTAAGCTTCTGTCTGCAAGTATAACAGAATATGGTTAATAGTGTCAGGGCTTGGCTTTCATAGGATGGGTCTCAAGCTGTACTTGTCATTAGTTGACCATTCCCTCAATTTCTTCTCCACCTTTATTCTTGCATATCATGTAAGCAGGAAATATTTTGCTTTAAAAGTTTTATGGGTTCATGTCTTCATTTCTCCATTGGAAGTCTTGCTTGTTTATAGGAGGTGGCCATTTCAGGTTCTGTATCCCCTATTCGTAAGAATCTTAACACCCTGGTAGTTTCCATTTTCCTTGGTTTCTGGCTCATCCCAGAGCTCCCCCAACCACCACCAATTTCTGTTCTCTATCCAAGTTCTTTCTCCCCCAGTTTACCTCAAGACACATTTTTACATGTAGCCAATGCTGAAAAAAAAAATTTTAAATAAAATTTGTCTTTTGCAATATGTGACTCTCATAGAAACATACTTCTATGAACTCTAATTCCAAATGCTTTTAAGAATTTATTTGCAAGTAATTATTTCTGGCTATGAGAGTATTTTAAAAAGTACTTTGGTAATGACAAAAGGAGAATATTATTAATTATAAGGATAAATCATATTCCTTTTAAGTAAATACTGTGCAAACCATATCATGCATACATTTGTATATATTTAAATCTTAGAGTACTTTCCATTTGTAGTGACAACTAATTTTTTTAGGGAAGGCTTAAGTGATAGCTGTGAAGTTATGAGTACTTGTTAGTCTTCCAGAGAAACAGATTATTTTCAACATCTACATGGCAGCTCACAAGCATCTGCAACTCCACTTCCAAATGATCTGATATACTCTTCTGGTCTCCATGGGTACCTGCACACACATGACATACATAGACACACAAAAAGAACAAGAAAAACATTGAAAATGATTTACTGCTAGAAATGGATAGCTTGAAGATAATGTTCTTGCCTACTGTTGAATACTCATTACATTCATCCTCAGCATCCAAAAAGAAGGAATATTTAAGAATTAAAAGAATACAAAAAGAGAATATTAGAACATTTAAAAATAATAAACATGAGTTGGAGATATGGCTCAGTGGTTAAAGAGCAGCTACTCATCCAAGGGATCTGGCTTCAATTTTCAGCATTCACATTTCATCTCACAACATGGTGCAACTCAAGTACCAAGAAATATGACATATTTTGGCCTCCACAGGCACTTATACAAAAATAAAAATGTGTGCATGTGGTACAGACATCTATACAGGTAAAGTACATATACATAAAATAAAAATTAAAACAATAAACAGCATAAATGAAAAATAACACTAAAATCATATCGACAATCAAAAACAACTGTAACAATCTCATTAAAATAGTTTTGACTTAATTTCTTATATATTTAGAAAACAAAGAATTTAAAATATTAATACTTTGTATATAATTGTTTCTTGTGGGTTACTTTTCAAATGGTACTTTAGAAATTTTGTCATAATTGCTCTTATCATTCAAACCTTATGACTACTAAATGTAAAAAGCTGCTAGGTAAACTTTTCAAAGCAACCATCTCTTTATCCATTTAATAATTTACTTACTTAAGCAAATCAACTATGTGTCTATATATAATAATCATATCAAGATCTTGAATCAATCCAGTCACAATGATACAATAATTTAACAAGAACTGCTTTGTTATTCTACCAACACATCAGATCTAGGTTTTAATTATCTTCTCACCACCTCTAGGCATTTGCATATTCAAATAGTATGTAAATTAATGTCAGCTTTCACTTTGAAAGACTTAAGGTAGAATTTCTGTAGAGCATTTTCCTTACTTTTGTGTTTACTTCTATCTACCTTCCTATAGAATTTACATAAAGACAATACTAAATGGACACCAACCTTAGAGCCAAAGTATAACTGATGAAAATTGGGTAAAAATATTTTAAATGAATTTCCAAACAAACTCATTCCTTCAGGTAGGCTGACCTTAAAATTTCTATTAGTCAAGGCTAGCTTTGAATTTGTGGTTAACCTGCCTCCATTTTTCAAGTTCTGTGATTATAAACATGTGCCAAAAGGCTGACTTGGTCTTCCTTATTCCTTTGATAGGGGAAGTCCTTCTGTCCCCTATGGAAATATTTTTTTTTATCTCCCTTCTTCCATAAGACTGCCTGGGCTCTGTTCAAATTTTGGCTGGAAGTCTATGCATCTGCTTTGACCCCTTGCTGGTTGGGGTCTTTTAGAGGACATCTGTGGTAGGCTCCAGTCCTGTTTTCTCTATACTACCACTTCCAGTGTTTATCCTGTTTGAACAAAACAACAGCTTACAGACTGGGGAAAAGTTCTTAACCAACCCTACATCAGACAGAGGGCTAACGTGCAGAATATATGAAGAACTCAAGAAGTTAAAAAGCAACAAATCAAGTAATCCAATTAAAAAATCGGGGTACCGAGGTAAACAGAGAATTCTCAATAGAGGTATATCGAATGACAGAGAAACACGTAAAGAAATATTCAATGTCCAGAGTCATCCAATAAATATAAATCAAAATGACCATGAGATTACACCTTAACCCATCAAAATCTCAAGGGAAAGAGGTTGGAGAGAAAGGGGAACCCTCATCCATTGCTGGTGGGAATGTGACCCTGTATAAACATTTTGGAAATCACTCTGATGCTTTCTCAGAAAATTAGGAAGAGTGCTCCCTCAAGATCCAGCTATACCACTTCTGGGAATATATCCAAAATATGCTCAAGTGCACAACAAGGACATTTGCTCACTTATATTGATAGCAGCTTTATTCATAATAACCAGAATCTGGAAACAACCTAGATGTCCCTCAATTGAAGAATGGATACAGAAATTGTGGTACATTTACACAATGAAATATTACTCAGCAATTAAAAACAAAGAAATCATGAAATTTGCAGGCAAATGATGGAACTACAAAAGATCATCTTGAGTGAGATAACCCAGAAGCAGAAAGACACACACGGCATATAATCACTTAAAGTGGACATTAGCCTTATAATATAGGATAAACACACTAAAATCTATAGTCTTAAAGAAGTTAGACCACAAGGAAGCCCTTAGGGAAAAGGCTTAATCCTCATTCAAAATGGCAAACAGGATAGATATAGGGAGTAGGAGAAGACAGAGAACAGCACAGGAACCTGCCACAAAGGGCCCCTGAAAGACTCCACCCATCAGGGTATCGAGGCAGATGCTGAGACTCATAGCCAAGCTCTGGGCAGATTGCTGGGAATCTTATGGAAGAAGGAGAGACAGAAAGACTTGGAGGGACAGGAGCTCTACAAGGAGACCAACAGAACCAAAATATGTGGGCTCTGGTGGTCCTGCAGAGACTTGTGAATCAACAAAGGACCACACATGGATAGGACCTAGACCTACTGCTCAGATGTAGACCATAGGCAGCTCAGTCTCTATGTGTGTTCCATAGTAAGGGAAACAGAGGTTGTCTCTGACATGAACTCAGTGGCAGGGATTTTGATCACCTCCCCCTGGCGAGGTAGCCTAACTAAGCCACAGAGAAAAAGACTCCAGACAGTACTGATGAGACCTGATAGACTACTGTTAGATGGAAGGGGAGGAAAACCACACATATCAGTGGACTTGGGGAAGGGCATGGGAGGAGAAGATGGAGGAAGGATGGTATTAGGACTAGACGAGGAAGGGGGTTACAGCTGGGATACAAAATGAATAAATTGCAATTAATAATAAAATAAATTAATTTTTAAAATGGGAATAGTGCTACTTCATTATAGAATGGAATACAACTCAGCTATTAAAATCAAATAAATCATGAAATTTTCAGGCAAATAGATGGAACTAGAAAAGATCATCCATAATGAAGTATCCCAGAAGCAGAGAGACACACATGGTATATACTCAATTATAAGCAGATAGTAGCCATATAGATAGAATAAACATGCTAAAATCTACAGACTTAAAGAAGCTAAATGACAAGGAAGACCCTAGGGAAGACACTTAATTCTCAGTTATTCTTTGGCTCTAAGGTCAGTTAGTATCTATTTAGTTGAGAGCAAACCCTTATTATAACTCAATTTATTGTCACAGAATTAAATGTTTGTACTGTGTTTTTGTAAATTCTATATGGAGATAGAAGTCAACACAGAGTAAAACAAATGCTCTAGAGAAAACTTTATACCCTTAGTATATATCATATAATGTGATATAAGTGATCTGCCATGTGAAATATAGAGCATAGTCTATCAATATGTTATAGATATGGTATAATATGTTTAAGTCATCATGTACAATGTACCTCATATCAAACACATGTGAAATGCCCCATAACACATGTTAAAATAAACCAAACCAAAACAAATCATTATCCCCTGAACTCCATACATATGGTGTTGCACATGCTTGTTCTCTTTAAAGTTAAAAATTTAATCTCATAATATTACCGGATGTATTTTATAGATCTTTCCTATAAGTAATTATCTTATTTGGTTAAAAACCTGTACACTGGCAGCAACAAGATGGAGGCGCCAGTAGGACACTCTGTCTGAGGAATAGGAAAGCAGTGTTGGCACAGCGACCAGGAGACTGAACTCAGGGACCTAAAACACCAGCGTTCATGATTGCCAGGTGAGAAGAAAGCCTACGGTGTGGAAATTAATTGGGACTGACCTCAGGTCACCCAGTCAATACCTGGCGAAGGTCCTGGAGACCAGCAGGCGCACCCGCTGCCGAAGATTGGCACAAACAGCCTCCTGCAGTGCCCCCAGCCACCATCCAGGATGGGAACACACAGCCTCTGGCCCAGAGGGAGGAGCTCACCTTCCGGACCAGAAAGGAGACCTCAATTACTAGCCCAGAGCGGAATGCATAGCCTCAGGCCCACATAGGCAACTCCAGGCAACATCTCAGACTGGGGGCACAGACTCTAGCCCAGAGTTAGGTTCCAAGCCTCTGATCCAGAGCAGAGCCCTTAGTTGCCAATCCAGAGAGGCTGCACAGCCTCTGGCCCAGAAGGGGACACACACTGCCAGCCCAGATCAGAGCACCGAGCCTCCAGACCAGAGCAGCACCCACAGCCGCCACTCCAGACTGGGGTGCACAGCCTCCAGACAAGAGCAGCACCCCAGCTGCCATCCCAGACAGGGACACACAGCTTCCGGCCGAGAGTGAGGCGCCCAGTCTCCAGACCTGAATGGAGCCCTAAATTGCCAAACTAGAGAGGAGTGCACAGCTTCCAGACCAGAGCAGCGCCCCCAGCCTTCATCTCAAACTTGGGCACACAGTCTCCCTGCCCAGAGCAGAGCACTCGGCCTCTGTCCCAGGGACTTGCTAGACACTCCTCTCACCTTCCCAGACAGAACTGTTTGCCCCAGGGTACCAGACTGAGTATCCCTGTTGGGAGAAAACCTCACAGCTAGGGAAGCAGCAGGTTCTTCAAGAGGGCTGTACCTGGAAAACAGTGTAACAACAGCAGCAGCTCACTAAATTCAGAACAAGAAACCTAGCAGAGGGGCAGTTGTGTTGAGGACTTCTACGGGTAAGAGGAGAGACCCCCTGACTACCAAAAACACCATAGCTACTACTCAGGCCTATATGCCTGAGGTGAGCTGTGGCAATTCCTGAGAAACACTGGCCATACAGTGACGATACCCAAAAAGCAGAGGAGGCCTCCTTCAGGAAAAATCATCTTCCTGCCAAGGGGATTCTCCCTACCTCAGGATTCCAGGACACACCAGAAACTAACAGCACACACCTAAAACAGCCCAATGGGTAGAGGTCAGCGTAAAAGCTCAAACAACAAAAGTCAGAGCAATATGGCATATCCAGAACCCAGCCATCCAGGAGTGAGCAGCCCTGGACACCCCAGCATAACTGAAATTCAAGAAGATGACCTTACATCTATGCTGATGAAGAGAATAATAGAGAAAACAAATAAAATATGTAAAGAATTAGAAGAAGATAAAATCAAACAGATCATGGCTATCCATAAAGAAATGGAGGAAGTTAAAGACAAGCAGATTATGGCCATCCGTGAAGAAATACAGGAAGATGCAACCAAACAGTTTGTGGCCTTCAGAGAAGAAATAATTAAATCACTGAAATAAATACAAGAAACAGAGTTGAAGGAACTAAAAGAAAAACAGGGAAATACAATCAGACTGGTGAAGGAAATAAACAAAACAACTCAAGATCTAAAGATAGAATGGGAAAAATTAAAGAAAACACAAATGGAGGAAATCATGGACAGGAAGAATTTAGGGAAGAAAACAGGAACTAAAGAGGTAAGCATAACAAACAGACTACAAGAGATGGAAGAAAGAATCTCAGGAGTACAATGGAAGAAATCGATGTATCCGTCAAAGAAAATGTTAAATTCAAAAAATTCCTGACACAGAGCATTCAAGAAATCCAAGACAATATGAAAAGACAAAACCTAAGAATAATAAGAATAGAAGAAAAAGAAGATTCCCTGCTCTAAGGCCCAGAAAATATCTTCAACAAAATCATTGAAGAAAATTTCCCCAACTTAAAGGTGAGGCCTATAAGAATACAAGAGGCCTACAGAACACCTAATAAATTAGACCAGAAAAGAAAATCTTCCCACCACATAATAACCAAAACAGTAAGTATACAGAACAAAGATAAAATACTGAAAGCTGTAAGGGAAAAAGGCCAAGTAACATATAATGACAAACCCATCAGAATCACACCTGACTTCTCAACAGAGACTATGAAAGCAAGAAGGGCCTGGACTGATATAATGCAGACCCTAAGAGAACACAGATGTCAGTCCAGGCTATTATATCCAGCAAAACTCTCAGTCATCAAAGATGGAGAAAACAAGATATTCAATGACAAAAACAAATTTCAACAATACCTACCCACAAATCCAGCATTACAGAAGATACTAGAAGGAAAAATAGAACCCAGGAAAACTAAATTCAATCAGGAAAACACAGGAAACAAACAACCTCACAACAGCAAAACCAAAAGTAGCCAAACACACAAACACACTACAATAGCCAACAACAAAATCAAAGCATCTAACGGCCACTGGTCATTAATATCCCTTAACATCAATGGACTCAACTCTCCAATAAAAAGACACAGACTAACAGAATGGATACGTAAACAATACCCAACAATCAGTTGCAAACAAGAAATACACCTAAGTCACAAAGATAGACATTACCTGAGAGTAAAGGGCTGGAAGAAGGTTTTCCAAACAAATATACCCAAGAATCAAGCAGGAATAGCCATTCAAATGTCTAATAAAATAGACTTTCAACCAAAATTAATCAAAAGAGATGGGAAAAATCATTTCATACTCATCAAAGGAAAACTCCACCAAGAAGATACCACAATTCTGAACATATATGCCCCAAACAAAAGAGCACCCACATTTGTAAAAGAAACATTAATAAAACTGAAACCACATATAGATGCCCACATATTAATAGTGGGAGACTTCAACACCCTACTCTCAACAAAGGACAGGTCAACAAACCAGAAGTTAAACAAAGAAACAATGACTTTAACAGAGGTCATGAATCAAATGGACCTAACAGATGTCTACAGAACCTTTCACCCAAACACAGAAGAACTTACCTTCTCAGCACCTCATGGAACTTTCTCCAAAATAGACCATATAGTTGGTCACAAAACAAGTCTCAACAGATACAAAAAGATTGAAATAACCTCATGTATCCTATTGACCACCATGGATTAAAATTGGATTTCGACGACAACAGAAATAACAAAAAACCTACACACACATGGAAACTAAACAACTTGCTACTCAATGAGAGTTGGGTCAGGGAAGAAATAAAGAAAGAAATCAAAGTATTCCTAGAATTCAATGAAAATGGAGGCAAAACATACCCAAACTTATGGGACACAATGAAAACAGTGCTAAGAGGAAAGTTCATAGCACTAAGTGCCTTCAAGAAGAAATTCAAAAACTCTCATGCCAGCGACTTAATGGCTCACCTAAAAGTCCTAGAAAAAAAAAAGAAGCAGACACACCAAAGAGGAGTAGACAGCTGGAAATATTCAAACTCAGAGCTGAAAACAATCAATTAGAAACAAATAAAACAATTCAAATAATAAATGAAACCAAGAGCTGTTTTTTTTTTTGAGAAAATCAACAAGATAGACAAACCCTTAGGCAAACTAACTAAAAGGCAGAGAGACACTATCCAAATCAACAAAATCAGAAATGAAAAGAGGGACTTAACAACAAACTGAAGAAATCAGTGACCCCAAAATTTCTACCAGGGAAAGCCTACAGCTGATAAACACCTTCAGCAAAGTGGCAGGTTACAAAATTAACTTAAAAAAAAATCAATAGCCGTCCATATACAAAAGACAAAAGTGCTGAGAAAGAAATTGAGGAAACGACACCCTTCACAATAGCCACAAAAGACATAAAGTACCTTCATGTAACCCTAACCAAGCAAGTCAAAGACTTGTATGAAAAAAACTTTCATGTCTCTGAAGAAAGAATTAGAAGACGTTATCAGAAGATGGAAAGATCTACCACCCTCATGGCTTGGCAGGATTAACAGTAAAAATGGCCATCTTACCAAAAGCAATCTACAGATTCAATGCAATTCCCATCAAATTACCAACACAATTCTTTACAGAACTGGAAAGAAAAATTCTCAACTTCATATGGAAATAACAAGAAACCCAGAATTGCTAAAACAATCCTCCACAATAAAAGATCTTCTGGAGGTATCTCCATCCCTGATCTCAAGCTGTACTATAGGCAACAGTAATGAAAAGTGAATATTACTGGCATAGAAACAGACTTGTGGATCAATAGAACTGAATAGAAGACCCAGAAATAAGCCCACACACTTATGGACACCTGATCTTAGACAAAGATGCCAAAACCATAAAATTGAAAACAGAGAGCATCTTCAACAAATGGTGCTGGTCTAACTGGATGTCTACATGTAGAAAAATGCAAATAGATCCTTACTTATCACCCTGCACAAAACTAAAGTCCAAGTGGATCAAAAACCTCAACATAAAACCAGACACATTAAATCGGTTAGAAGAAAAAGTGGGGACGACCCTAGAACTCATTGGTGTAGGAGAAAACATCCTGAACAAAACACCAACAGCACAAGCTCTAAGATCAACAATCAATAAATGGGACCACATGAAAATGAAAAGTTTCTCTAAAGCAAAGAACACCGTTCTCAAATGACTGCCTACAGATTGGAAAAGAATCTTCACCAACAACCCTCTATCTGACAGAGGGCTAATATCCAGTATATATAAAGAACTAAAGAAGTTGAAAAACAACAAATCAAGTAATCCACTTAAACAATGGGGTACACAGCTAAACAGAGAATTCACTGCAGAGGAATATCAAATGGCAGAGAAAGACTTAAAGAAATGCTCAACCTCATTAGCCATCAGGGAAATGCAAATCAAAACGACCCTGAGATTTCACATTACACCCATCAGAATGGCCAAGATGAAAAACTCAAGAGACAACACATGCTGGAGAGGTTGTGAAGAAAGGGGAACCCTCCTCCACTGCTGGTGGGAATGTAAACTGGTACAACCACTCTGGAAATCAATCTGGCACTTTCTCAGAAAACAAGGAATAGTGCTTCAAGATCCAGCTATACCACTCCTAGGCATATATCCAAAGGAGGCTCAAGTACACAATAAGGACATTTGCTCAGCCATGTTTGTAGCAGCTTTATTTGTAATAGCCAGAAGCTGGAAACAACCCAGATGCCCCTCAACTGAAGAATGGATACAGAAATTGTGGTACATCTACACAATTGAATATTACTCAGCAATGAATAACAAGGAAATCATGAAATTTGCAGGTAAACGGTGGGATCTGGAAAGGATCATTCTGAGTGAGCTGTCCCAGAAGCAGAAAGACACATGGTATATATTTACTTATATAGAAATATAATATAGTATAAACCTACTAAAATCTGTACACCTAAAGAAACTAATCAAAAGGGAAGACTCTGGCTAAAATGCTCAATCCCCACTCTGAAAGGCAAAGAGGAATGACACCAGAAGAAGAAAACAGCAAACAAGTTAGGAGCCTCCCACAGAGGGCCTCTGAAAGGCTCTGCCCTGTAGACTATCAAAGTAGATGTTGGGACTTATGGCTAAACTTTGGGCAGAATTCAAAAAAACTATGAACGAAGTGGGAAATAATAGTTAGGTCTGGAGAGGACAGGAGGTCCACAAGGAGAGCAACAGAACCAAAAATTTGAGTCTTTCCTGAGACTCATACTCCAATCAAGTACCATGCATGGAGATAACTTACAACCCCTGCACAGATGTAGCCCATGGCAGTTTAGTGTCCAAGTGGGTTACATAGTAATGGGAAGACAGACTGCTTCTGACATGTACTGATTGGCCTGTTCTCTGATCACCTCTCCCTGAGTGGAGAGCAGCCTTACCAGGACACAGAGTAAGACAATGAAGCCACTCCTGATGAGACCTAACAGACTAGTATCAGAAGGAAGAAAAAGAAACCCTCCCCTACCAGTGGACGTGGGGAGGGGAGTGTGTGGAAAAGAGGGAGAAAGGGAAGCAATGGGAGGGGAGGAGGGAGGGAACTAGAGGGGGTATAAAAAGTAAATAAAATATAATTAAAAATACATCATTCTGCAAAATAAAAGAAAAAAAACCTGATCACAGTTAACTAGATTTACTGAAGAATGTGTTCACTTGCCAGATCTTTTATGTGTGCATATGAGTGTATGTAAGTGTGTTTGTGTGTGTTCTTATTTGAGATCACCAAAGGGCAGTAGACATCCTAAAGCCTGAGTTGGAGAAGCCTGTGGGTTTGAACACATGAAAGCATTGCCTATTGTGGCCACAAGAGGGCAGTAAATCTCCTGTAGCTGGACGTGAAGGACTGCAATTTCAGTTGATATATATTTGTCCTTTTCAGACTGTTCAAGTAAACATACTAGAGTTATTGCATGATAAGTTACATATCCATTACTTTTTAGCTTTTCATAACTCTACATATTACATTTTTCTATTACAAGGCTAAACCACTCTGAATCTTATCTATACTTACTAGTTTCAATATGTCCATTGTTACTGTCTAAATAGTGATTATCCAACCAATTCCTTTTTTATTAAATTTTTATTTTTGTATTAAGTACAATTTATGCATTTTGTATCCAAGATTTAGCCCCCTCCCTCATTCCTTTCAATCCCACCCTCCCTCCCTCATCTCCTCCCATGACCCTCTCCAGTCCACTGATACTGAAGGTACTCCTCCCCTTCTATCTGACCCTAGCTTATCAGGTATCATTAGTACTGACTACATTGTCCTTCTCTGTGTCCTGGCAAGACTGTTCCCCCCTTAGGGGGACATGAACTCAGTGACTGGCTCTTTGATCATTCAATCCTTATATATTCTTATTCAGTTTGTTCCGTAAAATCAGTGCTAAATCAAATATCATTTTTAAAGATTTTTTTTCACTAATAAAATGTTGTGTGTTAGTATTTACATAGGAAGCAGTCCAGGAGTATGGAAAGAGTAAAAAAAAAAAAGGAGAGAAAATTAATCCACTAAAGAGTTTATTTCCATGTAGTTAAAGGAAGATATTATCTTGGGTTCAGTCTATGCAGAGAACAGATCTCCACAGTGACCGCTAATGCATTCCCTGAGGCTACCTCCAAAGATATTAACACTATTGCCTTAGGAATTTCTCGTAAATGAGATGAAACAAAAACCACAGAGTTTCTAGTGCTTCCAGAAGATGGGCCCTTATAGGTACTGCAGTGTTTCATAAGGCATTCCTATCATCTCATTCCTCCTTTGCTGTAACTGAGTGTTATTTCTAACATATAAATCTAACCATCTAATTTTCTTCATTAGATAAAGCAAGGCTGGTGGGTCAGGAAAGGCTTTGGGTGAAGTCCTGACTGAGTGTTTGCCCCATCAAGGACCTAATAGATTCAGGACCTAGGAGATGGTAAAGGATCTGGGATACTGAGTGCCGGTGTTCACAGTATGTGGAGAAATTGTCCACCATAGCATTCTTCCTCTGGGTCCTTATGGCCCAAAGACTGCTCTGATGCACAGATGTCTCCTACTCATAATAGCTAAACCTGTTGTTTTCTTACAGCTTTATACTGTAAAGTCTGGCTTGTTTTCTACCTGTATGTGATAACCTCACCTTGTTCTTTGTAGGTAATAAATACTAAGAAATTCCAGGATACTAGTTACTCCATCAGAGATCCCATCTACCCAATCTCTGTTGTACTGTGTGTCCATATGTCTGCATTTTCTTCAACCCATTGTTGCCCCAGTTAGGTCTTGAGACCATTCAAGGAATGGGCAAATGTCTTCTAAATTCATGAATAAACATGAGTGTAAGTCATAAAGTGAAGCATAGGAGGCTGTCAAAACCTTTTGAAGTTTCAAAATTACTCATAAGTAATTTTCTAGATAATTTCTTTTTCTCTTTGAGATTTAGTTTAATGTGTGACTTTTATTTAAATTTAATTCATTATCTATTCTTGTTGGTAGAAAGTTCATGGTTCTTTATTTTCCATTGAAAGAGCTAAGACAAAGCTGCAACTGAAAAGTATAAATAGGAAGACATGCTTTGCAAATATTCTCCACATGCTTGCCTAATGTTTCAGGATTGCAATGTGAAAAAAAAATCAGTATTTCCTAGGATCTCAATTTATGTGCTCAAAATGCAGTGTTAATGTGTTATGTTTTAAGTTACATAGCTCATGAATATAAGTTATTTCAATACAGTGATCCTTTGTATAAATAAGAATAGAATAATACCTGGTGCTATTTATGCAGATGTTTAGGAATGCAATGAATAACCTTTCCTTGTATATTCCTGCCTACTTCCACAAATCATAATTTATATGCCTTGATATGTGACCTATTCTTTGAGGTTTAAGTACTATTTTTTTCTAATGTTCTTAAAGATTTAATGCAGTCATTCAGTAATTCCAGTGGTTTGGATTATTCCAATTGTTCCATAGTACATTGTGTTTTCTGAGCTAGTTGTATGATAGTGTGACCCCTGAAGTTACTCTAGATAATAGGGAAGATCCACATTTTTAAGAGCATTTATCCACTGTACTTCATACCAAACTGTGGGAATAAAGATTCTCTCTTTATATACCATATACCATATACCATATAATATATAATATTTACTATATAATATATAATATATATATTATATATGTATACATAATTTTGCCATCCTATAGCTAGCTTCGTACATAACTTTCAATTTTACATTTCTGAAACATGTTTTTATTGTACAAATTTTTAAAAATATTTTAATTTAAAATTTTCTTCATAACCATTTTTCTTAATTATAAGATTTCAAATAAAAAAGATTTAAATGAACTCAACTGAAGTCTAAAAGAAAATTTTATGAAAACAATACTAAAAAGTATATGAGAAGACAGCTCATGAGCCTCCTAATTCTTTTTTCAAAACCCAAATATCCCTTTTTGCTATGTTATAAAACCTTATATTTAGCCACTTATATATTACATAAATATATTAAAATAAAATCAATAAAATAGAAAAATTCTTACATAAGTTCAAAATAAAACTCTTTATTAACTCTAACTCTAACTCTAACTCTAACTCTAACTATATATATATATATATATATATATATATATATATATATATCAGAATATGAAGGCATGTGGAAGAGAGTACAATTAAAATCCTTTGTATGTATTTTGGATTTTTTAATTTTAGAAGGCATTTTAAAATCTTGATTCAAATTTGTATGGTATAGTAAGTACATATTTTTCCATCTTTAATATCACCATGGTTTTGAAAATATAAATTTAAAAATAAAAATTCTTGAGATGTAAGGAAATAAGAACTTTCAGAGGCTCTCTGTGGTAGGCTTGTGTCCTGTTCCCTGTTATCTTCCTCTTCAAATGTCTATCCTGTTTGCCTTTCTGAGTGAGGATTGATTATCTTACCCAAGGTTCTCCTCCTTGCTTAGCTTCTTTAGGTGTATAGATTTGAGTATGTTTAGTATGTTTATCCTATATTATATATCTTATATCTCATATATATCTCATTTATAAGGGAGTATACGCCTTGTGTGTCTTTCTGCTTCTGAGATACTTCATTCAGGATGACCTTTTCTAGTTCCCACCATTTGGCTGCAAATTTCATGATTTCGTTGTTATTGTTGAGTGGTATTCCATTGTGTAAATGTACCACAATTTCTATATCCATTATTTAGTTGAGGGACATCTAGGTTGTTTCCAGATTCTGGCTATTGTGAGTAAAGCTGCTAAGAACATAAATGAGCAAATGTCCTTGTTATATGATTGAGTATCTTTCAGATATATGCCCAGTAGAAGCCAAATAAGGAGTATCCTAGGGAAGATGCTTAATCTTCATTCAGAAGAGCAAACAGGATAGAAATTGTAAGTGGGAGAAGACAGGAAAAAGACAGGAGCTTACTACAGAGGGCTTCTGAAAGACTATAACCACCAGCAGGGTATCAAAGAAGATGCTGAGATTCATAGCCATACTTTTAGGTAGAGTGCAGGGAATCTTATGGAAGAAGGGGAAGATAGAAAGATCTGGAGGGTACAGGAGCTCCACAAGGAGAACAACAGAATCCAAAAATCTGGGTCCAGGGGTCTTTTCTGAGACTGATATTCCAAACAAGGACCATGCTTATAGAGGATGTAAACTGCCTCCTCAGATGTAGACCATAGGCATATCAGTCTCGAAATGGGTTCCCTAGTAAGGGGAACAGGGACTGTTTCTGACAAGAACTCAGTGGCTGGCTCTTTGATCCCCTCCCCATGAGGTGGGGGGAGCAGCCTTACCAGCCCACAGAGGAAGACAATACTGACAGTCCTATGATGTGACCTCATAGGCTAGGGTCATATGGAAGGAGAGAAGGACCATGCCTGCCAGTGGACTTGGGAGGGGGTCATGGGAGGTGATGAGGGAGAAGAGGGGGAATTGTTAGGGGATGAAAGAGGGGGCTATAGCTGGGATACAAAGTGAATAAATTGTAATACAGAGAAAATAATTTAAAAAAGAAAATTAGAACTTAAAAATAGAAATAATATTGTGTAAAATTTAAACATTTTCTCTCTCCCTCTCCCTCTCCCTCTCCCTCTCCCTCTCCCTCTCCCTCTCCCTCTCCCTCTCCCTCTCCCTCTCCCTCTCCCTCTCCCTCTCCCTCTCCCTCTCCCTCTCCCTCTCCCCCCCCCTCTCATGTGTTTGTGTGTGTGTTCAGGATGTATATTTTGGAGTCTATGTGCACATGCATATGTGCACACTAACATGTGGAGGCAAGAAATGAGTATTAATTATCTTTGCTTGCTAGTTCTCCATCTTGATTTTGGTTTTGGGTTTTTTTGGGGGGTGTTTTGTTTTATTTTATTTTGTTTGTGTGAGAGAAGGTCTGTCATGGAACCAGAAGCTCATTGTGTTTGGAGCTTACTGGTGGCTTATAAAAGTGCCTGCTGCACATGAATGCAGACCTGACTTCATCATGCTACCCTCCTTTCTACACCCACAGTCATGTATAGAGACACATACCTGTAACCTTAGTCCTGTGGTAGAGAGCAGAGGCATGTGAATTATAGAATTCTTTAAACTCTTTTTTTTTAAATTTTATTTATTTTTATATTAACTACAGTTTATTCACCTTGTATTCCAGCTGTAGCACCTTTCATCATTCCTTTCCAATCTCACCCTCCCTCCCTCATCTCTTCCCATGCCCCTTTCCAATTCTACTGATAAGGGAGGTCTTCCTCCCCTTCCCTCTGACCCTAGCTTATCAAGTCTCATCAGGACTGACTGAACTGAATTCCTCTGTGGCCTGGTAAGGCTGCTCCCCCTCAGTGGGAGGTGATCAAAGACCATGCATGGAAATAACCTAGAATCCCTGCACAGATTAGACTATGGCAGCTCAGTGTCCAAGTGGGTTCCCTAGTATTAGGAACAGGAGCTTTCTCTGCCATGAACTCAGTGGCCTGCTTTTTGATCACAGTGAGTTTTCATGAGAGTTTTAATGACTAAAAGATAGACTGAGATCACACTAAAGTGAAAGTGCATTAAAACAAATCCCAAGTTCCTAACAATTGAATAATTTTAGTCAGTAGCCAAAATCACCTAAAATTATTTTTCAGTATTCTCTTTTTTACACCATAAATAGTGCTAGAGAATGGGAGAGAAGTCTTGTGGGATATACCTGTAAATAACCCATTGCCAAAAACCACTGTAATGTGTAAAGTCCCAGCAGAGATACAGCCAGACTGTGATGGTGGTGAGTCATGTCAGCAAAGTTCTCCTTAAGGAACTGCTGTCTGAGTATGTACCTGCCAAGAGTACTTGGGTCACATTTGTACATTTGTTCATTCTTAGTGGAAACTGCCTAACAAAGTCCCCAAATGTTTGCTTCAAATTACAGTTGTGTCAGCAGTTTATGAAAGTGTCATTATTCTATGACATTGCCACTGTTTGGTAAATGAAATTATATCAATGGGAAGTAGAGGAATTGCAGATGTGGTTTTGTAAGCTGAATAGAATGTTCGTTTTAAGAGATAGCACATAATAATTCTTATATTGAAATGAAAGCATCACATATTGAAGGATCTCAATGTATCCTGATGCTCTATGAGGATGAACTTCAGTATGAAATAAGTTTAAATATTAAGCATACATGAAAATGTGAAAGGGTTTTCACGTGAAGTAAATGCATTTGAAATTGGAGATAAGAGGATAAAATATCAAGTATATCTGAAAAGTTAATAAAGAATTATATTAATTATCTAACTAAAATCCCTATAATACAAGCACATCAGTATATACATACACACATATTGTTCAAATAAAATGGTCTCATCTGGGTTGACAGTGCTTGTCCCAATGGCCATAGACTAACAAAATACTAATACCAGGCATAAGAAGGCCTATTTTAAGTTGCTGATCAGGGTTCTTGAAGAAAACTGCCCAAACATTAAGCTCCTGTTATTACCCTTATTTTCCCCTCAGAGGTGGAAACTAAGTCCTTCATGTTGAAATTACTGGGCACTTAGAGGTCACAGAGAACTCAGAGAACCCAAGGTAGAGCTGAACTGAAAGCCTACCTCTCTGAGGACTAACTTTCATGGTATCTTGAAGGTGCCATGAAAAGTTCCAAGGTAATGAAATAATCAATAGTCTTATCCAGTTATGATGCCTTTGACCCATAATAATGACCAGCATGGCATGATAACCCTACAGTCACAATAGTGGAACACATACCTTGGTGGTAACCAACAGTTAGTTCTCTAATTAGAATTAAGATTCACTCAACAAGATGGAAATTATGCTTGGTACTAGAAACTGATCCAACTGACCATGGGTAATGAGGAGTCATGGATCATTAAGGAAGATCTAAAACCATCACTTTACTAAGCCAGCATAACCCTTAATTATATTCTAAAAAGTTATCCTTGTGTGCACAGATAAGTATAGCCCTCACCCTTCATCAAGGAAACTTCTCTTTGCAACAGATAGAAAACTTTACAGGAAACCACAACTAATAAAAATGCAAAATTGTGGAGCCCAATTTCACCTTATATATCTACAATCCAAATCCTGCTCCTCAGGCTCCAGACGGAATGGAATGATTATAAAGGCCAGGAGAACCGGGAGTGTACTGTGAAATTGTTTCTCATGCAACTATTAGAGAGTCTATGCCCATGAATTCTTACCCACATGGATTTTACACATGACCTGAACAAGAATGATACTAAGAAATATGCTAATATGGAAGGGGAAAAGTTCATGAAATCTCAATCCTAGATAAAACACCTACAGGCAACTTAGAAATGATGAAAGCAGGAGAAATAGTCTTCCCCAGCAAAGAGCATACAAATTGGTTATCTACTACTGAATGTCCAGCCCTGAAAACATGCACATAATATGCATACAAGTAACATTATATAATGTTATATGGAACAACCAGGTTGTATTTATGTATTTAGGAACACACATATGTATGTATGTATATATGTGTGTAAAAGCAAGAAAATGAGACATAATTTGGAAGACAATAAAGGGTATAAGGTATATGGGAGGACTTGAAGTGAGGACTTGGAAGGGGGGAATTGTGTAATTGTAATCTCAAAAAATAAAAACACAAAAATTATATTAAAAGTAAAATGTAAGCAATAAAATATTTTATTATTGGAAACTTCTTAAGTGAATAAAATGGAAAAAGGCAAGACAAGAACCAATACATCAGACATAAATGCATATAGTTGAAAGAATTCTATCATGATCAAGGATAGTCATAATTTTAAATTGCTGTAACAGGCAAAATAAATTTGACTTATTAAATATAATAGTTAAGAAAGAAAATTTATGAACTTTGTCATGGTAAGTTGGAGGTGCTTCTAAGATACTTAAATACTTAGAATACTTAAATAAATTTTTAAATATTTAAATACCTAAATAAATACTGAAATATTTAAGTACTTAAATACTTAATCTGTCTAATGAATAAAATATAAAGGTCTGAGTCCCACAAGTTCTGCACTTGTAATTTTGGTGTTTGAAATAGCAGATGTAGTCCATGATAGAATTTATGAGAAGCAACATGTTTCTTGTCAGTAGGAGTGAGAATATAAAGGGACCTGGGACAATCTGAGAAATACTATAGGGTAAACCAGTAGGAGAGTAAGATGTACATGTAGTGGCTTAGCAGGCAAAAATAGTTAGTGTCTTGGATTCCAAGGGGAAGAAGGTGCTGTGTGGCTAGTAAGATGATTCAGAGGTTAAGAGCACACCTGAGTTTAGTTTCAAGCACCCATATCAGACAACATCAGGCAGCTCAAAGTAATTTGTAACTACAGCTCCAGAAGAGGCAATATCCTTTTCTGTCCTCCACGGGTGCCTTGACACACATGGAAGACACACAAGACACAAAAATAAAAATCAAAGAAGCCTTTAAAATTTTTAACTAAGAACAAGTAAAATGTGATTTGACAAAAAAATGGTGAGAGGCTGAATGTATAATATGGTAAGAACTAATATGAGGATAATAAGGAGTAGTATACATGAGAACCATGGGAACCATGATGAGTGCAGTTACAGGAGAGAAGAATTGAAAACAGATTTTGAATGGACACAAATGAAGAAGAGATGTGTAAAAGTACCTTTTGTTTGGCAGATCCAATTGCTATCTCAGAGTCTGCCTGTTCACTAATCTAGGCCTAGAACCTGGAAGCTTTAGCCACCCTATAATCTAATCTAGGTTTAGAATATTTTCAGTCTCTGTGATTTACCGCTGAATAAGCTCACTCTTTTTAGCTCTTTCTGAACTCTGGCGGGCTGTTTCAATTCAGCTGTTCCAGCCTATACTCCTCTTCAAGCTGAGTGAATAAAACTGGCTTCTCTTACCTTCTGACAGAATTTCTCTGCTTGACCTCATACTAAATCTGGAAATGTGTTCTAATCTTCTGAGTCCTCATTTTCTGGCTCATTGGTCTTCACCTGTGTCTAGCTTGTTCTCTCTACAACCTGTTTCTGTAAAACTGTCCCAGCAAAACTGCATTCTCCTCCTCTCTCTCTCTGAACTGCTCTCCTAAGTCACCCCCTCTTTCCTCTCTATTTTCATGAGAGTTGGGCATATCCTATATCTGACTCATTCTCTGAACTGTCACTTTGTCTGCCCCTGAATTGTACATCTTTTTAAAACATGGGTGCTTCCTTCTATAAAATCACTTTACCTTCATTGTTTGGTTTTAAAGGTGGTACTAAGGGTGTGCCTGTATTCCAGCCAGATCACACAGACCTAGAAGGTCTTTGGATGTGATCCATTGCCAGAACAGCCATGTTGCTGGATTAAAAATCTACAGAGATGAAACTGTGGATAGAAAATACTGTTTAGTTAATCTCAAAGTGATTCCCTTGTATGAAAACTACTTTATTTTTATTTTATGTGCATTGTTGTTTTGCATGCATGTATATCTGTGTGGAGGTGATGGATCAAACAGTTATGAGATGCCATGAGAATGCTGGGAATTTAACTCAGGTCGTATGGAAGTCCAGTCCTCTTAACCACTTAGCCTTCTCTCCAGCCTAGACATCCAGCTCAGATGTAGTCCATAGGCAGCTCAGTCTCCATGTGGATTCCCTAGTAAGAAGAACAGGGGCAGTATGTGACATGGACACCATTGCCTGCTCCTTGATTACTTCCTCCTTTGGCAGGGTGGCCTTGCTAGGCCACAGAGGAAGAGGAATCAGCCTGTCCTGATTAGGCTTGATAAACTAAGGTCAGATAATAGAGGAGGAGACTTCCTTTCTAGTGGACTAGGGGAGGAGGATAGGGGTAGAAGAAGAAGGTAGAGTGGGACTGGAAGAAGATAGGGGAGGGAGCTACAATCAGGATACAAAGTGAATCAATTGTAAAAAAATAATAAAATTTAAATTTAAAAATTAAAATTAAATTTAAAAAGAACAACATAAATTTTCACAAAAAAACAACCAAACAATCCAAGTTTTATAATATACAACAGAATCACCATTTTACCACATATAATGCTTTAATGGTTTATAGTTATTCTTTACTTGTAGAATATTGTTTAATAGCCCAAGCTTCTTCAAACTAGTTTCAAGTAGCAAGTCCTACCCTGTGAGACTGTAAAGCATGTTGCCAGATGTTGCCAAGTGTTCTGTGACTTCAAATTATTCTTTCTTGTGATCCATTGCCCTAAAGTGATTAGATATGCAAATAAGCTTTTTCTTTGCATTTTGGATGTAGTAGTAATAACATATTATATAGGCCTGAGAAAAAGCATTGCTGCATATTTTAAACATCTTATATGGATTACCTTAAAAATGGATGTTTTCATTGCGTTTTCTTTTTTCTTTTAACAAATGTTGCATAATTTTTAATTATATATATAATCTAAAATTGATTTCAAAGGCAAAGAATGTTCAATTAAGCTAAGGATCTCTTCACTGTCAGAGATGATAAAAACTGCATTGTAAATATAACAGAAGTAGAAATGGTGGTTGTTACTGCCTACAGAACATTAGTGGGAGGGAGAGCAGATACAATTTTAAAATGTATTTCCCTGATGACTTAGGACTTTGAGCATTTCTTTAAATGTTTCTCTGCCATTTGATATTCCTCTTTTGAGAAGTTTCTCTTTAGCTCTGTACTCCATTTTTAAATTGGATTACTTGATTTGTTGTTTTTAACTACTTGAATTCTTTATATATTCTGAATATTAGCCCTCTGTCAGATACAGGGTTGGTGAAGATCCTTTCCCAATCTGTAAAGTATTGTTTTGTTCACACAACAGTATCCTTTGCGTTACAGAAGCTTTTAAGTTTCATGAGCTCCCATTTATTGATTGTTGATCTTAGAGTCTGTACTGTTGGTGCTCTGTTCAGGAAACTGTCTCCTGTGCCAATGAGTTCAAGGCTCTTCCCCACTTTTTCTTTTAACAGTTTTAGTTTGTCTGGTTTTATATTGAGGTCTTTGTTCCACTTGGACCATACTTTTGTTCAGGGTGATAAATAGGGATCTATTTGCATTTTTCTACATGTAGACATCTAGTTAGACCAGCACCATTTGTTGAAGATGATGTCTTTTCTCCATTGTATGGTTTTAGCATCTTTTTCCAAAATCAAATATCTGTCAGTGTGTGGGTTTATTTCTGGGTCTTCTCATCGATTCCATTGATCTACCATTCCGTTTCTATGCCAGTACCATGTAGTTTTTGTTACTGTTGCTCTATACTACAGCTTGAGATCAGGGATGGAGATACCTCCAGACGATTTGTTCTTGTTCAGGATTGTTTTAGCAATTGTGGGGTTTTTATTCCTCCATATAAAATTGAGAATTGTTCTTTCAAGATCTGTAAAGGATTGTATTGGTATTTTGATGGTAATTGCATTGAATCTGTAGATTGCTTTTGGTTAAGATGGCCATTTTCACTATGTTAATCCTACTGATCCATGAGCACAGGAGATCTTTCCATCTTCTGATATCTTCTTCAGTTTCTTTCTTCAGAGAATTAAAGTTTTTTTCAAACAGGTCTTTCACTCACTTGGTTAGAGTCACACCAAGGTACTTTATGTTATAAACTCAAAATTCTGAAGAATAATTAGGGTAGTGCAGGTAATTATTTAAAATATATATATATATATTAATAATTATCCAGGGGAAATTTGAGTAGAAACAGAAGAACATATGTTATGGAAGTGTTTTGTTGTTGTTGTTTTTGTAAGTATCAATATACTCAGTGGGAAAATACTTAGCTAAAACGTATTTTTTAATTTACTTTATTATTTATAATTTATTCACTTTATATCCCAGATGTAGCCCCCTCTCTCATACCCTTCCACTACCACTTGCCTAAAATGTATCTAATATTTAGTA
Source organism: Meriones unguiculatus (assembly GCF_030254825.1). Taxonomy (NCBI): domain Eukaryota; kingdom Metazoa; phylum Chordata; class Mammalia; order Rodentia; family Muridae; genus Meriones; species Meriones unguiculatus. The sequence goes on along the minus strand of NW_026843706.1, from coordinate 6,705,405 downwards.
CTACACCACAGAAACACACACACACACACACACACACACACACACACAAGATTATTGAATTTCTTTGAGTATTATTCGGAAGACAGAAAATAGTGCAGACTAGTATGATGGGATATGAGAGGCCCACCAAACAATAGATTGTCCCTCACACTGTGAATTTGTGAATTCAAAGAACTGACAGTATCCAATACTTAGGCAAATGATTTGAGTTAAATAGTAGAAGGTGAAAGCATGTGGAGGAAAGGTATGTGTGTATGTGTTTGTGTGTGTGTGTGTGTGTGTGTGTGTGTGTGTGTGTGTGTGTGTGTGTGTATGTAGACAGCTTAGGTTTCTTCTTTATTGGAAGGGAGAAGAAATTTAAGCTATACAAGATTTTATGTTTTCTTCATGTTACATATTTTCATGCTAATAACAAACCTGCAAAGGAGCAGGTTATGGTTTCATGTGGTAGCAGTGGAAATTAGAAAAATGAGCCATGCAGAAAATGTAATAAGATTACCAGGAATTTAAAATTTAGAAACAGTAAAAACAAGAAAAAAGCAAGTTAACATATTGGTTACTTATTCAAGGAAACTCAGTTGTTGAAATGATAGCAAAACTCATTGAGGTTGTGAAAGCTTATGTTCTTCATGGATCAACACTGTAAATGGAAATGCTGAGAATTTAAAAATGTAACTGGGCATGTCTGGATACTAACTACATGGTTTTGCTTTTAAATAAATATAGTCTACAACATCAGATATCAAATAAAGTGCCAGGCATGAAATTTAAAGATGTAAGTTGATTTATTGGCCCTAAGAGGTCCTTTAAAGAGAATAAAGGAACTTCACAGGGAGAGCAACAAAACAAAAATATGTGGGCCCAGTGTTCTTTTCTGAAACCTATAATGCAACCCAGGAACATGCATGGAGATAATCTAGAATCTCTGCACAGATGTAACCCGTAGTAGATTCAATCTCCAAGTGAGTTCCCTAGTAAGGGGAGCAGGTACTGTCTCTGACATGAACTTAGTAGCTGGCTCTTTGATTACCTCCCTCTGAGGGGTGAGCAGCCTTACCAGGCCACAGAGGAAGACAATGCAACCAGTCCTGATGAGAGCTGATAGGCTAGGTTCAGAGGGAAAGGGAGGAGGACTTCTCCTATCAGTGGACATAGAAAGGGGCATGGGAAGACATAAGGAAAAGAGGATGGGATAGGGAGAAAATGGGGGAGGGGACTATAGCTGGGATACAACTTGAATTAATTGTAATTAATAAAAAAAATTAAAAAGAATATTCCAGAAGACTCCAGCTGTTTGTTTTAAATTTTATTCTTCAACAAAAATAAGTAGAAATCCTTAGAATATTGGATAACTCCAGGCTGAAATAGGCAAAATATTAAATTAGTTTTAAAAATCTCATGACACCATGAAAAACAGAAAATTGCAAAATGAGTTAAAAAAGAAAAAGTGAGCTCAAGTTTTACTTCTTCCTCTTTTGGAGTTTGAATACAATGTGAATAGGTGATATATTAAAAAAAAAAAACCTTCTTTCCTCAAAAACAGGACATGGTAGCCAATTTTTCTTAATTTAATAATTTTTTCATACAATATATTTTCATCACAATTTTCTACAATTTTTTTTTCCAAATCATCCCCACCACTCAACTCTATGGCCTTCTTTTTCTCTAGAAAACAAACAGGAAATGAAAAAAACCAACAACACAAAACAACCAATCAAAAAAGAAAAATACCCACAAGAAACACCATGTACAGGAATGCATGCGCGTACACACACACACACACACACACACACAAACATTCCAATAAAAACACTAAATAAGAAACCATAATATACAAGCAAAAGGCCAGGGAACACTAAAATGTCTAACAAAACAGTATGTGACTAAAAATGTCTATGCAAAACAACAATCATTTCATTTCATGTTGATCATCTGCTGCTTGGCATGAAACTTATTGTCAATGTGCTTAACATGCCCAGTAACACTCCATTGGAGAAATTCTTTCTAAACAGATGCCAGTTACAGATAGCTTCATGGTTAGCAGTGGGAACCAATGTCCACTTTTCCACTCTCACCATTAAGATTCTGTCTTGCTTGAACCAGTCATACTCTGAGTTAACATGTGTATCAGCCCTGTTGTGCATTAAGGACATTTATGTTACCTCATTTAGTATGAATTTTTTCATTTACCTGAAATTTCATAATTTTGTCCTTTAATAAATACATAATATTATATTGTGTAAATCAATCATATTTTCATTATTTATTCATCAGATGATACACATTTAATCTAGGATGCTTCCAATTTCTGATTATTAGAAATAGAGAAGCAATGAACAGGAATGACAAAGGCATATATGTTGTAGGATGTACAATCCTTTAGTTATATGTCCAAGAATGGTATAGCTTAATGGTAAGGTAGACTTAGATTCCTGAGGAATCACCACACTATTTTCCATAGTAGCTGTACCAGTTTGTACTCCTACCTGCAATTAATAAATGTCCCCTTTTTCCTGCATCTTCAACCATCATGAACTATCATTTGTTTCATTGATCTCAGCCATTCTAACAGGTGTAAGATGAAATCTCAAAGTAATTTTGACTTGCATTTCCCTAATTAAGTAAGAATGTTAAACATCACTTTAGTGTTCCTAACCCATTTACAGTTCATCCTTTGAGAACTCTCTGTTTAATTCGGTACACCACTGTCAATTAGGCTATTTGGTTTTGTTTGTTTGTTTGTTTTTTTTTTTGTTGTTGTTTTGGGTTTTTTTAGTGGCCTTTTTCTCTTTTTAATTGTATTTATATATTTATTTATTAAAATTTATTCACTTTGTATCCCCACTATAGTCCCTCACTTGTTTCCTCCCAGTTCTACCCACCCTCCCTCTTCTCCCTCTATGCCCTTTTCCTAGTCCCTTAATAGGGGAGGACCTCTTCCCCTTCTATCTGACCCTACCTTATCAGGTCTCATCAAGGCAGGCTGAATCATCTTCTTCTGTGGCCTGGCAACGCTGCACCCCCCAGAGGGGTGATCAGAGAGCTTGCTACTGAGTTCATGTCAGAGATAGATCTTCTACCCCTTATTAGGGAACCCACTTGGAAACTGAGCAGCCAATGGGATTCCTTTGACCAAAGAGTATAGGTTTTCTCCATGCATGGTCCTTAGTTGGAGTATCAGTCACTGAAGGCCCTGTTGGGCCCAAGTATTTTGGCTCTGTTGTTCTCCTTGTGGTGTTCCTGTCCTCTCCAGGGCTTTCTATTTTCTCCTTTTTTTTATACGATTCCCTGCACTCTGCCCAATGTTTGGCTATGAGTCTCAGTATCTACTTTGATAACCTGTTGAGTAGAGTCTTTCATAGGTCCTCTATGGAACGCAGCTATCCTGTCCCTTGTCTTCTCCTAATTCTGATGTCTATCCTGTTTGTCCTTCTGAATGAAGATTAAGAATCTTCCCTAGGGTCCTGCTTGTTGTTTAGCTTCCTTAAAGCTATAGATATTAGTATGTTTATTCTATATTATATGGCTAATATCCATTTATAAGTGAGTATATATCATTTGTGTCTTTCTGCTTCTGGGATACCTCACTCAGGATGATCTAATCTAGTTCCCACCATTTGCTTCCATATTTCATGATTTCCTTGTTTTTAATTGCTGAGTAGTATTCCATTGTGTAAATGTACCACACTTCCTGTATCCACTCCTCCACTGAGAGACATCTAGGTTGCTTCCAGTTTCTGGCTATTACAAATAGAGCTGCCACAAACATGGTTGAGCAAATGTCCTTATTGAATGGTGGGGCATCATTTGGATATATGCCTAGGAGTGATATAGCTCAATCTTGAGTTAGTATTATTCCTAATTTTCTGAGGAAGCGCCAGATTGATTTCCAAAGTGGTTTTACAAGTTTACATTCCCACCAGCAAAGGAGGAGGGTTCCCCTTTCTCCACATTCTCTAAAAGCATGAATCATCCCTCAAGTTTTTTATCTTAGCCATTCTGATGTGTGCCCTTAGTCACTGGGGAAAAGCAAATCAAGGTTTTTTTTTTCTTTTTTCTAATGTTGTTTTTTTAAGTTCTTTATATATTTTGGATATTTCCCCTTACTCAGATGACTATTTTGTAAAGATATTCTCCTGTTTTGTAACCTGTCATTTTGTCTCTCTGGTGTTGTCCTTTGCCATACAGAAGCTTTTCTCAGTTTCATGGGGCCCCAAATATTAATTGTTGATATCTGTGTTTGTGCTATCAGTGTCCTCTCCCGAAAATAGTTTCCTATGCCAACAATGTCAAGGCTATTCCTCACTTCCTCTTCTATCTGGTTCAGTACATCTGGATTTATACCGAGATCCTCAATCTATTGGACTTGAGTTTTTTTTTTTTTATTTTATTTTTATCAGTTACATTTTATTAACTCTGTATCCCAGCCATGTCCCGATCCCTCATTCCCTCCCAATCCCTCCCTCCCTCCCTCCCTCATCTCCACCGTGCCCCTTTCCAAGTCCACTGATAGGGGGGACCTCCTCCCCATTCATCTGATCCTGTTTTATCAGGTATCTTCAGGACTGGCTGCAAAGCCCTCCTCTGTGGCCTAACAGGACTGCTCCTCCCTTCGGGGGTGGGGAGACCAAAGAGCCAGTCATTGAGTTCCTGTTAGAAATAGTCCCTGTTCCCCTCACTTTGGGAAACCACTTGGTTACTGAGCTACCACAGGCTACATCTGAGTGGAAGTTCTAGGTTATATCCATACATGGTCCTTGGTTGAATGTCAGTCTCAGAAAAGACCCTGTGCCCAGATATATTTGGTCCTTGTGGACCTCCTATCCTTTCCCCATCAGACTAACTCCCCTTCTTTCTTATGATTCCCTGTACTCTGCCAAAGGTTTGGTCATGAGTCTTTGCTTTGAAAACACTGCTAGTTAGAGTCTTTCAGATGCGCTCAGTAGACTCCTGTCATACGTTCAATGCACATCCCATCCATCTTTCTAAATGAGGATTGATCATCTTACCCCATGCCCACTCAATTGATTATCTTTTTAGGTGTATAAATTTCATTATGTTTATCATATCTTATAGGTCTATATAAGTGAGTATATCCCATGTTTGTCTTTCTCCTTCTGGGATATTTCACTCAGAATGATCTTTTCTAGATCCCACCATTTGCCTGCAAATTTCATGATTTCCTCCTTTTTGATTGCTGAGTAGTATTCCATTGTATAAAAATACCACAATTTCTGTACCCATTCCACCGTTGATGGACATCTGGGTTGTTTCCAGGTTCTGGCTATTACAAATAGAGCTGCTATAAACATGGTTGAGCAAGTGTCCTTTTTGTGTACTTGAACAAACTTTGGGTATATACCTAGCAGTGGTATAGCTGGGTCTGGAGGAAGCACTATTCCTATTTGTCTTAGAAAGCGCCAGATAGCTTTCCAGAGTGGTTGTACCAGTTTACATTCCCACCAGCAGTGGAGGAGGGTTCCCCTTTCTCCACAACCTCTCCAGCATGTGTTATCGCTTGAGTTTTTAATCTTGGCCATTCTGATGGGTGTAAGGTGATATCTCAGGGTCGTTTTGATTTGCATTTCCCTGATGGCTAATAAGGATGAGCATTTCTTTAAGTGTTTTTCTGCCATTCGATATTCCTCTGTCGAGAATTCTCTGTTTAGCTCTGTTCCCCATTTTTTAATTGGATTACTTGGTTTGCTGCTTTTCAGCTTCTTTAGTTCTTTGTATATACTGGATATTAGTCCTCTGTCAGATAAAGGGTTAGTGAAGATTCTTTCCCAATCTGTAGGCAGTCGTTTTGTTTTGATGACGGTATCCTTTGCTTTACAGAAACTTTTCAGTTTCATGAGGTCCCATTTATTGATTGTTGCTCTTAGAGCCTGTGCTGTTGGTGTTCTGTTCAGGAAGTTGTCTCCTGTGCCAATGAGTTCTAGGCTGTTCCCCACTTTTTTTTCCAATTGATTTAGGGTATCTGGTTTTATGTTGAGGTCCTTGATCCACTTTGACTTTAGTTTTGTGCAGGGTGATAAATATGGATCTATTTTCAGTTTTTTGCATGTAGACATCCAGTTGGTCCAGCACCATTTGTTGAAGATGCTGTCTTTTTTCCATTGAATGGAATTGGCTTCTTTGTCGAATATCGAGTATTCATAGGTGTGTGGATTTATTTCTGGGTCTTCTATGCGGTTCCATTGATCCTCCTTTCTGTTTCTATGCCAGTACCATGCAGTTTTTATTACTGTTGCCCTGTAGTACAGCTTGAGATCAGGAATGGAGATACCTCCAGATGATCTGTTGTTGTACAGGATCATTTTGGAGATTCTGGGTTTTTTGTTTCTCCATGTGAAGCTGAGAATCTTTTTTTCAAGGTCTGTAAAGAATTGAGTTGGTATGTTGATGGGAATTGCATTGAATCTGTAGATTGCTTTTGGCAGTATGGCCATTTTCACAATGTTAATCCTACCAATCCATGAGCACGGGAGATCTTTCCATCTTCTGATATCTTCTTCGATTTCTTTCTTCAGAGACTTGAAGTTTTTCTCAAACAGGTCTTTCACTTGCTTGGTTAGGGTCACACCAAGGTACTTTATGTTATTAGTTGCTATTGTGAAGGGTGTTGTTTCCCTAGTTTCTTTCTCAGCTTTTTTGTCTTTGGTATATAGGAGGGCTTCTGATTTTTTTGAGTTGATTTTGTATCCTGCCACTTTGCTGAAGGTGTTTATCAGCTGAAGGAGTTCTCTGGTTGAAATTTTGGGGTCGCTCATGTATACTATCATATCATCTGCAAATAGTGACACTTTGACCTCTTCCTTTCCGATTTGTATCCCCTTGATCTCCTTTAGTTGTCTTATTGCTCTGGCTAGGACTTCAAGTACTATGTTGAAGAGATATGGGGACAATGGACAGCCTTGTCTTGTCCCTGATTTCAGTGGGATTGATTTAAGTTTCTCTCCATTGAGTTTGATGTTAGCTATAGGCTTGCTATATATTGCCTTTACTATGTTTAGGTATGTGCCTTGTATCCCTGATCTCTCCAAGACTTTAAACATGAATGGGTGTTGGACTTTGTCAAATGCTTTTTCGGCGTCTAAGGAGATGATCATGTGGTTTTTCTCCTTCAGTTTGTTTATGTAGTGGATTACATTGATGGATTTCCGTATGTTGAACCACCCTTGCATGCCTGGGATGAAGCCTACTTGGTCATGGTGGATGATATCTTTGATGTGTTCTTGGATTCGGTTTGCAAGTATTTTATTGAGTATTTTTGCGTCAATGTTCATAAGAGAGATAGGCCTAAAGTTCTCTTTTTTTGTTGGGTCTTTGTGTGGTTTAGGTATTAAGGTGACTGTGGCTTCATAGAATGAGTTTGGTAGTGTTCCTTCTGTTTCTATTTTGTGGAATAGCTTGAGGAGAATTGGAGTTAGCACTTCTTTGAAGGTCTTGTAGAATTCTGCACTGAAGCCATCTGGTCCAGGGCTTTTTTTGGAGGGGAGACTGTTAATGACTGCTTCGATTTCCTTGGGAGATATAGGGCTATTCAGTCTTTCTACCTGATCTTGACTTAGTTTTGGTAGATGGAATCTTTCAAGAAAATTATCCATTTCATTTAGATTCTCAAATTTTGTGGCATATAGGCTTTTGTAGTATGACCTAATAATTGTTTGGATTTCCTCAGTGTCTGTGGTTATGTCCCCATTTTCATTTCTGATTTTGCTGATCTGGATAGTTTCTCTCTGCTTTTTAGATAGTTTGGCTAAGGGTTTGTCTATCTTGTTGATTTTCTCAAAGAACCAGCTTTTTGTTTCATTGATTCTTTGGATAGTTTTATTTGTTTCTAGTTGATTGATTTCAGCCCTTAGTTTGATTATTTCCAGCCGTCTGCTCCTCTTGGGTGTATCTGCTTCTTTTTTTTCTAGGGTTTTCAGTTGGGCCATTAAGTTGTTTGTATGTGATGTTACGAATTTCTTCTTGCAGGCACTTAGTGCTATAAATTTTCCTCTGAGCACTGCTTTCAATGTGTCCCATAAATTTGGGTATGTTGTGCCTTCCTTTTCATTGAATTCTAGGAAGTCTTTAATTTCTTTCTTTATTTCTTCCTTAACCCAGCTGTCATTGAGTAGTAAGTTGTTCAGTTTCCATGTGCGTGTCGGCTTTTTGTTGTTTCTGTTGTTGTTGAGGTCGAGCTTTAGTCCATGGTGGTCAGATAGTATACAAGGGATTATTTCAATCCTTTTGTATCTGTTGAGGCTTGCTTTGTGGCCCACTATATGGTCTATTTTGGAAAAGGTTCCATGTGGTGCTGAAAAGAAGGTGTACTCTTTTGAGTTTGGGTGAAATGATCTGTAGACGTCTATTAGGTCCATTTGATTTAGGGATTCTGTGAGTGCTTTTATTTCCCTATTTGGTGTCTGTCTAGTTGATCTGTCCCTTGGTGAGAGTGGAGTGTTGAAGTCTCCCACTATTAAGGTATTAGGATCAACGTATGATTTAAGCTTTAATAATGTTTCATTTACGAATGTCGGTGCTCTTGTATTTGGAGCATAGATATTCAAGATTGTGATGTCCTCTTGGTGGATTTTTCCTTTGATGAGAATATAGTGGCCCTCCTTATCTTTTTTGATTAACTTGGGTTGAAAGTCTATTTTATTAGATATTAGGATGGCTACTCCAGCTTGTTTTCTGGAACCATTTGCTTGAAAAACAGTTTTCCAGCCCTTTACTCTGAGGTAGTGTTTGTCTTTGTTGCATAGGTGTGTTTCTTGGATGCAACAGAATGTTGGATCCTGTTTCCTTAACCATTCTGTTAGCCTGTGTCTTTTTATTGGTGAGTTGAGTCCATTGATATTGATAGATAATAGTGACCAATGCATGTTAGTTCCTTTTGTAATGGAGTCGATGATCTAACCCTGTTTCAATGCTTGTTTTCTTTTCATTTTTGTTGGGACATTATCTGTATGCCCTGTTTTCTTGGGTGAATTTGTTTTCATTGGGTTGGAGTTTTCATTCTAGTATCTTCTGTAGGGATGGTTTGCTGTGTAGATATTGTATAAATTTAGTTTTGTCATGGAATATTTTGTTTTCTCCATCTATGTTGATTGAAACTTTGCAGGGTATAGTAGTCTGGGTTGACATTTGTGATCTCTTAGAGTCTCCATGATACTTGCCCAGGCCCTTCTGGCTTTCATAGTTTCTGATGAGAAGTCTGGTGTGATTCTGATAGGTCTACCTTCATATGTTACTTGGCCTTTTTCCCTTGCTGCTTTTAATATCTTTTCTTTGTTCTGTAGATTTAGTGTTTTGACTATGATGTGACGTGATGTGTTTCTTTTCTGGTCTAGTCTATTTGGAGTTCTGTAGGCCTCTTGTATATTTATGGACATCTCTTTCTTTAAGTTGGGAAAATTTTCTTCTATGATTTTCTTGAAAATATTTTCTGGACCTTGGAGTCTGGAGTCTTCTTTTTCATGAATTCCTATTATTCTTAGATTTTGTCTTTTCATAGCATCCTTGATTTCTTGGATATTTTGTGATTGGAACTTTTCTGATTTTACTTTTTCTTTGAGAGAAGTATCCATTTCTGCAAGTGTGTCTTCAGCTCCAGAGATTCTCTCTTCCATCTCTTGTATTCTGTTGGTGATGCTTACTTTTGTGGTTCCTGATCTTTTCTCCAAGTTCTCCAGCTCAAGGGTTTTCTCATTTTGTGTTTTCTTTATTGATTCTAATTCTGTTTTCATGCCTTGCACCATTTCTTTCATGTGTTTGAATTTGGATTCCTGTCTCTCTACGATGGCCTCTATTTTTGTTTTCATTTCCTTCTTATATGCCACTAATTTTTCCTCTACTTGTGCATCTATTTGTTTGGCTATGTTTGCCTGTGTTTCTTTAAGGATATTGTCTATTTCTTCTTTCTTTGCCTCCAATTGACTGGCCATCTCTTTGAAAGACTTGTTCATTTCCTCCTTATGAGCCTCAAATAATTGGGCAAGCATGGCTTTAAAATCATTTTCCTGTGCTTCTGCTGAATTGGTGTATCCATCGGTTTTGGGGTTTGCTGGTGAAGTCATGATGTCCTGATTTATGTTGGAAGTGTTCTTTCGCCTACCTCTGGCCATTGGCTTATCTGAAACCTTCCCTGTTCGTTTTTGGATTCTGCAGATCAGACTGGTGCTGTCTCTCTCTGGTGTCTGGAGAGTTCTTCAGGAAGCTGAGCACTCTCAGCATGTGCTGAGGACTAGCTGTACCTGTGGGAGGAAAGTACGCAGGCGCAAACGGGGCAAATGCAAGCGTGTGTGCGTGCGCGCGCGTGTGTGTCTGTGTGAGTAAGTGTGCGTGGATGAGTTTCTCGAGGGACAGAGTGATGGCTAATGTTGAACCCTTGAGTGTGTGGGAGGGGCTCTACACTGTATATGTCGCAGGCGCTAATGATGATCGTAGCGCAATTTCTGGCATTAACTGTCTTAGCTCCTCAATCAGGCCCACAGGGCAGGAACTTCAATGTCCCTAGTGCCCCTCTGTTTCCCAAAGTGGCTATGTGGGTGGGAGGGGGGTTCGATGCCTGGCTTCTGATTTAGAAGGACCCAGGATCTGGGGAACTGCAGATTCTCAAGGGTGCACTCACTTACAGGCAGGTCTTTTGGCCGAGATCGTGGTATCCGGGGCTCTCTGCTCTCTGGTTTGGCCCTGCTTCTTTGATGTGTTCCGCCAGTTCTGTGCTGCTGTCACTGCCAGGTTCTGAGGTCTTGCTGCAGCTGGAGATTTCAGGGTGATCACTTCAGCAGGGATGGGGTAACCAGGCTCTCTGTTCTCTGGTTTGGCCCTGGTTAGTCTTAAACTGGAGGGCTGTGGTGCCCCGCCAGTTCAGTACTGCTCCGCTGCCACGTCCCGCTGTAACTGGAGACTGGCTTGCTAGTCCCAATGCTTTCTGGGATCTCTTCGTTGTGCTCTCCAAGCTTGGGAAACCCAGTGCCTGGTGTGTCCAGGTTGTATGACGATTCTGCCTGGTTTCGGTGAGTATATAGCGTATTCTCGGTCACTGTGGGATTGGGCGGGCCGCTCCTTCAGTGATGGCGATCCTGCGGAGCTAGTATGGTGTCTAGCAGATTCGCGCCCTGGGAGGATGGTGCAGCCGCTGCGCGAATCTGGGACTCCGGGGCACATACTGCTGGCTTTTGTCTGCCGCTAAAGTGCTTGGGGCTCCGTCTCAGTGGTTGTATACCCCAGGCAGTTAGGTCTGCGCTGAGAAAGATGAGTCCGCTGTGCCGCTGTGCAGAGGAGGAAGGAGGTCTGGACTTGAGTTTTATGCACAGTGATAAGTATGGATATATTTGCATTCATCTTCTGGCAGTCATTCAGTTTGATCGCTACCATTTGTTGAAGATGCTGTCTATTTCCAGTGTATATTTCTGGGTTTGTTATAAAAATCTCAGGTGTCCATACTGGATTTTCAGATTGATTCCATTGATCAATGTTTTTGTTTTTATACCAATACCATGTTGTTTTTGTTATTATACCTCTGCGGTACAATTTGTGGTGGGGAATAGTTATAACTTCAGCAGTTCTTTAATATTTCAGGATTTTGCTTTTAGCTATCCTGAATTTTTTGTATTTCCATATTTATCTAATTTTTTTTAATTCCTATGAAGAATTGAGTACACATTTTGATGGAGACTGTGCTGAATCTGTAGATTGCTTTTCACAGGATAGCCATTTTTACTATAATAATCTTACTGATTCATGAGTTCAGGGGCTCTTTCTAATATCTGATGTCTCTTCAGTGTCCTAAAACTTTTATTATATATGACTTTTAATTCCTTGGTTAGTACTATCTCCATATTTTTGAAAGTTAATGAAAGGTTTTGTTTCCCTTGCTATATTATCAGTCTGCTTGTTCTTTGCACATGGTAGGGCTACTGATTTTTGTGAGTTAACGTTGTATCATCTTGCTTTGCACAATATGTAATGTCAACTGTAGAAGTTTCTTGATGGGTTTTCCAGGGTCATTTGTTTGTGCAATCATACCATGTGAAAATAAAATAAAATAATAAACTAAAATACTTGGATTTCTTCCTCTCCAGTTTGTATCCCCTTGGTTTTGTTTAGTTATCTTATTGCTCTAGCTGTGACATCATGTACTATTTTGAATAGATTTGGAGAGTGGACTACCTCATCTTGCTCTTGATTTTAGTTACAAATCTTTAAGTTTCTTTTCATTTAAGATGGTATTGATTGTGGGTATTGACTTGTTGTAAATTACATTTTCATGCTGATATATGTATTTTGTATCTCTAATTTCTTTAGGATTTCTATCGCTAAGGGATGTTGGATTTTCTCAAAGCCCTGTTCTGCACCTAAAGAGATGGTCATGTGATTTTTGTCTTTCAGTTTGTTTATGTAATGTAGTAAGTATAACATTTTCTGTATGTTCAATACCAGGCCTGCAACTTTGGTATGAAGCCTACTTTGTCATGATGGATAATCTTTTTTTTTTTTGATAATTGGTGTTCAAGTATTTTACTGTGAATTTTTTGATCTGCTTGAAAGAAAAAGTGGTTTGTAATTGTTTTCTTTGTTGAGTCATTGTGTGGTTTAATGTGTAATTTTCATTAAAAACTGATCCAATGGTCCTTCTGTTTCTATTGTGCAGAATAATTTGAGGAGTACTGATGTTAATTCTTATAGTTGAATTCTTCCCTGAATGCATATGGTACTGTGCTTTTTTTGAAGGGTGAGATTAAGGAAATTTTAATTACTGGTACTGTTTCATCATGTTGTAGATCTGATTAAATTTCTTATCTGGTTTTTATTTTAACTTTTATAAAACATATATATCAAGAAATCCATCCATGTTTTAGGTTTTCGAAGTCCTTAAAATTCTCTGGATTTCTTTGGTATCTCTTGTGATGTTCCCCTTTTCATGTTTAATTTTATTAGTTTGGATCTTCTCTATATATAGTTTGTTTATGCCCATTTCTATTTTATTGATTTCAGCCATGAATTTAAGTATTTTTTGATAGCTGCTTTTTCAAGTGTTAATTCTTATGTTCAAGAGCTTTCAAGTGTGTTCCTAAATTGTTAAGAGTTCTCACAATTTTTTTTGTATGCACTTAGTGCTCTGACCTTGCCTTTTAGAGTTCCTTTCATTGTGTCCCACAGTTTTGAGTTTGTTGTATTTTCAGATATGTAATTTTAGCTGTAGTATTGTTTTATGAACTTAGGTGCCCTTGAGTTTGTTAAAAATTTCAATTTCCTCTTAGTGGGGTATTTTCCTTTGATGAGTATGTAGTGCTTGTTTCTATCTCTTTTGATTAGTTTTTTTTAAGTCTATTTTTTTTTACATATTAAAGTGGCTTCACCAGCTTGCTTCTTCAGTCTATTTGCTTGGAATAACTTTTTCCATGATTTTACCCTTATGTGATATTTATTCTTGATGGTAAGATATTTTTGTTAGATGATACAGAAAGATGGATCCTGTTTTCTAATTTGGTCTGCTAGTTTGTTTCTTTTATTGGAATTGGGGAATTGATACTATTATTGAGAGTTATCACTGAACAGTATTTATTGATCCTTTATTTTCCTATCAGTTTTTGAGTTTCCCTTGACTGCTTTTGATTCTCTGGTCTGGAATTATTTGTTCCTTTTGTTCTTTTTGGTGTGGTTAACCTCTTAGAGTGAAATTTTCCTTTTGGTGCTATCTGTAGAGTTGGATTAGTAGACAGGCATTGGTTAAATTTAGTTTTATCTTGGGGTTTTTCTCTTTCTCTGATGATTGTGATTGACAGTTTATCTGGGTATGCGTACTCTCATTTGGCATCTTTGTACCCTCATAGTTTGTATAATATCTGTCCAAGCCCAAGCCCTTCTGGTTTTTATGTCTTCATTGAGAAGCCAGTTGTTAGCCTTTATATGTTACTTGGTAATTGTCTTTTGTATGTTTTAATTAACCTTTGTTTGCTCTGCGAATTTAGTGCTGGGGTTATTATGTGTCAAGGTGACTTCGTTTTCTGGTCAAGTCTATTTGATGTTATTTATGCTTCTTGTATATTGCTAGGTTTCCTTTAGTGAGTCTATTTTACTTAAATGTCTTGAGCTGTTTTCATTATTACATTCAACTGTTTATGTTTTCGCAGACATCTTTGTGTTTCATTGAGTTAATAAATAGATTTATTCATGTCCTCTTTAAAATCCTTGAACACATTAATAATTACTATTTTCAACTCCTAGTCTTGTTCTTCAGCTATATTGCATTACACAGGGCAGTCTGTAGTAGGGTTAATAGGTCCTTGTCAAGTCATATTGGCTGTTCATAATTGTCTTTTGGACCTGGTGTCTAGCCATCTTGAGTTAGGATGATTGAGGTGATTTGCAGGTGTTGATATTTGGAATTTTGTGTTGTTTTTTTGTTGTATGGGTGTTCCATTCTTTCATATATGTTGCTTTCTTTGCAACAAAAAGTGTTGTGGCTATGGGTTCGTTTGTAGAGAATGCTTCTGCAGGCCAGTGGGTAACAGAGAGGAATAGAGATGAGGTAGGAGACAGAAAGCTGAAAGAGGCTGTGGGGATCTAGGCTACACTAAGAGGTAGGGTCTGCAGAGGTTTCTGATGAAAGACAGCTACAAATAAGCTGCAGTAGGAAAAAGACTATGTCTCATCTTGAGAGAAAGAAATAAAAAGAGGACTCTGGGTCTGTAAAAAGAGATGAAAGCTCCAGTACATGGAGAGTTGACACAGGAGGAAGGGCTCCTACAAGCAGGCTTGATAGAGAAATGGGGGTAAGTCTGGAGAGATGGTAGTAGAGGACAGGAAGGATAATGAAAGTCACTACCTGAGTCCCAGCCCTCTTTAGCCACTATGAGTCCCTGGTAGAAAATGTTTCCAGGTTTCAGAGGCTGGTATAAAAGATGGACTACAGGAGAAAGCTGTTAAAAGGCTTCTAAGGAAAGAGTTAAGGTGCATGAGCACATAGAAGCAGAGTCCCTAGGGAATCACCATAATTATCTGAAGTCTCTCTTAATTGGTAAAAATAATCAAAGTTTTTCACAAAGAATATAACAAAGAGCCAGGCAGTGATGGAGAAGTCCTTTAATTCCAGAAATTGAAGGAAGACCCGGCTAGATCTATGAGTTCAAGGCCAGGCTGCTCTGCAGATTGAGTTCCAGGACAGCCAGGGCTACACAAAGAATCCCTGTCTTCAAAAGCAAACAAACAGTATAACAATGGATTTATTGTTTGAAATAGCATGAATATTCACAAGATTCCAAATAAGGAAACTATTGTAAAGTGGACTAAAATACTCAGAATTTATAGCAAATAATCTTTATTGGGTGTGTGTGTTTATCTATGCATGCTTGTGTGCATGTGCCCATGATTACAGTTGTGTATGGTATATAATTTACTCACATTTTTCTTCTTACATATATTTAGTGAAATCTATCATACTACCACAAATTTATTTTATTTTTAAATTATAGATATAATTGTGTGTGTGATCATGTGTGAGTAAATCTCTTGTGTGCAGGTGGTCACACAGTCCAGAAAAAGGTGTTGGAATCTCTGCAGGTGATGAGTCCTGGGAACTGAACTGGGGATCTCAGCAAATATAGCAGGTTCTCTTAATTACCAAGCCATCTTTCCAGACACAATAGCAGCCTTATTTTTTAAAATTTTATTTATTTATTTATTTAAATTTATTCACATTGTATCCCCACTGCATCTCCCTCCCTCATCTCCTCACAGTCCTACTCACACTCCCTCTTCTCCCCCTCTGTCCTTTTCCTAGTCCCCTGGTAGGGTAGGACCTTCTCCTCTTCTATCTGACCCTAGCTTATCAGGTCTCATCAAGGCTCCCTGCATCATCTTCCTCTGTGGCTGGGCAAGGCTGCACCCCTTAGGGGGAGGTGATCAAAGAGCCAGTCACTGAGTTTATGACAGAGACAGGGACTGTAACAGACTGACTTGGAAACTGAGAAGCTTATGGGCTTCCTCTGAGAAGGGGGTCTAGGTCATCTCCATGCATGAACCTTGGTTGGAGTATCTGTCTCTGCAGGCAACCCTGGGCCCAGATTTTTGGTTCTGTTGGTCTCCTTGTGGAGTTCCTGTCCCCTGCAGGGCTTTCTATCTCCCTCTTCTTTCATAGGATTTCTGGCACTCTGCCCAATGTTTGGCTATAGTCTCGATTTTGCCTTCAATACCCTGGTGGGTAGAGTCTTTCAGAGATCCTTTGTAGAAGGCACCTGTCTTGATCCTTCTCTTCTCCTACTTCTGATGTCTATCCTGTTTGCCCTTCTGAATGAGGACTAAGCATCTTCTGTAAAGAAAACAAAACATTTAAAAGTTTGGCTGCATCTTCCCATAGAGAAACACTTAAAGAAATACCCAACATCCTTAGTCATAAGGGAAATGCAAATCAAAAAGACCCTGAGATTTTATCTTACACCCATTAGAATGGCTAAGATCAAAAACTCAAGTGACAACACTGGAGAGGATGTGGAGAAAGAAGAACGCTACTCTATTGCTGGGGGGAATGTAAACTTGTACAACCCCTTTGGAAATAAATCTGGCACTTTCTCAGATAATCAGGAATAGTGCTACCTCAAGATCCAGCTATACCTCTCCTAGGCATATATCCAAAAGATATTCAAGCATACAACAAGGACATTTGCTCAACCATGTTCAGAGTAGTTTTATTTGTAATACCCAGAATCTGGACACAATCCAGATGTCCCTCAGTTGAGGAATGGATGCAGAAATTCTGGTACTTTTACACAATGGAATACTACTCAGCAATTAAAAACAAGGAAATCATGAAATTTGCAAGGAAATGGTGGTAACTAGAAAGGATCATCCTGAGTGAGGTATCCCAGAAGGAGAAAGACACACATAGTATATATTGACTTATAAGTGAATATTAGACATGCAATAAAGGAAAAGCATGCTAAAATCTGTACACCTAAGAAAGATAATCAAGAAGGATTATTAATTATTAATCTTCATTCAGAAAGCCAAATATGACGGACATCAGAAGAGGGAAAAAACAGGGAAAAGGACAGGAACCTACCACAGAGGGCCTCTGAAAGACTCTACCCAGCAGAGTATCAAAATATATGCTGAGACTTATAGCCAAACTTTGGGCAGAGTGCAGAGAATCTTATGAAAGAATGGGGAGATAGAAAGACCTGGAGGGGACAGGAGCTCCACATGGAGAATAACAGAACCAAAAAATCTGAGCACAGGGGTCTTTTGTGAGACTTTTACTCCAAAAAAGGACAATTCATGGAGATAACCTAGAATCCTTGCACAGATGTAGCCCATGGCAGCTCAGTGTTCAAGAGGGTTCCCCAGTAATAGGAACAGGGACTGTCTCTGACATGAACTCTTGGGCTGGCTCTTTGATCACCTCCACCTGATGGGGCGCAGCCTTACCAATCCACAAAGGAAGACAAAGAAGCCAGTCTCAATGAGATCTGATAGACTAGGTTCACATGGAAGGGGAGGAAGACCTTCCCTATTATTGGACTCGGGGAGGGACATAAGAGAAGAAGAGGGAGGAAGGGTGGAATTGGGAGGAGATGGAGGAGGGGGATACAGCTGGGATACAAAGTGAATAAACTGTAATTAGGACCAAATATATCCTGGCACAGGGTCTTTTCTGACACTGACACTCAACCAAGGACCATCTATGGATATAACCTAGAACTTCTGCTCGGATGTGGCCCATGGTAGCTCAGTAACCAAGTAGTTTTCCAAAGTAAGGGGAACAAGGACTATTTCTAACAGGATCTTAAGAGTAGGCTCTTTGACCTCCCCCCCCCAGGGGAGGAGCAGTCCTGTTAGGCCACAGAGGAGGACTTTGCAGCCAGCCCTGAAAATACCTGATAAAACAGGGTCAAATGAAAGGGGAGGAGGTCCTCCCCTATCAGTGGACTTGGACAGGAGCAGGGAGGAGATCAGGGAGGGAGTGTGGGGTTGGGGAGGGAATGAGGGAGCGGGATACAGCTGGGACACAGAGTTAACAAAATGTAACTAAAAAGAAAAATAAAATTAAAAAAAATTTAAAAAATAAAATAAAAATTTAAAAATATAATAATACAAAATATGTAAAAGGATCATTGCTTTATATAAAGGTACAGAACAAGATATGTAACTTTTTGTTAAGATCAGGATGAAGTAGTAATCTTTATATTTTGGCAAGAAAAAAATATTTTTACCTCACTATATACTGTGTGGTTTGTTGTGGTCATATTTCTTAAATAGAATCTCAGCAGTGAAGGAAGAAAATATCATAAACTTTTATGGCAATAAAAGAAGTAATTGTTTATTGACCATTTTGACCTTTCTTAGTGTGCCCAAATTAACTAACTGTGATATCTCCAAATTCTGGAAGTCTATGTGTATACAGAAATTCTCAAATCCTGCTAATAAAATAAGTAAACACTCTATTATCCTTGCTAGTTACAGCTGTAATCACAATTAGTCAAGTACTCAAGGATCTTTCATATCTAGATTAAAAATTAGCAAGCTCATAGGTAATTAAATGAAAATCTTACTGGTTTGTAGTTTTTGTACTTTGAATGGTAGTGTCTTCTATAGGCTCAGATATTTAAATACTTGCTTCCCTGTTGGTATTATTTGGGTTAGTTAGGAAATGTGGCCTTTGTGGAAGAAGTATATCATTGGATGTAGGCTTTGAGAGTTTAAAGACTTGCACCACTCCTAGTTCTCTCTCACTTCTCTCATCTTATGGTAAAGGATGTGAGCTCTAGCATTCTTTAGCCAGTATGCCTGTTGCTTGGTGTTATGTCTTTCTGCTGTGATGCATACCTATTCCTTTGAACCATAATGCTATTCCTTTTATAAATTGTGTTGGTAATGGTATTTTATCATAACAATAAACAATTAACTAATACAAAACTTTTATTCAAAGAGGCTCTTGAGGTTCCCATCAAACAATATAGCCTCTTGTTGATGCTTCTGATTGCCCATCCAAACTACATGATGAGACCCTGTTTTTGATGCCACTTCATACTGCAGTTGTAGGACATAGAGAAATGAAAAAGAAAATGAGCTGGAAGCTTTCAATCCATTGAATGTCTTTCACAAAGCAATGATACGTTTTGCAGGCTTCCAGGGAAGAAAAGGAATCAACAGTTTTACCAGCTGTGCACTCTATTTACTAAAGAACCAAATTTCTCTACTGGATGTCATCACGGTCAATCCACAGTATTTAGCTGGTAAATGGTCTGGTCTAGTTGATCTAAAATTACTATGCTCAGGTGTTTATTAGATTATCAAGAGTTACCAGAGTGCTAGGTTCTGCTGAGTCACTTACTTTTTTACATTCAGACATATTAAATCGGCTAGAAAAAAAGTGGGGAATACCCTAGAACTCATTGGCACAGGAGAAAACTTCCTGAACAGAACACCAACAGCACAGGCTCTAAGAGTAACAATCAATAAATGGGACCTCATGAAACTGAAAAGCTTCTGTAAAGCAAAGGACACTGTCATCAAAACAAAGTGACTGCCTACAGATTGGGAAAGAATCTTCACCAACCCTTTATCTGAGAGAGGACTCATATCCAGTATATATAAAAAACTAAAGAAGCTGAAAAGCAGCAAATCACGTAATCCACTTAAAAAATGAGGAACAGAGCTAAACAGAGAACTCTCTACTGTAGAGGAATATCGAATGGCAGAGAAGCATTTAAAGAAATGCTCAACCTCATTAGCCATTAGGGAAATGCAAATCAAAACAACCCTGAGATTTCGCCTTACACCCATCAGAATGGCCAAAACCAAAAACTCAAGTGACAACACATGCTGGAGAGGTTGTGGAGAAAGGGGAACCCTTCTCCACTGCTGGTGGGAATGTAAACTTGTACAACCACTCTGGAAATCAATCTGGTGCTTCCTCAGACAACTAGGGATAGCGTTTCCTCAAGATCCAGCCATACCAGTCCTAGGCATATATCCAAAAGAGGCTCAAGTACACAAAAAGGACATTTGCTCAACCATGTTTGTAGAAGCTTTATTTGTAATAGCCAGAAGCTGGAAATAGCCCAGATGCCCCTCAACTGAAGAATGGATGCAGAAATTGTGGTACATCTATACAATGGAGTATTACTCAGCAATGAAAAATAAGGAAATCATGAAATTTGCAGGTAAATGGTGGGACCTGGAAAGGATCATCCTGAGTGAGTTGTCCCAGAAGCAAAAAGACACACACGATATATACTCACTCATATAAACATACAACATAGGATAAACCCACTAAAATCTGTACATCTAAACAAACTAAGCAAAAGAGAGGACCGTAACTAAAATGCTCAATCCCCATCCTGAAAGGCAAAAAGGATGGACATCAGAAGAGAAGAAAACAGGAAGCAACCTAGGAACCTGCTACAGAGGGCCTCTGAAATCCAGGAGAAGAAAACAGGAAACAACCTAGGAACCTGCCACAGAGGGCCTCTTAAAGCCTCTGCCCTGCAGACTATCAAAGCAGATGCTGAGCCTGAGGGCCAACTGTCGGGCAGAGTGAATGGAATTTTATGTTAGAAGTGGGATATAGCAAGAGCTGGAGAGGACAGGAACTCCATAAGGAGAGAAACAGAACAAGAAAATTTGAACACAGGGAACTTCCCAGAGACTCATACTCCAACCAAGGACTATTCATGGAGATAACCTAGAACCCCTGCACAGATGTAGCCCATGGCAGTTCAGTGTCCAAGTGGGTTACATAGTAATTAAAAAAAAATTACTATGTAATTTTATGTCAGAGGGACTGCCTCTGACATAATCTGGTTGGCCTGCTCTTTGATCACCTCCCCCTGAGGGGGGAGCAGCCTTACCAGGCCACAGAAGATGACAGTGCAGCCACTTCTGATGAGAACAGATAGACTAAGATCAGAAAGAAGGAGAGGAAGACCTCCCTTATCAGTGGACTTGGGGAGGGGCATGTATCCAGAAAGGGGAGGGAGGGTGGGATCAGGAGGGGAGGAGGGAGGGGCTTATGGGGGGATACAAAATGAATAAAGTGTAATTAATAATAATAATATTAAAAGATCTTTTTAAAAGCTGTCCTAATAGGTAGCTGATATTTTTAAAATAAAATTCAATTAACTTTGTTCCTTGAAAAATTTCTAGATGTACATAGTTCATTCCTACTCAGTTTTAACTTTTAAGTCTCTTACCCCCATTCATATCTTTGTTTTTTTGTGGCTCACTTAGTTTAACTCGGACAAGCTCTGTGATAATGGCTTTGGAACTAAAACCTAGATCTCAGAAGGACAGGCATTATTCTAGTTACTTTGAAGGGAGATGGTTTTAATGGAAATCATATATATATATATATATATATATATATATATATATATAATGGGTAAACTGAGAAAAATCTAGAGATCTAGAGATGATCAACTGGAAAGACTGAAGGGTAACCATTTACTTCCGCTGAAGAATGTAAAGACATGCAAGCTATCGAGTCACACACACACACATTCACACAAATGAAGGCATCAAAGCTTAAGAAACATCTTCAAGTATATGAGAAAATAGTTTCAGAAGGAAATTAGGCAGTTGAACCTTTTATAATTGCAGTGAGAAAAAAAAGTGACTTCCATCAAACCATGTGAAATAGAAACACAGGCTTTTTGTTTAGTAGGAAATCAAAGACTTTGGAACAAGATAATTTAAAAATATATTTCATGGTTATTAGCTATGTAGAAATGGTGTATATGATTGATCCCACAATGTTAAAGTTAAAGGAAAAATAAAGTGAATATCAGAGTTAAAAACAAAACAAAATAATACTATGCTTTATACAATATGACTCCTGAGATCTTTATAGTATATATGGGAAGATAGTAGAAATGGAATAAATATTTTGTGAAGATAATAGAGAGAGCATATAAACATCTGTGGACCTCTATTTTGGGAGAGCTACCACAAATGAGTCACTGCAGACACATACATATTTTTGTATGCATTGTTCATTCTATCTTTTTTGATGAATTTACAGTGTTCCCTTCAGGTTTAGAGTTAATATAAAACATATCTTTGCTAGAAGAATGGAAAAGTGTTTTTTAAGATTTTTAATTAATTTATTTTGTGTTAATTATATTTTATTCAGTTTGTATCCCAGCTGTAGCACCCTTCCTCTTCTCCTAAAAATCCCACCCTCCCTTCCTCATCTTTTCCCATGCTGCTCCACAAGTCTACTAATAGGAGAGGACCTCCTCCCCTTTCCATCTGACCCTAGGCTATCAGGTCCCATCAGGACTGGTTGCATTGTCTTCCTCTGTGCCCTGGTAAAGCTGCACACCTATGCCAGGGGGAGGTACTCAAAGAGCCAGCCACTGAGCTCATGTCTGAGACTGTCCCTGCTTCCATTTCTAGGGATCCCATTTGGACACTGAGCTGCCATGGGCTACATATGTGCAGGGGTTCTAGGTTATCTCCATGAATGGTCCTTGGTTGGAGTGTCAGTCTCAGAAATGACCCGTGAGACCAGATTTTTTATTCTGTTGCTCTCCTTGTGGAGCTCCTATCCCCTGCAGGACTTTCTTATCCCCCCTTTCTTTCATAAGATAACCTGCACTCTGCCCAAAGTTTGGTTATGAGTCTCAGCATCTGCTTTGATACCCTGCTAGAAAGAATCTTTCAGAGGTCTTCTGTGGTAGGCTACTGTCCTGTTCCCTGTTTCTTCCAATGTCTGTCCTGATTGCCTTTCTGAATGAAGAATGAATATCTTACCCAGGGTTCTCCTTCTTGCTTAGCCTCTTTAGGTGTACAGATTTTTGTAGGTTTATCCTATATTATGTGTCTAATATCCACATATAAGTGAGTATATATCATGTGTGTCTTTTTCCTTCTGGGATATCTCACTCAGGATGATCTTTCCTAATTCCCACCATTTGCCTGCAAATTTCATGATTTCCTTGTTTTTAGTTGCTGAGTAGTATTCCATTGTATAAATGTATCACAATTTCTGCATCCATTCCTCAATGGAAGGACATATGTTTTGTTGTTGTTGTTGTTGTTGTTGTTGTTGATGTTGTTGTTTTTCCAGATTGTGGCTACTACGAATATGGCTGCTACCAACATGGTTGAACAAATGTCCTTGTTGTATGCTTGAGCATATTTTAAATATGTGCCTAGGAGTGGAGTGGTATAGCTGGATCTTGAGGTAGCAATATTCCTAATTGTCTGAGAAAGCACCAGATTTATTTTCAAAACTATTTCACAGGTTTGCATTCCCACCAGCAATGGAGAAGGGTTCTGCTTTCTCTACATCCTCTCCAGCATGTGTTGTCACTTGAGTTTTTGATCTTTGCCATTCTGGTGAGTGTAGCGTGAAATGTGAGGGTTGTTTTTATTTGCATTTCTCTGCCATTCAATATTCTTCTTTTGAGAATTCTCTGTTTATCTCTGTACCCCATTTTTTAATTGGATAACTTGGTTTGTCAGTGTTTAACTTCTTAAGTTCTTTATATATTCTGAATGTTAGTCCTCTGTCAGATGTAGAGTTGGTAAATATACTTTCCCAGTTTGTAGGCTGTCAATTTGTTCTCATAACAGTGTCCTTTGCTTTACACAAGTTTTTCAGTTTCATGAGATCCCATTTATTGATTATTGCTCTTAGAGCCTGTACTGTGGGTGTTCTGTTCAGGAAGTTGTCTCTTGTGCCAATGAGCTCAAGTCTCTTCCCTACTTTTTCTTCTAACAAGATTAGTGTGTCTGGTTCTATGTTGAGGTCTTTGATCCACTTAGACTTTAGTTTTGTGCAAGGTGATAAATAAGGATATATTTTGCATTTTTTCTACGTGTAGACATCCAGTTACACCACCACCATTTGTTGAAGATGCTGTCATTTTTTCATTGTATGGTTTTGGCTCCTTTGTCAAAAATCAAGTATCCATCAGTGTGTGCATTTATTTCTGGGTATTCTATTCTATTCCATTGATTCACCATTCTGTTTCTGTCCCAGTACCATGCAGTTTTTATTACTATTGCTCTGTAGTACAGCTTGAGATCAGTGATGGAGATACCTCCGGACAATCTGTTTTTGTACAGAATTGTTTTAGCAGTTGTTGGGTTTTTGTTTTTCCATATGTAATTGAGTATTTTTCTTTCATGTTCTATAAAGAATTGTGTTGTCATTTTTATTTGAATTGCATTGAATCTGTAAATTGCTTTTGGCAGAATGGCCTTTTTCACTACATTCGTCCTACCGATCCATGAGCATGGGAGATCTTTCCATCTTCTGATATCTACATGAATTTCTTTCTTCTGAGACTTGGAGTTTTTTTGTTTTGTTTATTTTTTTTTCAAACAGATATTTCACTTGCTTGGTTTTAGTCACACCAAAGTACTTTATGTTATGAGTGGCTTCTGTGTAAGATGTATTTTTTTTCTAATTTCTTTCTCATCCCTTTTGTCTGTCATATACAGGAGGACTACTGATTTTTATTTATTTATTTTTTTTGAGTTAATATTGTATCCACCCACTTTGCTGAAGGCGTTTATCAGATGAAGGAGTTTTCTGGTCCAATTTTTATTGCATCCTTGATTTATTGGATGTTTTATGCTTGGATCTTTTCTGATCTTACTTTCTTTGAAAGATGTATCAGTTTCTGCAATTGTATCTTCAGCGCCTCTTCCATCTCTTTTATTCCATTAGTGATGCTTACCTTTGCTGTTCCTGATATTTTTTATAAGTTCTTCAGCTCCAGGGTTTTCTCTGTTTGTGTTTTCTTTGTTGATTCTAATTCTGTTTTAATGTCTTCCACCACTTCCTTCATCTGTTTGAATGTGGATTCCTGTCTTTCCATGAAGGCTTCTATTTTTTTTTTCTACTTCCTCTATATATACCTCTGTGTGTGCCTCTACATGTGCCTCTATTTGTTTGGCTGTATTTGCTTGTATTTCTTTGAGAGCTTTGTTTGTTTCCTCTTTATGTGCCTCTAATAACTGGATAAGGATAGGTTTGAAATCTTTTCCCTGCGTTTCTGATTAATTAGAATATCTATTCATTTTGGGGGTTGCTGGTAAAGCCAGAATGTCCTGATTTCTTTTGGATGTGTTATTTAGCCTGCCTGTAGCCATCTGCCTATCGGTAACCCTCTCTGTTTCTTCTTGGATTCTGTACTTCAGACTGTGTCCCTCTGTCTCTGATATCTGTAGTATACTTTTGGCAGATAAGAGAGGTCTGCTGGTTGGAGAGTGGATGATGGTGTTTCAGCTAATGGAGCAAGGTCGCAGGCACATATGCACAAGCACTGACTTATGTGTGGAAGTTTGCCTTGAAGGACAGGGTGAAATCTCATTTCGATGCCTAGAAGGAGGAGCTTAAGTGCAGGAGGTGGTGCTGACACTGCTCCTGGATGCAAAGTCCATGCGCTGGTGTTCTAAATACTTCTGTGGTTACAGGCATTCCTATTGTCTCCTGGTATTAAGATCTGTCTGGGCTCCAGGAATTATTTGCCTGGACTCCACTGATAGACCCACAGAACAGGGGCTTCAGTGTTGATAATGTTGTCCCAAGAATCCATATGTTGCACACAGTAGGGGTGTGGGTGAGAGTGATCTCATGTCTGGCTCCTAGAGGAGAGGGACCTTGGATCGGGGGCTCTGCAGGCACTCACTTGAAGGCTCACTCATTGGATTGCAGGCCTAATTGGAAAACACCGAGTTCCACCTTTTCTTTACTCTCAGATTTGGGCATCCAGGGGCAAATGAGAGTGTAGGAAATCTGTAAGCTCAGTGGTGTCTACTGTTTGGGCCCCGGGCAGGGAGACCCTTACTTTTGGCAGCAGGGTCTGGTATCTCAGTCACTGAGCACGGATGCTCCTGCTTGGGAAAGCCACCTCTGCCTTCTCAGTCATCCAGCATGGATGCTTCTGCTTGGGCTAGCCTAGGACCCTCCTCAGCTGCAGATATGGTAGGCCTGTACAGCAGCCTGCCACAGCCACAGTCCTGGAAGACCCATACTGCTGCTGCCTCTGCATTCTCTGTCACCATGCAAGGGGCCCCTACTTGGGAAAAACACTGCTGCCTCAGCTGAGCTGGGAGGTCCATTCTTGGGGCAAGGGGAAGTGCAGAGGGGTTGAATATTGGCCACTCTCAGTTCCCGGAGACATCCACCTGTGACTTGGATCCAAACTGTTGCAGCTCATGGGTTGTCTCCTCTCGCCTAGGAAGCCTCAATATTGCTGTTTTGCCTTCAGCTACCCTTCCACTCACCAATTTAAGGATTTCAGATACTGTACCCCTCATATATGGTGCACAGTTGTTGTTGCCATCTTGGACTCTGGTAAAATTGGAAGTATAAATCTACTTTCATTAATAACAACCTTTTATCCCAAACTGCTGAATTAGTTGTCACTTTACAACTTTTTATTTGATTACAATTTTCTATTTTACTATATTTTAAACCTTCTCTCTTGTTTCAAGTTATACAAACATCCATCTACTCTCTTCCCATCCACCCTTTTTTTTTCTTTCCAAATTAATGCTTCATTGAATGTTTTTGAACCACTGGGTAGAAAGATGAGTTTGGGAAAGCTAAATAAATTACAGATGAGGAAAGAAAGAAACATTAACAAGCTTGTGAAGGTATACTGGGAGGTATGGTGAAAAGGAATTTTCTAAAAATAGAGACTTCTGAAAGAAATGGCACAAACTCTGTTATTTAACTGTTTTAGCATGCAAAGTGCCATATCACTTTTAAGATAAACTATAAGGAAATTACCATTGGCATATAATTGTTGAATCCTGACAATTTTCCTATAATTGAACCTAAAATATATTATACTTTAATACTGAAGACTGAGATGAGGATGATAACTTTCTTACATGTTTCATAAAGTTGCAGCTTAAATCTATAAATAACCTATCAAATATAAGTTACTATATAAGAAAGGGAACAAGTATAGTAGCAAACTTTTGTCATTTATTTTTAAATTTTTATTTTGTCTTCACATATTCATTATATATCCAATTGAAACCCTCTTCCTCAACCACCCATGTCCCACCTTCCCTCCCCTTTCCCTTTATCCTCTTCCCTAGTCCATTGGAAGGTGAGTTTTCCATTAATACCATCTACCCATAGCTTTTTAAGTTTCATCAGGACTCTTTGAATCATCTTTCTCCATGGCAAGGTAATGCTGCATCATCAGGGCTGAGTGATCAGAGAGCAGTCAACTGAGTTCATGGTGGAGGCAGAACCTGATCCCCTCACTCAGATAGCCACATGGAGACTGAGCTGACAATTGGCCACATCTGAGCAGGTAGTCTAGGTCCTTTCCATGCATGGTCCTCCATTGGTACATCACTCTCTGCAGGACCACCAGGGCTCAGATCTTTTAGATTTCTTGGTCTCTGTGTGAGACTCCTGTCCCCTAAAGAAAACACAGGAAATAAATAACCTCACTACAGCACAAGTAAAAGGCACCAAGCACACAAACACACTACCATAACCAATATCAAAATCAAAGTATCAAAAGCCACTGCTCTTTAATATCTCTCAACATCAATGGATTCAATTCTCCAATAAAGAGACACAGACTAACAAAATAGATGCATAAACAAGACCCAACAATCGGTTGCATACAAGAAACACACCTAAGTCACAAAGATGCACATTACCTGAGAGTAAAGGGCTGAAAGATGGTTTTCCAAGAAAATGGAGCCAAGAAGCAAACAGGAGTAGCCATTCTAATACCTAATAAAATAAACTTTCAACCAAAATTAATCAAAAGAGATGGGGAAGGACACTTCATACTCATCAAGTGGAAATTCCATTAGGAAGATATTAAAATCCTGAACATCTATTCCCCACATACAAGAGCACCCACATATATAAAAGGAACATTAATAAAACTTAAACCACACATAGATCCCCACACATTAATAGTGGGAGACTTCAAAACCCCACTCTCAACAACGGACAGGTCAACAAAACAGAAATTAAACAAAGAAACAATAACTCTGACAGATTCCATGACTCAAATGAACCTAACAGACATCTCCAGAACCTTTCATGCAAACACAAAGGAATTTAACTTCTTCTCAGCACCCCCTGGAACCTTCTCCAAAACAGATCATATAGTTGTTCACAAAGCAAGCCTCAACAGATACATGAAGATTGAAATAATCCCTTATATCCTATCTGATCACTGTGGACTAAAGCTGGATCTCACAAACAACAGAAATAGCAAAAAGCCTACACACAGGAGGAAACTGAAAAACTTGCTACTAAATGACAACTGAGTCAGAGAAGAAATAAAAAAAGAAATTAAAATCTTCATAGAATTCAATGAAGATGAAGGCAAAACATATCCAAAAATTATGGGACACAATCAAAGCAGTGCTAAGAGGAAAGTTCATAGCTCTAGGTGCCTTCAAGAAGAAATTAAAGGGGCACTTGGGCTGTTATCAGCTTCTGGCTATTACAAATAAAGCTGCTACAAACATGGTTGAGCAAATGTCCTTATTGTGTACTTGAGCCTCTTTTGGATATATGCCTAAGAGTGGTATGGCTGGATCTTGAGGAAATGCTATTCCTAGTTGTCTGAAAAAGTGCCAGATGGATTTCCATAGTGATTGCAAAAGTTTACGTTCCCACCAGCAGTGGAGGAGGATTCCCCTTTCTCCACAACCTCTCCAGCATGTATTGTCTTTTGAGTTTTTCATCTTGGCCATTCTGATGGATGTAAGGTGAAATCTCAGGGTCATTTTGATTTGTCTTTCCCTAATGGCTAATGACATTGAGCATTTCTTTAAGTGTTTTTCTGCCATTGGATATTCCTCTACAGAGAATTCTCTGTTTAGCCGTGTTCCCCATTTTTTAATTGGATTATTTCCTTTGTTGCTTTTCAGTTTCCTTAGTTCTTTATATATACTGGATATTAGCCCTCTGTCAGATAAAGGGTTGGTGAAGAATCTTTCCCAATCTGTAGGCTTTTGTTTTGTTTTGATGATGGTATCCTTTGCTTTATGCACCTCAACTGAAGAATGGATGCAGAAATTGTGGTACATCTACACAATGGAATATTACTCAGCAATGAAAAATAAGGAAATCAGAAATTTACAGGTAAATGGTGGGAACTGAAATGATCATCCTGAGTGAGCTGTTCCAGAAGCAGAAAGACACACGGTATATACTCACTCATATAGATATATAATATAGGATAAACCTACTAAAATCTGTACATCTAAACAAACTAATCAAGAGGGAGAACCCTGACGAAAATGCTCAATCCCAATCCCAAAAGGCAAAGAGGATGGACATCAGAAGAAGAAGAAAACAGGGAACAAGTTAGGAACCTGCCACTGAGGACCTCTGAAAGGCTCTACCCTGCAGCCTATCAAAGCACATGCTGAGACTTATGGCCAACTGTTGGGCAGAGTGCATGGAATCTTATGAAAGAAGCGGGAAATAGTAAAATCTGGAGAGGACAAGGACTCCACAAGGAGTGCAACAGAACCAGAAAATTTGAACACAGGGGTCTTTCCAGAAGCTCATACTCCAACCATGTACCATGCATGGAGATAACCCAGAACCCCTGCACAAATGTAGCCCATGGCATTTTAGAGTTCAAGTGGGTTCCATAGTAATGGGAATAGGGACTGCCTCTGACATAATCTGATTGGCCTGCTCTTTGATCACCTCTCCTGAGGGGGCAGTGGCCTTACCAAACTACCAAATTCAGCCATTCCTGATGAGATCTGATAGACTAAGATCAGAAGGAAGGAGAGGAGGACCTGCCCTATCAGTAGACTTGGGGACGGGCATTCATGAAAAAGGGAGAGGGAAGGAGGGATTAGGAGGGGAGGATGGAGGAGTTTATGGGGGGATACAAGGTGATTAAAGTGTAATTAATAAAAGTTTAAAAAAAAAGAAGAAATTCGAACCATCTCATTCAAGCAACTAAATGGATCACCTAAAAGCCCTTGGAGAAAAAAATGAAGCAGACACACCAAAGAGGATTAGACAGATGGAAATAATCAAACTCAGGGCTGAAATCAATAAATTAGAAACCAATAAAATAATTCAAAAAAATCAATGAAACCAAGAGCTGGTTCTTTGAGAAAATCGACAAGATAAACTTTTAGCCAAACTAACTAAAAGGCAGAGAGACACTATACAAATCAACAAAATCAGAAACGAAAAGAGGGACATAACCACAGACACTGAAAAAATCCCAACAATCATTAGGTCTTAATTCAAAAGACTATACGACACAGAATTTGAAAATGTAAATGAAATGGACAATTTTCTTGACCAATTCCAATTGCCAAAGCTGAATCAAAACCAGGTAAATCAAATAAAAAGTCCTATATACCCTAAAGAAATAGAAGCGGTCATCAAAATTTCCCATGCAAAACAAGCCCAGGGCAGGATGGTTTCAGTGCAGAATTCTACCAGACCTTGAAAGAAAAGCTGAAATCAACAATCTCCAAATTATTCCACAAAATTGAAACAGAAAAAAAAACAAACTACCAAACTCATTCTATGAAGCCATAGTAACCTTGTTACCTAAACGTCACAAAGACCCAAAAATGAAAGAGAACAGGCCAATCTCCCTTATAAACATCAATGCAAAAACACTCAACAAAATACTTGCAAACCACATACAAGAACACATCAAAGATATCGTCCAGTATGACCAAGTAGGCTTCATCCCAGGCATGCAGAGGTGGTTCAATATATGGAAATCCAACAATGTGATCTATCATATAAACAAATTGAAGGAGAAAAAACACAGGAAAATCTCCTTAGATGCTGAAAAAGCATTTGACAAAAATCCAACATTCATTCATGTTTAAAGTCTTGGAGAGATCAGTGATACAAGGCACATACAAAAACATAGTAAAGGCAATATACAGCAAACCTATAGCCAATATCAAACTCAATGGAGAGAAATGTAAATCAATCCCTCTGAAATTAGGGATGAGGCAAGGCTGCCCACTCTCTCCATATCTCTTCAACATAGTTCTGGAAGTCCTTGCTAGAGCAATAAGACAATTAAAGGAGATGAAGGGAATACAAATTAGAAAGGAAGAAGTCCAAGTATCCCTATTTGCAGGCAATATGATAGTATGACTGAGTGACCCCAAAAATTCTAGTCTCTTCGGTGCAGGAAGGTATTGTGCAGGGTATGAAAAGAGAAAACTGGACACCAACCTTGCCACAGACCCTCTTGACCTACAATCTGTCCTGCCTGCAAGGTATACTGGAGTAAGGATGGGACAGAACTTTTGGAAGTACCCAACCAATGTCTGGTTTAACTTAAGGCCCATGCAATGAGAGGGGGTTCATGCCCTACATTGCCTGGATGGACAAGAATAAGAGACTGGATATCTAAAAGATCTAGTATACAAACAACCACAGAGGGCCTCTGAAATACTCTACTCAGCAGGGTATGAAAGAAGATGCTGAGGCTCATAGCCAAATTTGTGCAGAGTGCACGGAATCTTATGAAAGAAGCGGGAGACAGAAAGACCTGGAGGGAACAGGAGCTCCACAAGGAGAGCAACAGATCCAAAACTTCTGGGCACAGGGGTCTTTGCGGAGACTGATACTCCAGGCAAGGACCATGAATGTAGATAACCTAGAACCCCTAAAGAAATGTAGCCATGTTATCTCAGTCTCGAAGTGGGATTTCTAGTAAGGGGAACAGGGACTGTTTCTGACATGAACTCAGTGGCCCTTTGATCACCTCTCCCTGAGAGGGGAGCAGCCTTTCTGACTATATTACAATGCCACAGTAAGTAATCAATAGTGGTTTTAATACTGGTATAAAAACAGGTGCTGTGGTGACTCATACCTTTAATTCTAGAGGTTAAGGCAGGACTGTTCAAAGCCAGCCTTGGTTATGTACTAAGTTCTAAGCCAGAGGCAGATATGTACTGAGATCCTGGCTCCAAAAGAAATAATATTGCACTGGCTTAAAAGTAGTATACATAGACAAGTAGAGAAAAATACAAAATCTGAAAAAAAAAAAAAATAAGTGTATACCACTGTGATCAACTGGTCTCCACAAGAGCATTAAGCATGTACATACAGAAAAGGGTAGTGTCTGCAATGAATGACGTTTGGAACTCAAAATTATGTGAGTATAAAATTGGACCCTTCTGTTACACTGTGCACAAAAAAATCAACACAAAATGGAATGAGGGCATTACTTCTAAAACAGTTAACAAAAACAAACATGCCAAATGAGGCAACAGCGAACTAAAAGGCTTGAGTATGCCAAAAGAAACAACCAACAATGTGAAACAATGATATGCAAGTTTCTCAAATAAATAAACACGAAAACATTGTTTGGGTACAAATTCAGTTATAGATATTTATCCCATGTTAATAAAATTATTAAAGAAATGAACTCCATTTCCCTACTCTCTAATTTTCACTCTGATTAATGGTATGCACTATATATACAATTCAAAGACTCCCAGTTGTCCTGAAATTTCTCTCTGTCTCTCTCTCTCTCTCTCTCTCTCTCTCTCTCTCTCTCTCTCTCTCTGAATTTTGGTGATAAAATTTACTTATGTACTTTTCATTTCAATTCATGGTGATTTTTTTTTCAGACAATACAGACAGACAATCATTGATGTCAGAGAGTGGAAAGTGCAGGACAATATAAATTACTTAGCATAAGAGAGAGTCACTGGACCCTGTCCAGAAAAATAAATACATAATCTATTAAATACTAAAGCCATTAAAGTGAATGAAAGGAAATATATCCTTCTTGTAAAGAAAATCAGATATATATTGTATGAGAGTCATGGCTTAATAAGCAATATATTAATATGTATAAAATAAGTTAGTTTGATGTTCATCTCTGTATAAGCATATTTGAAAACTACTTTATATTAATGGGAAAATGGTTAGTGTGTCTTCCACTCAATAACTGAACCCTCAGGGCCCTGCAGAGACTAATACCCCAACCAAGGACAATGAATGGAGAGTACCTAAAACCCCTGCTCAGATGTGGGTTACCTAGCAAGGGGAGCAGGGGTTTTCTCTTGGAACAACTCAGTGACAGACTCTCTGATCACCTCCCCATTGAGACTGCAGCCTTCCCAGGCCACAGAGGAAGACAATGCAAGCAGTCCTGATGAGACCTGACAGGCTAAGGTCAAATAGAAGGGGAAGAAGACCTCACCTATCAGTGGACTAGGGAAGGAACATAGGGGGAGAAGAGGGATGGAGGGTTGGATTAGGAATAGACTAGGAAGGGGGCCACAGCCAGGATACAAATTGAATAAATTATAATAAATAATAATAAAAAAGAAAAAAGAATTTCACCATGATTTCCCTTTTATACTACATTTCTTCCTCTGTCTAAATTGATATTGATTCATCCAAGTGTATATTGTATTGTATTTTATTTTAGATAATTCCATATCAAAGACAACATATCTAAAACTAGGAAGATCAGTGGACTCTCCATATAGGAATAATTTATTCAAAGGGTCATAGGCAAACATATAAAAGTCAACTACAGAAATGCCTGAAAAATATGAGAAATGAATCTGTTCTTCCCCTTCAAGGCCAGTGCATTCTAGGAGTAATTTATCTTTTGTTTTGTATAAAATTAAATGAATGCCAGGGAGAAATGTTTTCAAATGAAGGAAGATCATTTTAAGTAATATCTAGCTTTACCAAGATTAAGAATGCAAACCAGCTATTAAAAACAAGGAAATCAGTCTCAGGAAAGACCCCTGTGCTCAGATTTTTTGGTTCTGTTGCTCTCCTTGTGGAGTTCCTGTCCTCTCCAGATCTTACTGTTCTCATAAGATTCCCTGCACTCTGCCCAAAGGTTGCCCTTAAGTCTCAGCATCTGCATAGATAGTCTGCGGGGCAGAGCCTTTCAAAGGTCCTCAGTGTCAGGCTCCTAACTTGTTCCCTCTTTTCTGCTTCTTCTGATGTCCAGCCTCTTTGCCTTTCTGGATAGGGATTGAGCATTTTAACAAGAGTCCTCCCTCTTGATTCGTTTCTTTAGGTGTACAGATTTTAGTAGGTTTATTCTATATTATATGAGTGAGTATATACCTTGTGCGTCTTTCTGCTTCTGGGATAGCTCACTCAGGATGATCTTTTCCAGATCCTACCATTTACCTGCAAATTTCATGATTTCCCCTGCATAGATGTAGCTCATGGCAGTTCAGTATCCAAATGGGTTCCATTGTAATAGGAAGAGGGACTGTCTCGACATGAACTGATTGGCCTGCTCTTTAATTACCTTCCCCTGAGTGGGAAGCAGCATTACCAGGCAACAGAAGAGACAATGCAGCCACTCCTGATGAGACATAATTGACTATGATCAGAAGGAAGGAAAAGAAGACCTCCCCTATCAGTGGATGTGGGGAGGAGCATGCATACAGAGGGTGGAAGAAGGGTGGGATTGGGAAGGGAGGAGGGAGGTAACCACAGGGGGGATAAAAAGTGAATAAAGTGTAATTAATAAAGAATTAAAAAAAAAAAAACACAGCACCACTCAGAACAAGGCTGCCCCTCCATCCAAAAAAAAAAAAAAAAAGGAAATCATGAAATGAAATTTGCTGGCAAATGGTGGGAACTAGAAAAGATCATCTTGAGTGAGGTAACCCAAGCAGAAAGACACACATGGTATATACTCACTCATAAATGGTTATTAGACATATAATATAGGATAAACATAGTAAAATCTATGTTCCTAAAGAAGCTAAACAACAAAGAAGACCCTAGGGAAGATGATTAATCCTCATTCAGAAGGGCAAACACGATAAACATTGGAGTAGGAAAAGACAGGGAACAGGACAGGAACCTACCACTAACTGCCTCTGTACTGATAAAGGTATGGAAGAAGAGGCTGAGATTCATAGCCAAACTTTAGGCAGAGTGCCTGGAATGTTGTGAAAGAAGCTGGAGCAGAAAGACCTGAAGGGGACAGGATCGACAAAAGGAGACCAATAGAGCCAAAACAAAAAAAACAAAAAAAACAAAAAAAACAAAAAAAACAAAAAAAAAAAAAAAAAAAAAGAAAAAGAAAAAGAAAGAAAAAACAAAAAACAAAATACTGGACCCTGGGACCCTGCAGAAACTGATAACCCATCCAAAGACCATGCATGAAGAGGACCCAAAATCCCTGATCAGATGTAGCCCATAGATTCAGTCTCCAAGTGGATTCCCTAGTAAGGGGAGCAGGGACTGTCTCTGAAATGAACTCAGTGGCTGGTTCTCTGATCACTTCCCCCTGAGTGGGAGCAGCGTTACTAGGCCACAGAGGAAGACAATGAAGCCAGTCCTGATGAGACCTGTTAGGCCAGAATCAGACAGAAGGAGAGGAGGTCCTCCCTTATCATGGGACTAGGAGACGAACATAGGGGAGAAGAGGGATGGAGGGTGAGATTGGGAGGAAATGACAGAGAGGGCCACAGCCAGAATAGAAAGTGAATAAATTGTAATAATAATGATGAAAATTTATAAAAGACTACAAACCAATAGGTCAGATAGATAGATAGATAGTTTTCTTTCTTTCTTTTTCTTTTTTTAATTTAAGGCTAGGTGAACTTCTCAGGCTTTAAGGTGTTATATTTCTTTATGAGAAGCCATATTGTCTTGCTATTTTTACCAGTTGATAAATATACAGAAAAATATGTTTGCTTGGATATGAGTCAATAACGAAAAAGTAAGTAGAATTTCAAGCACAAGGTGACGACTTAATTGTTAAAAAATTCACTAGTACTCATTAATAAAGAATAGCAGGATAATACCTTAGCAAACACAATGCACTTGATTTGTAATACTAATTAAGAAAATATCAAATAAAAGCATAATTGGTTTCATGAAAATATAGCATTGTATATCATCAGGTAATGCAAATGAAACCTATAACAAAATGCAATTTTGAAGCCACTAGCATGGTTATAATTAAAAAGACAGACAATAAAAAATGTGTAAGGGGATTTGAAAAAGACTGTGATGCTTCTACTCTGCTGAGAAAAATGTAAAATGGTACATTCATGTAAGAAAACAACTCCTTAAAATTCTAACCATGATGGTACCAAGTATCAGTTAATGAATGAAAAATAACCTCAGAGGGCACAAACTACATGGGAGTTGCATTAAGGAATAAAACAAAGCAACTTCCTCTTGGATTTGTTCAACAAAGACCTAGGACAAGTTAGAATTTTCTGCTTCTCTTCCTGTGCCTTCCTTATGTCTGTAGTTTGTGGTTAACTAACCTATCTATAATATGTCTGCTTTGTCTGTTCCTATTGCCTGTGAGTCATGAAAGCACCTGGAGTGCCTGGTTCTCTCTCTCTCCTTCTCTCTTCTCCAGCCTCTCTACTTCTCCCTCCCTAACCTCTGTGTGTGTGTGTGTGTCTGTCTGTCTGTCTGTCTGTCTGTCTCTGTCTCTAACAAAAGGCTTTTCTTTGTAGTTACTGAAGAACACAGAAAACATAGTATGTATCTTGAGATTTCTCTGGCTATGATAAACCACTATGGCCAATAGCTGCTTGGGAAAGTAAAGGTTTATTTTAGAGTATGTTTCCCAGGTAACAGTCTACTTTCCATTGAAGTCAGGGCAGGAGCTTAAGACAGGAGAAAGAACTGATATTTCTCATTATCACCCGGCCTGCTTTCTAATAAGAGCTATTACCACCAACCCAGTGATGGCCCTTACACATCAACACTGGAAGTAGCAGAACACAGGGAACAGGAGAGGAACCTTCCACAGAGAGCCTCTGAAAGACTCAACCCAGAAGGATATGAAAGCAGATGCTGAGACTCATAGCCAAACTTTGGTCAGAGCACAGGGAATCTTATGGAAGCAGAGGAAGATAGAAAGACCTGGACAGGAGCTCCACAAGGAAACCAACAGAGCCAACAAATCTGGGACCATGAAGGTCTTCAGAGACTGATGCACCAACCAAGGACAATGCATGAGGAGGACCTAAGCCTTTGCTTTGATGTAGCCTATAGACAGCTCAGTCTTCATATCGGTACCCTAGTACAGAGAGCAGGGGCTGTCTCTGACATGGATTCTATTGTCTGCTCTTTGATCACTGCTCTTTGATCCCCCTAGTTGGGGGTAGAGGGGCATTGACAAGCCACAGAGGAAGATGATATAGTCAGTCCTGATGAAACTTTATAGGCTGGAGTCAGATGGTAGGGGTGGAAGGCTCCCACTTTCTGAGAAAAAAGGGAAGAGAATGAGGAGTAGGGGTGAAGAGGGAAGGAGGTAGGGACAGGGAGAAAAAGAGGAAAGGGTCTACATTTGGACTGTAAAGAGAATGAATTGTAAAAAGATTGAATTAAATTTTAAAAAAGAAAATACCCTACACTCTAATCTTATGGAGACATTTTCTCAGTTGAAGTTCTCTCATCTCAGATGACTCTAGTTTGTGCCAAAGTTGACATAAAATTATCCAGGACAACAAGGGAAAAAGAATGAAATATTCTTTATAAACAGAATTGTATGAGGGAAGCAGTTTCTTTACTGGCCTTATTTATTATTTTTTTTTACTTTTTTATTGTTTATTTTTATTTTTATTACTTACACTTTATTCTCTTTGTATCCCCCTTGTACCTCCCTCCCTCCTTCCCTCTCAATCCCAACAACCCTCTTCTCCACCCATGTCCCTCTCCCTGTCCAGTGATAAGGGAGGTCCTCCTCTCCTTCACTCTTATCCTACTCTATCAGGTCTCATCAGGAGGGGCTGCATTGTCTTCTGTGGCCTGGTAAGGCTGCTCCCCACTTAGGGGAACGTGATCAAAGAGCAGGCCACTGAGTTCCTGTCAGAGACAGTCCCTGTCCCCCTTACTATGGTACCCACTTGGATACTCAGTTGCCATGAGCTACATGTGAGCAGAAATCCTAGGTTATCTCCATGAATGGACCTTGGTTGGATTATCAGTCTCAGAAAAGACCCCCGTTTCCAGACTTTTTTGCCTCTGTTGCTGTCCTTGTGGAGCTCTTATCCTCTCCAGGTCTTACTATCTCCCACTTCTTTCATAGGATTTCCTGAACTTTGCCCAAAGTTTGGCTATGAGTTTCAGCATCTGCCTCAATAACCTACAGGGTAGAGCCTTTCAGAGGCCCTCTGTGGGAGGCTCCTGACCTGTTCCCTGTTTTCTCCCTCCTCAAATGTCCATCCTCTATGCCTTTCTGAATGGGGATTGAGCATCTTAGCCAGAGTCCTCCTTCTTGATTAGCTTCCTTAGGTGTACAGATTTTAGTATGTTTATCCTATATTATATGTTTAATATCCACTTATGAGTGAGCATATACCCTGTGTGTCTTTCTGCTTCTGGGATGCCTCACTCAAGATGATCTTTTCCAGTTCTGACAATTTACCTGAAAATTTCGTGATTTCTTTTTTTTTTTTTTTTATCGCTAATATTCCATTGTGTAGATGTATCACAATTTCTGTATCCATTTTTCAAGGGAGGGGCACCTGGACTGTTTCCAGCTTCTGGCTATTACAAATAAAGCTGCTACAAACATGTTTGAGCAGATGTCCTTACTGTGTACTTGAGCATCTTTTGGATATATGCCTAAAAGTGGTATAGCTGGATCTTGAGGAAACGCTATTCCTAGTTTTCTGAGAAAGCGTCAGATTGATTTCCAAAGTGGTTGTGTAAGTTTACATTCCCACCAGCAGTGGAGGAGGGTTCCCCTTTCTTCACAACCTCTCCAGCATGTGTTGTCTCTTGAGTTATTCATATTAGCCATTCTGAATGTGTTAGGTAAAGTCTCAGGGTCATTTTGATTTGCATTTCCCTGATGACTAAGCATACTGAACATTTCTTTAAGTGTTTTTTGGCCATTCGATATTCTTCTATTGAGAATTCTCTGTTTAGTTCTGTACCCCATTTTTTAATTGAATTACTTAATTTGTTGCTTCTTGAGTTCTTTATATATTCTGGATATTAGCCCTCTCTCAGATATAGGGTTGGTGAAGATCCTTTCCCAATCTGTTGGAAGTCGTTTTGTTCTGATGGCAGTGTCCTTTGCTTTATAGAAGCTTTTCAGTTTCATGAGGTCCATTTATTGATTGTTGATCTTTGAGCCTGTGGTGTTGGTGTTCTTTTCAGGAAGTTACCTCCTGTGCCAATGAGTTTAAAGCTCTTCCCTGCTTTTTCTTCTAAGAGGTTTAGTGTGTCTGGTTTTATACTGAGGTCTTTGATCCACTTGGACTTTAGTTTTGTGCAGGGTGATAAGTATGGCTCTATTTGCATTTTTCTACGTGTAGACATCCAGTTAGATCAGTACCATTTGTTGAAATTTTTAAAATGTATTTATTGTATTATTAATTATAGTTTATTCACTTTGTATCTCAGCTGTACACCCTCACTAGTCCCCCCAATTTCCCTTCCCTTCCTCATTTTCTCCCATGCCCCTCCCCAAGTCCACTGATAAGGGAAGGCCTCCTTCCCTTCCATCTGATCCTAATCTATCAGTTTTCATCAGGACTGGCTGCATTGTGTTCTTTTTGGCTAGTTAAGGCTGCATCCCTGGAGTGAGTTACCCCAGAAGCAAAAAGACACACATGGTATATACTCACCTATAAGTCGATATTAGACATATAATATAGGGTAATCATACTAAAATCCGTACACCTAAAGAAGCTAAGTAAGAAGGAGGCCCCTGGGTAAGATGTTCACTTGTCTTTCAGAAAAGCAAATGGGATGGCACCAGAAGAGGAGGAAAACAGGAAACAGGACAGGATTTTACTGGATTTTATAACTAGAAACATCACTGCAAATAGATGTTTTAAGCTATATCCTATGTTATTTGCAACACTTCTGGTAGATATTTGTTATACAAGGTTGCTTTCAAACTGTTGGCTTTTCTTAGTAAATGATTACTACAACATACAAATACATTATTCTGTATCAGGGACATCAAGGAGTATGTAAATGAAAATAAAACCTATGTATTTACCTTAGTTTGTTAAAGAAGATTGCAGGGGAAATCCAAAGCATAGCAAGATTGATTACATTGTTTTCTTAATGACAAGTTAAACTAAACCTGCTATCCTACTGTGTACTCAGCCTGTTTAAATACATACTCTTAAATGATTTCATATTATTAACTTAGCTGCAAAGTCCAGAAAACAATCAGTCTTTTGTGTATCAATAAATATTTTCAGAAAAATGTATCATTACAATTACATATTATCTTTAATTCCATTAGTAGATTAATAAATCTAGTAAATTAAAATATTTCTAGATAAAACTTATATAGAAAACTGTATTCATGATAGCAAAATGGCATGAAATAATTGTCTATCAAAATAGACCATAAATCTGATAAACAGAAAATAAAATATCCTATATTAATAGAGCTGATAATAGTTGTAGAATAAAAAATATGAACCATTGGAACAATTTGGAAAATAGTAAATGAAAAAGAAATTGTCACAAAATTATTTGATTATTCTATTAATAACTAACACTTATAATGAGCAAGTCTAGAACCAGGGTATTAACAGTTTATTATGAAAGAGAATAAAGATGTCCTTAGTAAGCGTTCTTTTTTTTCAAGGGGAACAAATGTATTACAAAATTAAATGATAATGAATCCTGTACAAAACTAAATGTAGTAAAATTACACTAAGTGAAGATTTTTTAAGATTACTACTTTATTTGCTATGTGAACAACATCTGTAGAAAGCTGTAAGAAGTTTAAACTCATGATGGCTTGAGAACAGGGTCAAAGTTTCTCTTAAAAAATGAAATCGGATTATTCAAGCTAAATGCACCTGATGCTCTACAAAAGGTCAAAGGGTGAGAGAGAGTAACTGATAACTGAACATGGAAGTTTGACTTCTTTGATAATATGTAAAATGCAGAACCCTTGGGTGAACACAAACTCCAGGAGTAGAAGTAAACTCTCCAATGATTCAGGGCTACTCATATTCTTAAATGTTGGAGTCTTTTATTCCAATTCTTGGACATCTCTCATAGTTCAAAATATAAACTGACCTCTTCAGATTTCAAAAGCCACATATTCCACACTTTTGGGGTACTTTTTTCTCCTAAAAATGTATACATTAAATACTAATTTTTTAATAGTGTCCAGATATTGAAGAACCTATGCAATAATTCTCCTGCTGCAGTGGTCACAGCATTCATAGTTAGGCCATGTTAGGCTATGAGATTTACCATATTTTATCATAACTGAAGTACTGAGAATGTGACAGTATTCCGTGTGAAAACTGTGGTAAACTCGAGTATGAATCACCATCTGACTTCTCTGAGTTTGGAAACAAGGATATGTCATCCACATGTGTATTAATCTGGATGATAGTTTCTAGTGTGTTACTGGCTTTTATTCAAACATAGTGATTATTCATAGGGAGTTAGGACTTGTAAAACAATCACTAAATTTTAAGGCTAAGTTAATCCAATAAAAATTCCAATGTGAGGTGGCACTTCTGTGTTACATTGAACTTAGGAAGAAGTGAGTAGAAGAAAGCTGCTTTGCAAGTTGTTCAGTGTGTGTGAAAACTATCAATGTTTCAGAAAGTTGTTCTCTCAGCTCACTTCTGTGGCTATATGAGAGAATCTTATATTAATAG
This sequence comes from Meriones unguiculatus, assembly GCF_030254825.1. Classification (NCBI taxonomy): domain Eukaryota; kingdom Metazoa; phylum Chordata; class Mammalia; order Rodentia; family Muridae; genus Meriones; species Meriones unguiculatus. Next base: position 6,663,822 of record NW_026843706.1, on the reverse strand, counting down.
TTTAAGGAAGAGAAGTTGACCCAAGTTTCATTTACATAGAGCTTTTGTTAGTATGTGGAAACAAGTAAAGGTGGATGATAGGTAAATTATAATCTGCATTTTGACAAATAGTTGTAAAAAAAGATTACTTCTAATGGGTATGGTTTAAAGAGATCTTTTTTCATAAGAAACAAAAAAAAGTATCCCATGTTTAAATACTAAACAATAGACAGTGGCAATCTTCTTCCCCTTGATCAGAGTTCATATCTTCTATCAATAAAGTGATATTTTTGTGTAACATAATCTATAGTTAAATGAGAGTCTTGTTGTGCCAGTGGTGAAGCTATATTATTTACTGAAAAAGATGGTATAGTCTAGGTGAATGGTCAGTTGCCCATAGAGAAACAGATAAGGAGGTTAGGGAAAAGCGAATTTTGGCTTATAGACATGCAAATGGACTTGGGGTATCATGAAGTGTGAAACTAAACAGAAAAAAAAAAATCAACGACTTACTTGGCCATTTTTGGTTAATAAATCCCTGTGATCAATGGCCCAATTCTGGAAGACTAGCTACATAAACAATGGTGTCACAGTGACAGAAAAGACTATTCTACTTTTAGTTAAAGATGTGGACTACCTTTGACCAAGATTACAATTGTTAACTGGAGATGATGTTTGCCCAGACTTTCACTAGCCTTGATATGTTCTTTTTTCTTTAGAACTACAAATGGTGGCAAGTGGAGCACACTGGGCTCCTTCTATCCTGTTAACTACTTTATTTCCATAACTGATCCTTGTTCTTCCTATATCCAAGGCTTCTGCTAACACCACCATCTAAGGGTCGATATAGTGTTGAAAATGGTGATTACATGTAATGTAGCTGCAAAGAAACAAACAAAAATCTCTATTCACAGTAAAGGTGGCAAAAATTGGACCCTTGATCATAGAATATATCAATCATAGTATATATTATACAGTCAGGAATCCTTTATTACTATATCATATTGGAACAGCTTGCTGAACCTGTTGAGGCATAAGCCCACAATCTTCAGGATGTTGTATATGACCCAAATAAACAATTTTAATGTGCTTTTTTTCTTGCTAGTACGGTAAAAAATTTGGGAACTAAAAATTTAAATCAGCAGTTTTTATCTACTTGTCATTATTGTTATCAACCCACTGTGAACTTGTATTTTCTTTAACTCAGAACTCTGCTTAGTTAGGCACCCCTTTGTTAGAAAAGGGCACAAGTTCCAAAATAACACAGTAAGATTCACGTTGAATTATAATCCATGATGTTACACAAGCGAAATATCACTTTGACAAGAGAATCAATCTCTGTTCTCATAGGAAGCAACACTATTTAAACAACAGGCAAATACAGGAATGTGCAAAATCCTGGTGCTGCATGTTAGTGCTTCTTCTTATTCACTTGCCCAAATGTAAATGTAAAGGAGAAAAAGTGACCACCATGTTATAAGATGGTCAGAGTGCCTGGACAATGGGCTAATACATTAACAATTGGCATTTAAAATGAAATTAGAAGAGGGAGTTAGCTAGCAACTGTGATTGAGTCCCAAAATATAACAGTGGATCTATGTTTTGCTTTATTGATCTTCTTCTAAGCTTTCCCAAAGCAAGGTGGATAGCCATTTGAATTTTCTAGATTTTTCTCCAAATGAATAAGGGCAAAAAAGTTCTATGTGGTATAAAATGTTACTCTGATAAAAACAGATATGTGTCATCCAGATCCACTTTCAAGGAAAGACATACTGTCAAACTCTGCAGAGGGCCGTTGAGAAACCTCCAACTATAATCCTCTGAACTGCACCTACTCAAGCATAAAACTGTCTCATCAGAGGTCACATTCTTCTGAGAAGATTCAGTGTGCATCAATGAGCAAACCCAAAGCTTCCTGAATCACAGCTAAAGTTATCTCTCCGTCCAATAAATACCTGCTTCTTAAACTCTAACAGTAATTACCCTCAGAGAATCCAACCCAGAACAATAAATTTAATAGTATTTTTTTTCCAATTCAGACACATACTTATAGCAGTAATGCTTGCAATTATATTCCTTTCATTTAGTTTGATATTCTTCTAAACTATTAAAATGTCATGGTTAGTATAAATCAAACTTTGGAAAGAAATTTTAATAACTAAAATGTTAGAAAACTAAACATCTCAAGTTTCACATTTTATTTTCTTTGATGCTGGGAAGTGCTACATTGAAAGTTATTTGATCAGCTTCTGAAAACAATATTACCTGAAGAAAATATCTAATATTTTGAGCATTCAAGTTGATAGATGCTTTGGAATAGAAAGACTAACATTTGAATTTTTGAATGTCTTTTTGTTAGCTTTCTACACCTTTCAATTTAATATTTAAGAATATTTTAAAATCACTTGAATAACTCAGGAACACATACATATTGTTGAACTTATTTTGTATTTTTCTATACTGCTGATTTGGATACTTGAAAATATTTTAAAGCCATTAACTAAGGGAAAATAACAGCATTAGTATATTTAGGTATAAATGAAGTGTGAGTATTTTCAGATCTAAGGTGAAGTTAATATGAATGTTTATGCTCTCCCTAATCTTATCTCACCATTTGCCATACACTTTCTTTACTGGATGCGTTAGCCAGATGAAAAGCATAGATAACCTACTCCTAACAGCTGCATCTGGAGCTGATGTGATCTTCCTAGTTATATTAGCATTCAAATGTGTGATAAATATCAACTGCCTTAGATTTTAAGCTTTATAAATTTACTTGGGTGATTCTGCACTTCCAGTCTTCTGCTCTTCATTATGCTCCTCTGGCACTTCCATCAGAATTCCTTCTCTAAGAAAAAATTTATGACAAGGAGAGGAAAGTTTCATAATATCAAAGCCTGGCATTCTCAGCTTTTCTGCATTAATGACAGTGATAAGTTTGAAATAGTCCACAAGGCATGCATCATTTTTGAAACTAGGAACCCATATCTTTATCAATTTAGACTTTTTAATCAATAATGAGATATTAGCTTTAAGAATTTATTATCTGATACTACTATTATAAAACTAAAGAGCTTGTATTCTTATTGAACATTGTATTTTACAAAGTCTCTATACATATATAACACCATTTGATCCACAGAAACAACATATTATTATGATAGGTTTAATTATATTAGCTTTGTATGAAGTACAGAGACCAAGAGAAAAAAATGAAATTAAAAATGGGAAATGTTTGTTAATAAATACTGGGCTGGCAAGTTTAATTTCTGATGACATGATAAAACACTGTGGCCAAAATCAACTTAAGGGAGGAAAGACTTTATTTCAGCTTCAAGTTACAGTCCATCATTTAGGGAAGACAGGACAGTATCTTGAAACAGAAGCCATAGGAGAATGCTGCTTGCTGGCGTGCTTTCAAGCCCATGCTTAACTAGCTATCAAATACTACCAATGGCAACCTGTCTTGGGAATTGTGCCACCCAGAGTGGGCTGAGCCACAGGTCTCTCTTATCTGAAAAATGCCTCCCTTGAGAGAGATCCCCTTCTCATGTGACCCTAGGCTTTGTAAGTTTGACAGTTAAAGGTAACTAGGACAGTCAGTGAAAAGAAAGTGAGTGTAAAAAGGAACAAAACTCTGTATGGTATCATAGGACTAGGGACAAACTTGGCTGAGCATCTCCCTTTAATGGCTAGTAAAAAGCTGGAGAAAACAGCCAACAGGACAGGACCCTACCACAGAGGGCTTCTGAAAGACTACCTAGCAGTGTATCAAAGTAGATGCTGAGACTTATAACCAAACTTTGAGCAGAGTGCAGGGAATCTTATGAAAGAAGGAGGAGATAGAAAGACCTGGAGGGGACAGGAGCTCCACAAGAAGAGCAACAGAACCAAAAATCTGGACACAGGGGTGTTTTCTGAGACTGATACTCCAACCAAGGTCCATTCTTGGAGATAACCTAGAACCCTTGCTCAGATGTAGCTCATGGCAGCTCAGTATCCAAGTGGGTACTGTAGTAAGGGGAACAGGGGCTATCTCTGACATGAAGTGATTGGCTTGCTCCTTGATCACCTCCCCCTGAGGGGGAAGCAGCCTTACCAGGCCACAGAGAAGAACAATGCAAGCAGTCTTAATGAGACCTGATAAGCTAGGGTCAGATTGAAGGGGATCCTGTCAGTGGACTTGGAGAGCGGTATGGGAGGAGTTAAGGGAGGGAAGGCAGGATTAGGAGAGAATGAAGGAGGAGGCTACAGCTGGGATACAAAGTTAATAAACTGTAATTAATATAAATAATAAAAATTTAAAAAAAAAACTGGCTTTCCAGCTCACCTGGAAAAGAAAATGTTTGTTCTTGGTTGGAGATGTTAGGCCCTGGTTATGAAAGCTAACATCCAGGGATCAGACAAGCCACATCAGTTAGAAATATGTATATAATGTTGATCTCTCTTTTTGCCATTTCTTTTTGTTTTCTTTACTATTATTATTTATTACAGTTTATTCACTTTGTATCCAGGCTATAGCCCTCTCACTCATCACTTCCCAGTCCCACCTTCCCTCTTTCCCAATATTTCCCTCCTGTAGTACACTGAGATGTTGATCTCTTAAACTGTCAAGTTTGACGTTTGGCAACAAAAATATTTAGTTGAGCATTATTGAATGAAACCCTGTGTTGCCTTAGTTTCAGCCAACATATCTGTGTGTTTCACAAACATATTGTGCCAATGTTTGAAATAACCAGTGTCAGAATCTGCCTGATATGTAGTGATTTTGTCATTCAATACATGTGAGAATCTGAGTGTATTGTTATGGTAGCTTCTCTCCCTTAGCCACTCAAAATAAATTTATTCATCTAGAGCTCCTTCACATGCCAATTTATATGTCTCTACATCAGACCTCTCTGTTCCCATATTTCAATATTCTTTCTGTTCTGTAACTGTGTACAATATGCTGAATCATTCAAATATGCTATGACTCCACACACTTATTTTAATTTACATGTTTTTCTGTTTTATTTTAAATAAGTCGATATAGCCCAATTGAAATGGGTGTATTTCCCTCACTAGAAACATTCAAGGTTATCCCAGTGTGAGGTTGCTATGGAATCACAGTCTGTTTTCACTTTGCTTTTCTAAAATCAAGCTTAGCTCCTGGAGAGATGGCATGTAGGTTAAGAACACAATCTGCTCTTCCAGAGGAACTAGATGCTATTCCCAGCTCCTATATCTGGTGGCTCACAATTATCTGTAACTTCAGTTCCAGGGCATCTGACATTCTTTTCTTACCTCTGCAAACAACTACATGTGCATGATACAGACACATATACGTTAGCACATAAAGTACATATGAAATTGAAGAAATAAGACTTTAAAACCAAGCTTATCACCTTGTTTGTTGGTGCATGCTTTTAATCCCAGCAATCTGGAGGTAGAGGCAGGTGGATCTCTGAGGTCAAGGCCAGCCTGGCCCACAGATTGACTTCCAGGTCAGTCAAGGCTATACAAAGAAACCCTGTCTGGAAACCTGAAAAATAAATAAATAAAACCAAGCCTATCTGTGTACTGAGTTTGAGTTACTAATGTAATGCCTGGATAAACGTCTTGAGCTACTCTTCTCTTAGATGTTAATAGAGATATCCAGATGGCTCCATAGTTTCAAACTTATTTTTGATTGCTGTCATTTAGGTGATACTCAATCTGGTCTTGCTTCATCCTTTCTGTACTTCTTTTTCTTATGTGAGATTCCTAACACATCTGAGTTTATGACCTTGTGGGTCTTACATAACCCTTTTACTGAGAGGCAGCTCAAATCTCAATGCAAACAATTTAAGTCTATTGTGGTTACTACCTTCAAATCACAACCCAGAGACCTACTTAGAACTATTTTTTAAATAATGTGTCATTTCTGTTGAAGTTTGGATGGCTTTGTTCTAAAATCAAAAGGATCTACATTGTGATCTACTCATTGAAGCTTCCTGTAGAATATAATATATATACTTTCATTTTCTAAAGAGGGTATTTATTGTGCAACAGGGTTCACTGATTTGTATTGCTCAAGTGGTATGACTGATTGCTCAATGAACTCAGTTTGCTGACCAACTGTTCTCTGACCTGATCCTCAGTTAAATGTGTAATGTCTTCCTTCTCACTAAGTAAATGAGTCAGAATAGTATCCCAAAGTATAAAATTGTATATTCCTGGACACTAATGAGAACTACTTTCTCTTTAGTTATTAGGTAACTACATACGATAGTGATCCTCTTTCAGAGAAGATGTCCCAACATTCCTCACTGTACTGAAATTCTGAAACCTTCCATTGATGGGCAACTTTTGTTAGTGTGGTGTATCTGATACCACATAGAGATCATGTATCCTACAAAGGCCTGAAATTTCCTCATAATTTTATGAGGAAAGTCCATGCACCAGGTACTCTTAGACTATATTTTGACTGAATATGGAAATATTAACATAAATCTGAAACAAAATCTTGTCAATGAAGACCATTTTTTGTATAAGGCAAATATGAACTGTTGGTATGTTTTCTTTTTTATTAGGAATGTAGAAATAATACCTAAAAATAAGGACTGCACATTAAACATGTAAGGAAATGTGGATATGCTTTTGTAAAATATAGATTAGTACTACCATAGCCAGTGGGGTTACTATATGATAAAGTATGAAGTACTTTTAATGTCATAATATACAATCCATATGTACTTGAAAAAGTAGCAGGTACACTATTGTGTCCTTGAAGTAGTAAAAGGTGGCATTAATTTCCAAGACTTGCCACATTGCTTTGATCACTGTGAAAGTAATATATAGATTCTTCTAGGTATCAAGGGATTTTGTTGTTTGAGTTCAGTTTGAGTTACTGGAGTTACTGTTCACTGAAACCATCTCCAAAGTAATTCTTGTTTGTGTCCTTTACTGACCCACAGGCACTGCAGTCTTGTCAGGCCATGACCCAATAATGACCTACCAGACCATGGAAATAATAGAATCCCCTAGAACTGAAGGTACAGAGATGGTTGTGGGCCACCATGTGCATGCTGGGACAAAACTTAGGTCTTCTATAAAAGCAACAAGTACTCTTAATAGATGAGGGTTTTATATTATTATTATTATTATTATTATTATTATTATTTATATCCCAGTTGTAGCCCCTTCCCTCATCTCCTCCCAGACCCACCTTCCCTTCCTCCTTCTCGCCTATCCTTTTTCCCTAGACCACTGATAGGGGAAGTCCAGTAGCCCATAGATAGCTCAGTCTCCATGTGGTTCCTTAGTAAGAGGAATAGAGACAGTCTCTCACATGAGCTAGATTACCTGCACCTTGATCACTTCTCCCTGGTTGGACAACCAGGTCTGGATGGGACCTGATAGGCTAAGGTCAGAGAGATTAAGGTGGTTTTTGGTCCCACAATTTTTTTTCTTTAGAGTCATCTTTCCTGAAGAAAGTTTTATGTATTTGCTGCAATGATACCAGTGGTTCTTTTTATTAATTTTTCATTATTATTATTATTTATTACAATTTATTCACTTTGTATCCCAATTGTGTAGCCCCCTCTCTCATCTCCTACTGGCCCCATACTCCCTCCCACTTCCCCCTTTTCATCCCTCTGCTAGTCCACTGGTAGGGGAGGTCCTCCCCTACTATCTGACCATAGCCCATCAGGTCTCATAAGAACTATCTGGATCCTCTTTGTGTGTGGCCTAGTTAGGCTACTGTGGGTCAAAACCCAAAATTTGGGGGTCAATATAAGATATCTTGCATATCAGATAGTTACATAATGATTCATAATGGTAACAAAATGACAGTTATAAAGTAGCAAAGAAATAATTTTATGCTTGGAATCAACACAACATCAGAAATTATATTAAAAATTCACATCATTTGGAAGGTACAGAACCACCCACAGTTCATGTATAATATAATATAATATATTATAATACACAATATAATATATTAACAGTATATTATATTAGTATGTACATTATATTGACATATATTATATTCTAATTATATATATATAAATTCATATATTTTATAAATATTATATTATATTACATTATATATAGGAAGGTTTATGTAAACCATTATTTGAAGTTGGCATTAATGGCACTATATACCATTATGAAAATTCTTTTTCTTGTTTATCTTCTTTAGGCGTACAGATTTTAGTATGTTTATCCTATCTTATAGGTCTGTTATCCACTTATAAGTAAGTATATACCCTGTGTGTCTTTCTGCTTCTGGGATACCGCAGGATAATCTTTTCTAGATCTGATCATTTGCCAGTAAATTACATGATATCCTTGCTTTTAATTGCTGAGTAGTATTCCATAGTGTAAAATTACCACAATTTCTGTATCCATTCCTTCAATGAGGGACATCTGGTTTGTTTCCAGGTTCTGGCTATTACAAAAAAAAGCTGCTACAAACATGGTTGAAAAAATGTCCTTGTTGTGTACTTGAGCATCTTTTGGATATATACCTAGGAGTGGTATAGCTGGATCTTGAGGAAACAAAATTCTTAACTGTCTGAGAAAGTGCCAGATGGATTTCCATAGTGATTGTACAAGTTTTCATTCCCTCCAGCAATGGAGGAGGGTTCCCCTTTCTCCACAACGTCTTCAGCATGTGTTGTCACTTGAGATTTTGATCTTAGCTATTCTGATGGGTGTAAGGTGAAATCTCAGGGTCGTTTTGATTTGCATCTTTCTGATGGCTAAGGACGTTGAGCATTTCTTTAAGTGTTTCTCTGTCATTCTATATTTCTCTACAGAGAATTCTCTGTTTAGTTCTGTGGCCCATTTTTTAATTGGATTGCTGGATTTGTTGCTTTTTAACTTCTCAAAAGAGGACCCATGGTAAGATGATCAATCTTCACTTAGAAAGACAAATGGGATGGACATTGGAAGTAGGAAAAAACAAGTAACAGGACAGGAGCCTACCACAGAGGGTCTCTGAAAGACTCTACCCAGCAGTGTATCAAAGCAGATTGTGAGACTCTTAACCAAACCTTAGGCAGAGTGCAGGGAATCATATGAAAAAGAACGAGTTAATATGACCTGGAAATGACAGGAGCTTCACAAGGACCAAATATATCTGGGCACATGGGTTTCTTCTGAGACTGTATCTCCAACCAAGGACCATGCATAGATATAACCTAAAACCCCTGTTAGGATGTAGCCCATGGTAGTTCAGTATTCAACTGGGTTCCCTAATAAGGGGAACAGGGACTATCACTGATATGAACTCAATGTCTGGCTCTTTGACCTCCCCTTTCCTCCCAGGGAGGAGCAGCCTTGCTAGACCACAGAGGAGGACATTGCAGCCAGTCCTGAAGAGACATAATAAGCTAGGTTCAGATGGAAGGGGAGGAGAAACCCCCCTATCAGTGGACTTAGAGAGGGGCAAAGAGGAGATGAGGGAGGGACAGTGGGATTGGGAGGGAATGAGGTAGGGGGCTACAGATGGGATACAAAGTAAATAAACTGTAATTAATAAAAAAAATAAAAAATTTACTATGAAAAGAAAATAATTTTAACATGGATGTGATAAACAATAATTTTCTTCAACAACAGAAAATATAACCACTTCATATTAGCGGTATATTGGAAACTCCACTTCCCATAGTCCACTGAAACTGGGAGTTCTCCTACATTGCCATCTGCCTGTAGCTTATCAGGTTTCATCAGGACTTCCTGGATTCTCTGCCAAGGCCACATTGCCAGGGCCAAGTGATCAAAGAGGAGGCAATCAAATTCAAGACAGAGAAAGTCCCTGCTCCTCTTACTCACACATGGAGAATGAGCTGCCTATTAGCTACATATGACAAGGTGGGACTAGGGGGTCCAGGTCCTCTCCATGCATGGTCCTTTGTTGGTGTATCAGTCTCTGCAGGACCTCCTGGGCTCAGGATTTTTAGTATTGTTGTTTTCTTTGTGGGACGATTATCCTCTCCATGTCCTTCCGTCCTCCACCCCGTAAGACTCTGCCCAAAGTTTGGCTGTGAGTCACAGCATCTGCTTTAATTCCCTGTTGGATGGAGACTTTTAAAGGACCCTCCATAATAGGCTCCATTTCCTCTTTTCCACCCCTTCTGATATCTATCCTGTTTGTCCTTCTGAATGATATTTAAGCCTCCTCCCTAGGGTACTCCTTGTTTAGCTTCTTTATGTCTGTAGCTTTTATTTTGGCTATCCTATATTATACTGCTAATATCCATTTATAAATGAGTGTATACCATATGTGTCTTTCTGCTTCTGGGTTACCTCACTTAAGATGATGTTTTCTAGACCCCACCATTTGTCTGCAAATTTCAGGATTTCCTTGTTTTTAGTGGTTGAGTAGTATTCCATTGTGTAAATGTGCCATAATTTCTGTATCCATTTCTCTGTTGTTTCTAGGTTGTTTCCAATTTCTATTACAAATAAAGCTGCTTTGATCATAGTTGAACAAAGGTTTTTGTTGAATGGTGGGGCAACATTTGGGTGTGTACTCAGGAGTTGAATAGCTGAATCTTGAGGTAGTGTTATTCCAAATTATCTGTGAAAGCACCAGATTGATTTCCAAAGTGGTAGTATAAGTTTGCATGCCCACCAGCAATGGAGGAGTTTTCTCCTTTCTCCACATTTTCTCCAGCATGTGTTGTCACTTGAGTTTTTTACCTCAGCCATTCTGACGGGTCTAAGGTGAAATCTCAGGGTTGTTTTGGTTTGGATTTCCATGATGACTCAGGATGCTGAGCATTTCATTAAGTCTCTCTAGTCATTTAATATTTCTCTGCTGAGAATTCTGTTTAGTTCTGTACCCCATTTTTAATTGGATTATTTGGTTTGCTCTTATCTAATTTCTTTACTACTTTATATATTATTATCCTCTATTTAATGTAGGGTTGGTGAAGAGCTTTTCTCAGTCTATAGGCTATAGTTTTGTTCTGTTGACAGTTTTCCTTTGCTTTATACAAGTTTTTCAGTTTCAAGAGGTTCCATTTATTAAGTGTTGATTTTAGAGCCTGAACTGTTGGTGTTCTTTTCAGGAAGTTGTGTCCTGTGCCAATGAGTTCGAGATTCCTCACCACTTTTTCTTCAGTCAGATTTAGTGGGCCTAGTTTTGTGTTGAGGTCTTTGATCCAGCTGGCCTTTAATTTGTGCAGAGTGATGGATAAGGATTTATTTGCATTTTTTCCACATGTGGACATCTGGTAAGACCAGCACCTTTTGTTTAAGATGCTATCTTTTTTTCCATCATATGGTTTGTCTTCTTTGTCAAATATCAAGTATCCATAGGTGTAAGGGTTTTTTTGGGGGGAGCGGGCAGGGGTTTTGATTAGATTAGATTCATCTACCCATCTGTTTCCATGTCAGTACCATGTGGTTTTTATTACTGTTGCTCTATATTAGAGCTTGAGATTATGGATGGATATACCTCCAGTAGATCTGTTGTTGTACAGGATTGTTTTAGCAATTAGAGATTTTTGTTTCTCCATACGAAGTTGAAAGTTTTTCTTTCAATACCTATGAAGAACTGTGTTGGTAATTTGATAGGATTTGCACTGAATCTGTAGATTGCTTTTGATAGGATGGCCTTTCTATTCCTTTGTTAATCCTACCCAGCCATGAGTATGGGAGTTCTTTCCATCTTCTCATATCTTCTTCAATTTCTTCGGAGATTTGATTTTTTTTTTCAAACAAATCTTTCACTTGCTTGGTTAAAGTTACACCAAGATACTTTTTTTTTTTTTTTTGTGGCTATTGTGAAAGGTGTTATTTCCCTAATTTCTTTCTTAGCCACTTGTCTTTTGTATACTGGAGGGGTACTGCTTTTTTTTTTTTTTTTTTTTTTTTTTTTTTTTTTTGGTTAATTATTTATCCAGCCAAATTGGTGAAAGTGTTTATCAGCTGTAGGAGTTTCCTAATAAGATTTTTGGGGATACTCAAGTAAACTATCATATCATCTGCAAATAGTGATACATTGACTTCTTCTTTTCTGATTTTAATACCCTTGATCTGCTGTAATTATCTTATTGCTCTACTAGGACTTCAAGTACTACATTGAAGAGATTTGGAGAGAGTGGGCAACCTTGCCTTGTCCCTGATTTGAGTGAGATTGATTTAAGTATCTCTCCATTTAGTTTGATGTTTGCTATATGCTTGTTGTATGTTGCCTTTACAATGTTTATCGTGTGCCTTGTATCTTAGATATCTCCAAAACTTTAAAACATGAACAAGTTTTGGATTTTATTAAATGCTTTTACAGCATCTAAGGAGATGATCTTTTTTTTTCTTTAAGTTTGTTTTTATGGTCCACTACATTGATGGATTTCCATTTATTGTACCATGCCTGCATTCCTGGGATGAGTCTGCTTGGTCGTGTTGGATAATATCTTTGATATGTTCTTGGATTAGGTTTGCAAGTATTGAGTATTTTTGAGTCAATGTTCAGAAAGGAAATTGGTCTGAAATTCTCTTTCTTTGTTGGATCTTTGTGAGGTTTGGGTATCAAAATGACTGTGGCTTCATAGAATGAGTTTGGTAATGTTCCTTCCGTTTCTATTTTGTAGAATGGTTTAATGAGTGTTGGTATTAACTTTTCTTTCAAGGTTTGGTAGAATTCTGGATGAAACCATTTGACTCTGGACTTTTTGACTCTTGGGAGAATTTTGATGTCAACTTCTAATTATTTAAGTGATATATAAGACAATTTAATTTATTTACTTGATCTTAATTCAGATTTTGTAAATGGAGTCTACCAAAAGTTTTTCCATTTAATTTAGGTTTTCAAATTTTGTTGCATATAGACTTTTGAATCAGGACCTAATGATTCTTTGGATTTCCTCAGTGTCTGTCGATATGCCCTTGTTTTCATTTCTGATTTTGTTGATTTGGATCGTGTCTCTCTGATTGGAAATTATTCACATAAAATGTAAATATTGTTTTATCTAACCCACTTCCAGGTTATATTTGGTTCACAATTATGCAAAAACAGAACTCTCACTTCAAAGGATATAAGAGATAGTTAATTCTGAACAAAAATATGAGTGACCATGTGTTGGTAATACCTATTTAGGTTACTCCAAATTCCATGTTTCACCGTAGAAACAGTTTTATAAGGTTTTATAATAATGTAATAAAGAACATCATAAATCAAGACACTTTTCAAATACAATGGTGGAAACATTAGGTTGACGAGTTAAAGTAAAATGGAAAAACTCTGTTATAGGCATCAGGATATTTGATGACATTTTAACTTTTTGGTTGGTAGAAATTAGAACTTTAAAAAAAATAATATATTCCAAAATGTTTTTTTTATTAGTTTCTGGATTTTTATGTGCGACACAGAGGTAGTCAAGAATGGCTGTGTAAGAGACTAAATATAGATCAATATAAATTGTAATTTGACTGTAGACCTACAACTACTTAATTTCTGCACAATCACTGAAGATCTACTCAGTTTAGTAGCCTTGCAGAAGATTCAGTGGAAGTTGCAAGTTTTCTAAATTTCTCATTGATAATGAAATTTTAAATCTTTGGACATAATTCACAATATTTAATATTCACATATATTTAATATTTCATAATATAGGATTTTTCACTTGTGTACAAACTGGAAGATTACTGTTTATTTATTGTCATGCAAAGAAAAATGAGTGTTACTTTGCTCAGCATAGTCCCAGATACTCTCTTCTATCTTATATCATCTATTCTTCATCATCCTATTCTTCTTCACCTCAATGTTTTATTCTCAAAAAATAAGCATTTCCCATTCAGTACAATTAGTGTTCATGGTATAGTGGTGATTATAGTTGCCTTCCAATTCAATACAATTAAGTACTTAAATAATTTAAACATAAATCTTTTAAATATTTGCCACAATTAAAAATGGATTTCTAATACAATGAGAATTAGTAAGGCAAAACCTTGTTTCTGACAGATTAGTATGTCATGCTATGTTTGGCCACCCAGTCTTAATAAGCCAATTAAAGAAATAAGTAATAGTGCAAAGCAGAAAACAAATTTATTCAATGTGTCTACATTGGAAAGAGAGACAAATAAATCCAGTGACCAACACTCATCCTCTGGTTCTTCTTTAAGGATGCTGATATGAGGTTTATTTTAAGTAGAGAGCTATGGATGTTCATAACTTAGTAATTCTGCTCAAGAACTGGTTCAGTCCACCATTGCCTAGGCTTCAACATCTCCTTCAAGGTGGCCTGACAAGTTGTCATAACTGTGTGAATTCTCTTCCCAGGTAACTGTCCTCTGACTGACACCATGCTTCAATGTGTTCCTTCTGCCATTATGAGTTTCTTAGGAAAAAACTCCAATTCATTGAGACGCCTTGTTTGTTTCATTTATCTGCTTTTCTTTTTTCTTTTTATTATTAGTTACATTTTATTAAGTCTATGTCCCTGCTGTAGACCCCTCCCTCATTCCCTCCCAATCCTACCCTCCCTCCCTCATCTCCTCCCTGCCCCTTTCCAAATCCAAGGCCTGGGGAGGACCTCCTCCCCTTTCATCTGACCCTGTTTTATCAGGTATCTTCAGGACTGGCTGCAAACTCCTCCTCTGTGGCCTAGCAGGGCTGATCCTCCCTTGGGAGGTGGGGAGGTTGAAGAACCTGCCATTGAGTTCATGTCAGAAATAGTCCCTGTAACTGTCTGCTTTTCAGATGTAGAGACATGAATATTTTTATAGAATATTTTAATGTCCATCAGGGAAGTTACATGATTGCCTTAGGTTCTTTAAACTGTGAATCCAAAAAATATAATGGAAGCATTAGACAGGGACCACATATCCACATATAATCCAGTTTTAAATCCCCTGAAAAAGCATTGCATGTAATAAAAGTGATATTCATTAAAATTTTTGTTAAATTGATGTGTCTATAAAGGATAGAAAATGTATGTTTGAAAATAATATGCTTTTCAAACCAGAGAAAATGAGACCTGAAGTTGAAAAGAAGTAATCAGGAAAAGACAGGCATTACTGAGAATTGTATAGGAGAAGTGTACAGTTAGTGTCACTGGCAGTTCCAGTATCTCACACATGAGTGCAATAGCAATTAGGAAAAGAAGTAGTAACACCGATTGACCTAGTACTACAGTTGATTAATCTTGTATCCAGGAAAAGAGATTTTAAGGAGTGAAATGAAAGCAACTGCAAGCAGAGGGATGCTGATAAATTACCACTATTAACCTTTCTGATAGCCCAAAGCAAGTAGTACAACATGATAAAATGTAGAACACAGAAGTTACAACAGGTGAGAGATAAAGGCTTTAAGGGAGGATAGAGCCTTCAGTCTAGCTCTAGTCTCTCATGTATCTTCTGGAAAGGCAATGTCCACATTCAGTTAATAAAGGGAAAATGAATATGTTCAAACTTTACACTAGCTATGTATTATCTAATTCTCTGCACTTTGTTATGATTTACTTTGGTAGCTATATAGGTATAAGTATGCACAATCCTTCTGACAGGCACATGGAGATAATATGTATTTTTTCTGGAAAATATTTAATGATTTAACTGAAGCAGGATATGAAGACATGGAAGTTATAGCGATGTAGGAGAGGAGTCCTCTCCCAGGGATCTGGATGAATCCTCTCACCAACAGCTAAACAAGAAATACAGTACAATTAAAAATTACTTAATACCTTTATACCTTCCTAGGTATAAATTTAAAATTATCAATGAATCTCAGCAGAAACCTTCTTTAGTGTGAAAACACATGCACTCCTTTTAACTCCTTGTACAATAGAAAAGACTCACGTTATGTTCCTATCATATAATTCTACCCAAGCCATCTCTGAATCCATCTCACATCTCTAATTTAACAAAAGAGATGGGAAAATAAAAACAAAAAGTTAACAACATTTTTGTTGTTGTCTAGGATTTAATTTGTTTTATGGATATGCATTATGCCTACATGTCTGTATGTGTACCACATGCATTCACATGTATCCTTGGAAGATAGAAGGAATCAACATATATAGACCAGGAGTTACAGAGAGCAGTGAGCTTTGTGTGGATTTAGGGAGTTGAACCCTTTGCAAGAACAAGTGATCTTAACCTCTCTGAACCACCTATTCAGACACAAAGATTTATTAATTTATATAATATGTGTATGTGTGTGCAAGTGTTTGTCTTTGTGTGCACTATGTGCATGCAGGAGGCCAGAAAGGGACAAAATATTCCCTTGGAAGTGACTTTACAGACAATTGTAAGTAGCCCAATATAGGTAGGTGGAACTAAACCCATGTCCTCTGCAAAAGCAGCAATAGAAATTCTTAACTACTGAGTCACCTGTTTGATTTCTTATATTTTGAGATGTAACTTGATTACTGTCAAAGTTGTATATATGGCTAATAAGTGAGGAACACATATCTACACATAGATATGCCCTACTTCCTAAAACTCTCCCTTTTCTATGCATGCACACGGTGCTCATATAGCAGGTACACACACATACAACTATAATAAAAATAAATACAACTTTGCATCTGCAGAGCTAACTCAGAGGTTAAGAATATTTGTTGCTCTTGCATAAGATCTGAGTTCAGATTCTAGTATCCATACACAGAAACTCACTGCCATCTGTAACTCCAGGTTTAGAGATTCTGCCTCCTATCTTGCTTCGGTACCAAATGCATGTGGTAGACATACATACATGTAGACATAATGCATGAAAATTTGAGTATGTCTTATCATCTTCTTGATTTTCCCTCTTCTTCCCAGCCCTAGTGCTTAAAGACTATAATAAATTTTCTTAAATTAAATCTCCATCTGTGCATCAAACTCAAAAGATCTGAAATTTTTCTTTGTCAAAGTCATAAATTCTGGGTTTTCCTGTATCAAATTCCCCAAAAGATAAAGAGAACTCAGGCTGTTGAAGTTTACAATGTGGAGCTGTGTGTTTGCCATTCACTGCTGTCAGGTAACATTATAAAAATATATTAACATGAATGCATGTAGCATTCAATGCCCGGGTGTTAAATGGTATAATCTGTGAAGTAGATGCCTGGTGGATAGAATGAACTTGTTGTAAAGAGACTTGCTTCAGCTTGATTTTTCTAGTATGTCAGGTTGATAAGGGGCAGCACAAAAGTACTCCATCACAAAGGCAAACTTCTGTTGCCATAGCCACCTCAGAGTCCAGCTTTTTGTTTTTATTTTTCTTCTACTAGAACTGGATTCCTTTTCTTGAATATTTTCTTTGCTCAGTGAGAAATAATTCATGAAATAATCCTCCTAGAAAGCATAAGAAATGGTTCAAGATGTTGATTTTGGTCAACTTATTTTGTTATAGCATTAAAGATACAGTTAGAAAAAGTACACAATGGAATACTACTCAACAATTAAAAACAAGTATATCATGAAATTTGCAGGCAAATGGTGAGAAATAGAAAAGAGTGAGATTATATTCAGTCCTATTCACACACATCCCAGTCTCAATTGTTTAAATATATATCAAAGGCCAAGTTGCCTGTCCAAGCATTTGACAACTTCTGAAGCTCATCTTCCAAATAAGAGAAAGCCTATCTTCTTCAATATCCACAAACAAAATACATTTTCATGTAAATAAAATATACTTGCAGTTGAAGATTAATTTTATTTCTGAGAAGTGTTAGTACAGACATTGTAGATGTCATTAATATATTCTGCTAAATATATTCATATTTTGGATTACTTGTGAGAATTATATTATCCTTTAATTGATTGTTTATTAAAACTATGTTCATTTATTTGATCAAAAAATATGAAATGTAAATGAAATATGCATTTTCTATTGGAGAGTTCAGAAATAATAAATGATTTTCAATAGCCTTTGTTTGCAGCCTGCCATAACAAATCTAGAAGTTAATTTTGTTATTCTTAGTTTCTGAGTGTTGAGAATGAAATCTTTAGTTCACCATGTCATACAGCAGGAGAAAAATCCTACTGTAATCTGTAGGTGATTAAGACATTTGTGTGTGTGTGTATGTCTCAACATAGGATTTCTGGGTAACAGGCCCATAAAATCAAGGGAAAAATTGTTTTTGATTTCTCAAATTTAAATCTGAATACATATTGGTCAGCCAGATGACTGAGAAGAGTGAATTTCAAACTGCACTGTGGTAGTTTCTAAGGAATCCTAAGAATCTCATTAGAGATTACCTGAGGGGATGGTGAGAGGAGATGATGCTCTGTAGACACTAATCAAACACAGCATCTGCTTCTGAGATTATCTGAGATAATTTGTTTACTACGAGGGTTTCCAATGATTAAGGCATTTGTGCAAGTGAAATAATACTTGGAAAAACATTCTTATGAGGAAATTGATAACATAAAATGCAATTGATAATATGTATCTGTTTCTCAAAAGTCACTAAATATGCACTGCTCATTCAAACCATGACACTTTTACATGACATGAAATGCTACCTTGCTTTAGTGTCCAGTATGGACTATCACTCTGGATATACTACCCTTTATAACTTGCTTCTGGCTTTGCTATTACATACCTTCAACAAGAAAATAACTTATACATTATCTAAAGTAGTCTTTTGAATCAGTGCAATCTCTTTCAACTCTCTAGTGAAACTATTTACAAAGACAGAAAAAAAATGTGCTTACTGATGCAGAAACTATGTACCTGATAAGACATTAGTATTCTAACTATGACAGAAGGGTCATAGTTGGCCAGGGATATGCAGTTAGTTGAAGTTCAGCATGTGCAACAAGACTGTGTACACGTGGAGAAACATAAAGAAATTCAGTTTGAGAAAACAATGTTACTAAAGTAAAGGTAAAGATCTTATTCTGCCTGATTTTAAAATATTTTTATAATTGTAATGATCAGTTATATTATATAAAGTGAAAGAAGCATAAATCAATGGAACAGAATAAAAGCTCACAAGTTAATCCAGATGTAGACAAGTCAATTGATCTGCAACAAAGCTGTCACAAATTTTGAACAATGAATGGATAGTCTGACCAAATGTGTTCAGAGATCTGGATAATCATACCATGAAGAACAAAACAATTCCCCAATAATCATAGAAGAAAGCATGAGAAATGGTTCAAGATGTTGATTTTGGTCAACATTTGTTTATGACATTAAAGATACAGTAAAAATAAATAACTACACAGTGGAATACTACTCAGCAATTGAAAAAGATGAAATCATGAAATCTGCAGGCAAATGGTGGGAACTACAAAAGAGTGAGATAACCCAGAAGCAAAAAGACACATATGGTATATACTCACTTATAAGTGGATATTAGACATATAATATAGGATAAACATATTAAGATCAATAGTCATAAAGAACCAGAACAACAACGGGACATCATGAAACTGAAAAGCTTCTGCAAAGCAAAGGAAACTGTCATCAGAGCAAAATGACAGCCTACAGACTGGGAAAGAATCTTCACCAACCCTATATCTGACAGAGGTCTAATATCCAGAACTTATGAAGAACTAAAGAAGCTAAAAAACAACAAATCAAGTAATCAAATTAAAATACAAAGTACAGAGCTAAGCAGAGAATTCTTTGTAGAGGAGTATAGAATGGCAGAGAAACACTTAAATGCTGAACCTTTTAGTCATCAGAGAAATGCAAATCAAAACAAACCTGTGATTTCATCTTATACCCATCAGAATGGCTAAGATGAATAACTCAAGTGACAGCACATGCTGGAGAGGATGTGGAGAAAGGGGAACCCTCCTCCATTGCTGGTGGGAATGTAAATTTGTACAACCACTTTGGAAATCAATTTGTCACTTTCTCAGACTATTAGAAATAGTGCTTCCTCCTCAAGATCCAGCTATACCTCTCCTAGGCATATATCCAAAAGATGCTCAAGTACACAACAAGGACATTTGCCCAACCATGATCATAGGAGCTGTATTTATAATAGCCAGAACCGGGAAACAACCAAGATGCCCCTCAGTTGAGAAATGGATATAGAAATTGTGGTACATTTACACAATGGAATACTACTCAGCAATTAAAAACAAGGAAATCATGAAATTTGCAGGCAAATGGTGTGTATTAGAAAGGATAATCCTGTGTGAGGTGTCCCAGAAGCAGAAAGACACAGAGGGTATATACTCACTTATAAGTGGATACTAGACATGTAATATAGGATAAACCTACAAAAATCTGTACACCTAAAGGAACTGAGCTAGAAAGAGGACCCTGAGTGAGATGATCAATCCTCACTCAGAAAGGCAAACTGGACAGACAGTGAAGAAGGAGAAAACATGATACCTGACAGGAGCCTACAACAGAGGTCCTCTGAAAGACTCTACCCAGCAGTGTATCAAAGCAGATACTGAGACTCAAACAAACTTTGGGCAGTGTGCAGGGAATCTTATGGAAGAAGAGGATAGTAAGACCTGGAGAAGATAAGAGCTACACAAGGAGAGAAACAGAACTAAAATATCTGAGCACTGAGGTCTTTTCTGAGACTGATATTCTAACCAAGGACTATTCATGGATATAACATAGAACCCCTACACAGATATAGCTCATGGCAACTCAGTATTCAAGTGGGTTCCCTAGTAAGAGGAACAGGGACTGTCTCTGACATGGACTTAGTGGCTCGCTCTTTGATCACCTCCCTCTGGTGGGAGTGCAGCATAAGAAGGCCACAAAGGAAGAGAATGCAGCCAGTCCTGATGAGTCCTGATAGGCTAGGGTCAGATGGAAGGGTAAGAAGACTTCCCCTATCAGTGGACTGGAGGAGGAACTTGGGAGTAGAAGAGGGAGAGAGGGTGGGATTGGGACAGGACAAAAGAGGATACAAAGTGAATAAAATGTAATAATTTTAAAAAAGAATAAAATAGACATTAAGCCCAGCTTTCATTTATAAAAAAAAAGAATACACAAAGTATGCATAGTCCAAAAAGGATCAAGTCAGAAAATGTCTACACTGTTATTATAGGTTCAAATGATGAATTTGCCCCATATCATTAAGTGAAACTGCATATATTCATAGAAATAATATATTAAATTGAGTCAAATTTGGGGATACACATCCCAGGACTTGAGATTTAGAGGCAAGTGTGTAAAGAGTTTGAGGCTACTCAGATTATTTTTACCAAAACAAAACAAAGCCCATTAAAATAAAAACAATAACAGAATATTTCATCATAATCTGCATCACACACAATCTTATGAAACTATTTCTCCAAAATAATAAATTATACAAATTGTAAAAGAAAATAAATGACAATAAATGAGAATCTGTATCTAGATTGTTGGGAGATTTACACACAAAGGCAAAATTGTTGCCTGTTGCTTTACGTATTTTATATTGGATGGGAGTAAAATATTTGAAGCTATCAAGCATACAAAGGTAAATCTCCTGGACAAGTTACTTGTATACTATCTCATAACTCTAAGTAAGTTGTTTAAAATGTCAAAGTTATACTGGTTATAAACACGGGTTTTTTGTGCTATGAGTTAAATAAGTTTCCACTATATTATTTAAGTATATTAAATTGATCTAAAAGATAATAAAATCATTAAGGCTAAAGAAGTCTTATTGATTTATTGGTGTTTTAATTTTATTCATGTTTCTATGTTGCAATATATATCTATTTAGTTATATGTATATATATGCACAAATAGCTATATATGTAGCTTTATATGAGAATGTATATGTATAGACATATATAAAGCTAAATATATACACATTACAACATAGAAATATAAAATAAAATACCAATAAATCAATGTGTATATATGATGAAATATATGCATATATATATGTATATATATATATGCACAGAGGTCAGAGGACAACTTATGGTAGTCATTTCTCTCCTTGCATCATGTGAGTTCTGGTAAACCAATAAAAGGATGTCAAATACTATGGCAAGTGGCTATACACTAAGCCATCTTGCTGGCCATAGTGATTCATTTAACATGGAGTCATGGATAACCATACCATAGAAATAAGAAGAATAATATAAATGTATGCTATTTTCATATATTATGATAGCAAGTTACTTGAAAATGTTTAATGTTAATAATTTAAGTTACCTCAAACCCACTTAAAACAATTCAAACCCACTAAAACAATTATTTACAAGTGAGATGTTTGAGAAAGATGATTACCGTTTTCCTTGGGGTGGACTTTTGATTTTAGCTTAACTGACATTTTAAACACATGCAGCTAATAAATTTATGAAAATAAAATTAATATATAAAAATAAATGGTAATTTTTAAGAATTAAAAATACTTCAATTATTTGTTTCCATATAAATGTTATTAGAGAACTTCATAGTACATATAATGTATTTTGATCAAACCAACATCCTAGTTTTTACCTTCCAACTCTTTCTCTTTCCCCTTCCAAGTTCATTTATTTATAATCCACTAAATCTAGGTAGCACTGCCATTATGGCCATGGGTGTAGGCCCATCTAATGGAGCATGGTTAACTTCTGAGGGACCACATCCCTGAATAAAACACACTGTCCCACCCCTGGTAGACATTAATTGCCAATATATACTCAGATAAAAGTGGGAATTCGTGAACCCCCTGTCTTTCTAAACTGGCATTTGAATGGTCTAGATATTCAGCAAGTTTTCTGCATGCAATCACAGCAACTGTGAGTTCATGTGTGCCATGGCCCTGCTATGTCTGGAAAAAACTGTTTCATCATTGATAACCACTACTTCTTGCTCTAAGAATATTTCTACACCCTCTTTCAAAAATGATTTCTGAGCCATCATTTGAATGGTGAGATACAGTTATATTATTTAGAGCTGAGTATTGCAGTCTTTTATTCTATTCATGTTCAAAAGTTTTGCAGTATTTATAAGTGAAGAACCCAATTTGAAATGAAAATAAAATCCCCTTGTTAGGAGAGTGTATTAAATTTTATTTTTATTAATTACAGTTTATTCCCTTTTTATTCCACCTGTAGCTCCCTCCCTTTTCTCCTCCCAATCCCACCTTCCCTCCCTGGTTTCCACCTATGCCCCTCTCCAAGTCAATTGATAGGCGAGGTCCTCCTCCCCTTCCATCTGATTCTAGTCTGTTAGGTCTCATCAGGACTGCCTGCATTGTCTTGCTCTGTGGACTGGTAAGTCTGCACCCCCCCCTCGAGGGGGAGGTGATCAAAGAGCAGGCCAATTAGTTTATAACAGAGACAGTCTCTATTCACATTGCTAGGGAAGCCACTTGGAGACAGACTGCCATAGGTTACATCAGTGCAAGTGTTCTACGTTAACTCCATGAATGGTCCATGGTTGGAGTATCAGTCTCAGAAAACACCCTTGTGTCCAGATTTTTTTGTTCTGTTGCTCTCCTTGTGGAGCTCCTGTGCCCTCCAGGTGTTTCTATCTCCCCCTTTTTTCATAAGATTCCCTCCACTCTGCCCAAATTTGACTATGAGTCTCAGAATCTGCTTTAATACTCTTCAGGGTAGAGTCTTTCAGAGGCCCTCTGTGATAGGCTCCTATTCTCTTTCCTCTTCTGATGTCTTTGCCATTCTGAATGAGGATTGAGCATCTCACCCAGAGTCTTCCTTCTTGATTAGCTTCTTTAGGTGTATAGATCTTAGTATGTTTATCCTATATTATGTGTCTAATATTCATTTATGAGTGAGTATATTCCCTGTTTGTCTTTCTGCTTCAGGGTTACCTCACTCAGGATGAACTTTTCTAGGTCCTACCATTTACCTGCATATTTCATGATTTCCTTGTTTTTAATTGATGAGTAGTATTCCATTGTGTAAATGTAACACAATTTCTGTATCCATTCCTCAACTGAGGGGCATCTGGGTTGTTTTCAGCTTCTGACTATTACAAATAAAACTGCTGCAAAGAAGGTTGAGCAAATGTCCTTATTGTACACTTGAGCATATTTTGGATATATGCCTAGGAGTAGTATAGCTGGATCTTGAGATAACACTATTCCTAATAGTCTGAGAAAGTGACAGATTGAGTTCCAAAATGGTTGGACAAGTTTACATTCCCACCAGCAATGGAGGAGGGTTCCCCTCTCTCCAGAACCTCTCCAGCATGTGTTGTCACTTGAGTTTTTGATCTTAGCCATTTTGATGGGTGTAAAGTGAAATTTCAGGGTCGTTTTGATTTTCATTTAGCTTGAGATATTGCTCTTAGCCATTCTGATGGGTGTAAAGTGAAATCTCGGGGTCATTTTGAGTTGCATTTCCCTGATGACTAAGACTATTGAGCATTTATTTTTAATTAAATTTTTATTTTTTATATTACTTATAGTTTATTAACTTTGTATCCCCGCTGTATCTTGCTCCCTCATTCCCTCCAATCTGACCTCCCTGCCTTCATCTTCTCCCTGCCCCTTTCCAAGTCCACTGATAGGGGAGCGACTCGTCCCCTTTCATCTGACAAAAGCATTTCTTTAACTTTTTCTCTGCAGTTCTATAGTCCTCTTTTGAGAATTTTCTGTTTAAATCTGTACCCCATTTTTAATTGGTTTACTTGAGTTTTTGCTGTTTGACTTCTTGAGTTCTTTTTATATTCAAGATATTAGCCCTCTGTCAGATACAGGTTTGGTGATGATCTTTTCCCAATCTGTAGGCAGTTGTTTTGTTCTGAAAATAATGTCCTTTGCTTTACACAACCTTTTGAATTTCATGAGGTCCCATTTATTGATTGTTGATCTTAGAGCCTGTGCTGTCAATGAATCACTATTTAGAGATGATATGATAATATATATGAGTGATCTCAAAAATTCTACCAGGGAACTCCTACAGCTGATAAACACCTTCAACAATGTGGCTGGTAAAAAATTAACTCAAAAAAATCAGTAGCTCTCCTGTATAAAAAGACAAAAGGCTGAGAAAGAAATTAGGGAAACAACACCCTTCATAATAGCCACAAAAGACATTAAGTACCTCTAACCAAGCAAATCAAAGACTTGTATGAAAAAAATTTTCTAGTTTCTGATGAAAGAAATAGAAGAAGATATCAGAAGATGGAAAGATCTCCCATGGTCATGGCTTGGTAGGATTGACATAGTAAAAATGGCCATCTTACCAAAAGCAATCCACAGATTCAATATAATTCCCATCAAATTACCAACACAATTCTTTACAGACCTTGAAAGAAAAAAATCTCAATTTCATATGGAATAACAAGAAACCCAGAATAGCCAAAATAATCCTCTACTATAAAAGATCTTCAAGAGGTATCTCAATCCATGATTTCAAGCTGTACTATAGAGCAATGGCAGTAAAAGCTACATGGTACTAACATAGAAACAGACTGTTGGATTAATGGAATCGAATAGAAAACTCTGAAAAAAAATCCACACAGTTATGGACACCTGATTTTTGACAAAGATGCCAAAACCATACAATGGAAAAAAGATAGCATCTTCAACAAATGGTGCTGGTCCACCTGGATGTCTACATGTAGAAAAATGCAGATAGATCCGTACTTATCACCCTGCACAAAACTAAAGTCCAAGTGGATCAAAGACCTCAATAAAAATCAGACACATTAAACCTGTTAGAAGAAAAAGTGGGAAAGAACCTTGAACTCATTGGCACAGGAGACAACTTCCTGAACAGAACACCAACAGCACAGCCTCTAAGATCAAGATCCTTTTTTTTTTTTTTTGTAATTCTGATACTTACATAACATTGCAGAGTTAACTTCTCAGCCCTTATATATTTATGGTTAATTTTCCTTTTTTTCTGCCTTGAACATTTGCCTAAAAAGAAAATACAGAAAATAAATATATTTATCACTTTTTATATTGTTTGATAGCTTTCAACATGACATTAGTGGATAAAAATTTTGCCTATACTCCACTTGTATTGTAGTATGATTCACAATAACCAAACTATGGAATCAGCCTAAGTACTCACGAACAGCTGAATGGATAAAAAAAGTGGCACCCATGTATGTTGTGTATATATGTGTGTGTATCATGTACTTTTCCTGGTTATAAAGAAAAATAAACTTATGCCATTTAAAAAAAGTAAGGAAGTAAAATCATGATTTAAATAAAATATTCCAAAATTGAAAGAGAAAAACAACATTTTATTTAGTGTGACAAAGCCAGATGAAGAGCAAAATAAAGAATAAAAAAGAAAAAAATGAAACAAAACAGGGAACTGTTGGGTAATTGAAAGAAGACTGAGCAACAGAACAAGAAAATTTGAACACAGGGAACTTCCCAGAGACTCATACTCCAACCAAGGACTATTCATAGAGATAACCTAGAACCCCTGCACAGATGTAGCCCATGGCAGTTCAGTGTCCAAGTGGGTTACATAGTAATGGGAAGAGGGACTGCCTCTGACATAATCTGATTGGCTTGCTCTTTGATCACCTCCCCCTGAGGGGGGAGCAGCCTTACCAGGCCACAGTAGAGGACAATGCAGCCACTTTTGATGTGAACTGATAGACTAAGATCAGAAAGGAGAGGAGAACCTCCCCTATCAGCGGACTTGGGGAGTGGCATGCATGCAGAAAGGGGAGGGAGGGTGGGATCGGTAGGGGAGGAGGGAGGGGCTTATGGGGGGATACAAAATGAATAAAGTGTAATTAATAAAATAAAAAAGAAAGAAGATTGGAAAATGGAGAACTGCCATTATAAGAAAGAACGATGTTTTAATGAATATGGTCATTGAATATATGGAAAGGTCATAAGTAACTAACTTACCATGTATAATTAAAATTTTCTAAGATTTTAATACATCATTTAAAACCCAAAAGGAATAAATGAATATCATACAACCCCACTGGGATAAATAGAAAAGTAAGCAAGCTATTTTAAAAATATAACTGAGGGTCATAAGATTGGTTATAAAACAATAAAAACCAAAGTATTTTATGAACCATTGACCACTTCATAATTTGTTATACTTAGATACTAACTTAGTGACATATTGAAGGTTCTACCTCCTGATTAAAAATCTACCTTTGCATAGATATATTTCTTTTCCTTGTGAGACAAGATATACCTTATTTTCTCTAAGTGTCTACATTATTTTACTTAATATACCATTCTCCAGTTTTATCCATTTTGCTGCAATTGACAGGATGCTTAACCCAGAAGGATGTGGTATTGCTGTGAGGAGCTTTAACTCCAAATGAAACCTGATATACAGCCATTGCACAGAAATTTCTTTTTCTGAAGGCAGTTGCAGTAAAAGTTCAGGTTTTCCTGATAACTTAGAGTTTACAACGTATTTATATTCTTAGCATTCATAAAATTTAATTCTGTCACTAGTTTCTTTTCTGTTGTGATACAATATTATAAACAATAGTAATTAAAGGAAGAAAGAATATATTTTGGCCAGAGAGAAGAGTCCATTATGGCAGGAGATATGGTACCAAGTGACAGCTAAGGCAGCAGGAGCAGAAATCTGGAAGATCACACTCTTTCACCACAAACATGAAACACAGAGAAATAAATCAAAGTGGATTGTGACTGTATCATCTCAAAGTTTTCCCCCAGTAATATATTTCCTCTGTCATGGCTACACCTCCAAAATCTCCCCAGACAACACCATCAACTGAAAACAGTCTTCAAATACATGGGCCTATACTAGATATTTCTCTTTCAAAGTACCACATTCTATTTTCTGGTTCCCACTGATCATGGTGACATGATCACACAAAACCCATTAAGTCCAACTCCAAAATTCCCTATACTCTTTATCATTTTTAATGCTGTTTAAAATTCTAAATTCTTTTCTGAGACTCAAACCAATGTCTTTTTTTTTCATGTTTCCTTTTTATTTTTAAATTTTTCTTTTTATTTATTTGTTTATTATAATTTATTCACTTTGTATCCCAGCTGTGGCCCTTCCTTCATCACCTCCCAGTTCAGTCCTAACCTCCCTCCCTCTTCATCCCCCCATGGTACATCCCCCAGTCCACTCATAGGGGAGGTCCTTATTCTCTGATCCTCTCCCATCAGGTTTCATCAGGCCTGTCTGCATCCTCTTTCACTTTGGCCCATTTAGGCCACCTCGCCAAGGAGAGGTGATCAAAGACCCAACCACTAAGACCATGTCAGAGACAAGCCCTACTCCACTTACTAGGGAACCCACTTGGAGGCTGAGCTGCCATGACATACATTTGAGCAAGGCGTTTATGTTATCTCTATGTATGGTCGATGGTTGGAATGTCAGTATCTGAGAAGAAAACTGGGCCCAGATTTTCTTGGCTCTGTTGGTCTCCTTGTAAAGCTCCTGTCCCCTCCAGGTCTTTCTATCTCCCCCTTCTTTCATAAGATTCCCTGCACTCTGCCCAAAGTTTGATATGAGTCTCAGCATCTGTTTTGATAGCCTTTTGGGTAGAGTCTTTCAGAGTCCCTCTGTGGTAGGTTCCTGTCCTGTTTCTTGTCTTTTCCAGCTTCCAAAGTCTATCCTTTTTGCCCTTCTGAATGAGGATTAAGCATCTTCCTTAGGGTCCTCCTTGTTGTTTAGCTTCTTTAAACTATAGATTTTTAATATGTTTATCCTATATTATATGTCTAAATATCCACTTATAAGTGAGTATGTACCATGTTTGTCTTTCTGCTTCTGTGATACCTCACTCAGGATGATCTTTTCCAATTCCTACCATATACTTGCAAATTTCATGATTTCATTGTTTTTAATTGCTGAGTAGTATTCTATTGTGTAAATGTGCTACAGTTTCTGTATCTATTCCTCCACTGAGGGACATCTAGGTTGTTTCCCGATTCTGGTCATTATGAATAAAGCTGCTATGAACACAGTTGTCTTTGTTGAATACTTTAGCATCATTCAAATAAATGCCTAGGAGTGGTAGAATTGGATGTTGAGGTAGCCCTATTCCTAATTTTCTATGAAAGCACCAGATTGCTTTCCAAAGTGGTTGTTCAAGTTAACATGCCTACCAGCAATGGAGAAGGGTTACTCTTTCTCCACATCCTCTCCCTACACCTGCAAGAATAGTAAGATCAAAGCAATCTTTTCATAGTGATTTATGTAAAATGAAAAAAAAATCACTTAATTCTATCATATAATGGCAGAGAATATACACTAGAGTTCTAAAAGAAAAGGATGGAAGCGTATTGAGGAAACACTATACTAAAGCAAGAAGGAATCACAGAGTTCCAGATAGGCAGTACTCTAGCTACATATATCAAAGGGCTTAGGTATCTACAGTCCTCCAGCTTTTCTACTTTTCCCCTCCAGGCTGGTTGCACTCTCTGAAAAAAGCTTTCCTTGTCAGATAGTTCATATATCTGATGTCTCCATCCCCTTGGAGTCTCCACTGCAATCCAGGCTTCACTTTCACAGCTTCATACAATGGTCTCACAGCCTATTGGCTTCTTATGGCCTTCACAAAGGTACTTCACTGCTATATGTTTCCTGGTCTCAATGACTCTAAAACTGGATAAATAATCCACAACCTCTTTGCTCTTTTTTTCTTCAATTCTCTAATGCCAGCACCACATGTACAACACTGCCAAGTTAATATGTCTGCTTGGTATAGACCTTGGCTTTCCTGAATCACATTAGCAGCAGTTTTATTTATATATTTATTCAATTGCTTTTTAGGAGCAGAAAAACCTCATGTGTTCTGTCAAAAGTTGGCAGCTTATCTGTGTTGGGCATTAAGCTGGCCCTTATTTTTTTTATTTCAGTTTACTTACTTTACGTCCCAAGGGTGGCCTCCTTTTTCTTCTGACAGTCTTTCCCTTCTCCTCCTTCCCCTTCCCTCTTCCTCTCTTTTCTACTTCCCTCTGCTTTTCCTCCCAGAAAATGGCACCCTTCCCTACTCATCATATCAGTTCTTCCCATCACATCAAGTCAAATCAGGACTGAGCATCTCCTCATTTCCTGAGGACAGACAAGACAGCCCTTCCAGGGGAAGTGATCCAAAAGCAAGCAACAGAGTCCATGTTAGAAACAACTCCCACACTTCCACTAGCCAGAGGACTCACATGCAAACAATACTGCCCATTTGCCACATATATGTAGGTCTAGACCATGCATGCTTATTAGTCAATATCTCAGTCTTTGTAGTCCCCATTGGTCTAGGCTATTCATCTCTCTTGGTCTTCTTGTGAAGTTTCTAGTCTTTCCTTTCATTCTATTGAGAAAAAAATCTCTCCACAATAGCACTAATTTCCTTAACAATTATAGCTCCTCTTTCTAGCCATGCCTTGCTTGTAACATTAAACTTTCTAGTGCTCTTTGTTCTCCAAAGAACATTGCTCTTCTTCATAGTAGACCTGCATAAAAGTTATCAATAATAATCATATCATGTATTCAACATTATACAACCTTGACATTTCCTCTGCCAAAGAAGTTAGTCCACTGTTTTTAAAATTTAGTATCATTTAAATTCACATGACAATGACGGAAGGGTAGCCAGATCCTTTGTCAAAATAACACATAAGTGGCCTCTAGCCCAGTTTGTTAATATTGTTTCCCTCTGAAGCTTCTTGAGCCAGGCTTCCACAATCTGCATTACTCCCAGTTCTACTCTTTTCAAACTCCTAATAGACTGTCCCGTTAAGCTCTTTCAAGCTCCTAATAGGCTGTCCCGTTAAGTTTAACTGTCCCATTAAATCCTTAGGTTTAAGCTGCTTTTCTATTACAAAGTTTCAGTCTTCCATCATGCTCCAAAAACATCATGGTTAGGTTCTTCACAGTAACACCCCACTCTCTAGGATAACCTCCATAATAGTTAGTTTTCTATTGTGTGACAAAATACCATGACCCAATGTGACTTATATAAAAGAAAGCTTATTTTTGTTTCGCTTCCAAATGAGTAAGAGTCTCTTGTGGTGAGACAGAAGCATGGTAGCAAGAAACAATCATGACAGTCTGAGCTGGAAGATGGAATGTTTTATTCATTTATTTATTACTATTTAGCAGTAAGCATGAAGAACAGATTCAACTTAAAGAAAGACAGTGATGTATTTCCTCCAGCAAGGCCATACTACCTAGCTAAACAGCACCATCAACTGGTAGTGTTCAATCACTGTGTTCAAACTACTGAGCCTATAGGGAACATTTTTCTTTTTTTTTTTTTTTAATATTCAGACTACCACAGGGCAATCACATCATTATTATGAAACTTGAGTACCTATTTTATAAGTCAGGAGTTTAGAATTAATAGTTGACAAATTGTTTGACCTCTGAAAATGAGAAGATATTTGGTGTTCTTTTTCTCCCTTCTGCCTAAATTTACATGTAGAATATATCTGACAGAAACTAAAAGACTTGTGTTTCTAAAATTTATACAGTCTTCCATATAAGGAGCAATCTTACTTTAAAAGTAGAAAAATTTGGAAAACAGGAGTTTAATATGTGCTTTTAAATTATTAAGCATTTATATATGAGAGGTGTAGGGAAAACAAATATAAACATTAATATGTTTATATCAGTTTATCTAACACCAAGCTTTGCAGACTAAGTTACTTAAAATGCTTCATTTTCACATGTTACACATATACATATATATGTATAAATGGAATATATAGAGAGGGAATCACAGAGGCCATAAAAGATCCCCATGACCTAATGTTAAAAGCAGTCTGGAGGGCCTGGAGAGAGGGCTCAGTGGTTAAGAGCACTGTCTGTTCTTTCAAAAGATCTGAGTTCAATTCCCAGCACCCACATGACATCTCACAACTGTCTGTAACTTCAGAGATCTGACATCTTTATACTAACGCACATAAAGTAAAAGTAAATAAATTATAAAAAAAAAAAAAAGCGGTCTGGAACCATCCTGTCTGTGTTCTTTTAACTGAATGTGGATCCTCTGCAAAAGCAGTAAATGCTTTTAACTGTTGATTCACTTCACTAGACCAAAAAATATCTTTTATTTGAATACTTTCTTAGGTAAACAATGTTTACAATGTTAAGGTCCTAGGCATTACCATTATTATTATTATTGTGATTATTAAGATCATCTCTACTTTTGTCAAGATTAATGCCATTTTTTGTCATTTTTTTTTTGTAAGAAGCCATATATTTGCTGGTTATGGTGCTCATACCAGTAGGATTTGCTGAAGGAGGAAAAAACAATATATTTATCTTTCTGACACCACAGCCCTACGAGTTGTTTTGTACCAAATTTAATGAAGATTACACAGAAAGTTTCATGCATCAGAAGAGGTAGAAAAGGGAAGGAACACAAAATTAAAACAAAACCCAAAATCCTGGGTAGCTTTTAGCATCGGTTCTATTCCCACATTAATAAAATTCACTCGGGAATTCCTAAGAAAAGGAGAACAAGAAACAAAGTGGGCAAGAAAGAGTACATCTAGGCAGGGGAGGCTGAGAGGGAAGAGAGGCCAGAGAGCACCCAAGGCAAGGGTGAGGCCTCCTGAGTGTCACTCCAGAGACCCTGGATATTGCAGCTGCCAAGAGAAGAGGTGGGGAGGAGCAGAGGGTCACCAGCAGGGTCACAGGGAAGGAAACACATTTAACCAATGAACCAGAGGAGGAGAGACAACCATGAGGTTGGATTTGTATACTGGAGAGACAGGCCGTGCTGAAGAGCACACCAACAGAACAACAAATGTCCCAAGCTTCAAGATTTTTAAAAAGAAAAATCACCTCTCTCCCCCAACTCCTCTCTGAACTTAGTTCCTTTTTTTGTGCTTTTCATTAATACTCTGCTCTGAGGTCATAGTTTGGTTTTTCTATACAATGGAGTTGAAATAAAATAGTCCATGGTCTGAAGATGGTTTCTCCATCTAAAGTAAACAGCCCAGCATTCCTGTTCTCCTCTTGCCCCAAAGACTAAAGTCTCTGCTAAAATCTATGTTACAATATAGTACAATACACACACACAAAGCCCAAATCAAAAGTCAGAAACAGAATATCCAGGGAGAAGCCAGTCCAAAAGACATAAACACACAAACAACAGTGCAACATATGACCGATGGCAATTCTCAAAGCACGGCTACAGATTCCTAAACGTAGGTGCCATCATGGAATCCTCAAGTCCACAAAAATAATTTTTAAAAAATAAATCTTAAAAAAATAACTGTTGATTAAATGAATAATTTGTTTTCCCATAAATCCATACATTCTCGGTCCCCTCCTTCCTCAAAGCAGCCCCGGGTCTCTCTTCTCCTATTGCATGACCAACAATAAGGACTCCTGGAACTCTGTCACAGCAGCTCACAGGACCTGGAATCTCATCTTGATAAGAATAGGAACATCTAATCGTAGTAGCTTAAAACATCACGTTTCCTGGGTTGCCAGGCCCTTGGCTAAATCCACCATCAGCAGCCATGCTCCAGGGCCTCATCTGTGGGGGGATCATGATGTTTTGTTGGGGTTCCATCATACCATGCATGGACATCATCATGCCCGGGGAACCCACAGGCCTCAGGTGGGTATAGAGCCCAACAGGCCCCCGATCCTTGCGAGGATTCATGCCTATAGCAGCAGCTGGATTGGCCACCAGGGTGGCCTGGCTGAGCATTGTAGGTTGTGTTGGTGACATCACCCAGTGGCAACGTCCCATCATGCCTTGTTGGAGAAAGGTTGGTGGTCTCATTGGGTTGTGGCCTGGCATCGAAGGAGATGTACCAAGAGGAATGTCTGGATTTCCTACCGGCCCCAGACTTCCCATGCCAGGTAATGCTAATCCCATTCTGGAGGCTTGATTGCTCATCATCCTCTGAACGTGTGAGAAGCCAAGTCCAGGACCCTATGGCTGTCATTAATGAAACTTCAGAATAATAAATAAGTCCAGTTAAGCTGAATGATAATGATAATAATATGTCTAACAGTCATCTGAAAATATGGAAATTTTGTGATTTTTCCAATGATACTTAAAGATCATTAACTGTTCCATCTACAATCCATTATTTCTCTAAGACTTTCTAACTCAGTAATGACATTTACTTTTTCCAAGGATGTTCATTTATGTTACCTAACTTGTAAGCTTCAGCAGCACATCACTAGGATCTTTGTGTAGCTTGAGAATTTATTTCAGAAAATAGTATTAATAAATAACCTCTTACCTGTCATACCATATCCACATGTTCTATCTTAGCTTATTCTCCACATTTTCAATGTTTAATTACATATTTTAAAGTTCATGTTTAAAAAATACATACATAATAGGCTAAAAAGTTGCCTAAGTGTCTAAGGGCAGTTTCTTCTCTTCTATAGTACTAGGTCTCAGATTCCAGTACCCAAATTTGGGTGGTTAACCGTCACCTGTAACTCCAGCTTCAGGGTACCCACATACATGTGGCATATACACATACATATACTAAAGTATATCTAAACTATAACCTAGCTATGTAACTATATATAATTCTGAATACATTGTTCAAAGGCACCTTGGCAAAGCACATGGAAAAATTTTCCATTGCTTTTGAGACAAAATAAAAAAATTTAAAATTAATTTAATGAGAAAATTATTTTATATATTACTTTTTCTACCTGGCATATTTATCTCTAATCTTCAACAACACTTCAAAATTTGAAAATCACCAGTCACATTCTTTCTGACATATTTTCCTCCATTTCAACTTAAACCATTTATATATTAATTTCTAACTAATGTACAAAATCTTCAAAGAAAGCCTCCCCAATAACTTTCTTGACTAATCAGACACAGTATCTCAAAGTAGTAGTGTGGGTCCAACTGAGGAAGCAAGTTATGAAACTTTTAAATAAGCTAAAAGAATAAATGAAAGAGGCAGATATTCATGGATTACAAACTGCAGTAAATTGTCACTGTAACCATAGCTGGACTAAAGTCCTTAAAATAACAATATTACCAGATGTAAGGAGTAGGAGTCACCAAATGAATCCTTGAATCACTAAGGTGGAAGCTGCCCACTTCAAACTAGAGCCAGAGAACAAACAGAGCTACTGCAAATAGAGCCACTAGAAACAGAAATAGGAGAAATATCTTCCTCTGTCTTTGCCTCTGACACTGCAGTCTTTTGGCCATGTTCATAAAAGAACCATATGATAAAAAGGCCTACATAAGGTTATTTGTAGTCTCCTCTATTTTCATATAAAACTGAAAAAAAGGAGAAAATGCATATGAAAATATTTAACTGACATCTAATGTTATGCTCCCATACATTCTTTAATCTCAGGACTCTAGGAGATGTCTTCTTAATAGAGTATAGATTTATTGGAAAAGTAATCAAATATGTTCCTAGCACTGTATCACTTATGCCTCTAATAGCCCTCAATGAATATGTTAAATTAATATATTGTAAAGTGAGCTAACTTGGATTGGCAAGATGTCTCAGCTGATAAAGGTACCTGCCACCAAGCTTGACAATCAGTATTTTATTGCCAAAACTTTCATAACAAAAGGAGAAAAACAACTTGAAGTTTTTTCTTCTGACTTCCGCGAGTGCACCATGGCACATGTAGGCACATAGACACATATATAAACAATTGTAAAAGTAGTAAAGACATAAGTGTAGCTTTTCTGGAAATGCTAAAAGGCATAATACATTTTTCCTATTTCTCTGGTTCTTACAAAGAACTACTGGTAAGAAAGAAGTGCAGAGAATGCAAAAAATAGTCTTCACCAGAACAAAGCACACCAAATGGTTATCTAATAACACAGGGATAGCCCTGAAACCATATACATACAAGTAAGGTATTGTAGAATGAATATGTTTTGCTTATACTTGTAGTATACAAACAGTTATATACACACACATGTACACATACCACCACCAACAATTAATGAAAAACAGGCCATGAATTTAAAAAGAGTTAAAGTGTATGGGGAGGAGCTGGGTAGAATATAAGGATGGGGGTGTCTTAGTGCTTTATGTTCTTCTGCTATGAAAAAACACCACAACAAAGAAAACTATTATAAAGGAAAATATTTAATTTGAAGCTCACTTAGAGTTTCTCAGGCTTAGTCCATTTTCATCACATCATGAAGCATGGTGCTGGAGCAGTAGTTGAGAGCTGCATCCTGATCTGCAGGGAGAGAGAGGAAAAGACAGAGAAGGAGATAGAGATTTGGCCTGGCTTAGCCTTTTGATACTTCCTCCAACAAGACCTCACCTCCTAATCTTTCTAATTCTTTCAAAAATTACTCTAACTAGCAGTGTTTTCAAAGCAAAGACTCATGACCAAACCTTTGGCAGAGTACAGGGAATCATAAGAAAGAAGGGGAGTTAGTCTGATGGGGAAAGGATAGGAGCTCCACAAGGACCAAATATATCTGGGCACAGGGTCTTTTCTGAGACTGACATTCAACCAAGGACCATGTATGGATATAACCTAGAACCTCCACTCATATGTAGCCTGTGGTAGCTCAGTAACCAATTGGTTTCCCAAAGTGAGGGGAACAAGGACTATTTCTAACAGGAACGCAATGACTGGCTCTTTGGTCTCCCCACCCCCGAAGGGAGGAGCAGTCCTGTTAGGCCACAGAGGAGGGCTTTGCAGCCAGTCCTGAAGATACCTGATAAAACAGGATCAGATGAATGGGGAGGAGGTCCCCCCTATCAGTGTACTTGGAAAGGGGCACGGTGGAGATGAGGGAGGGAGGGAGGGACCGGGAGGGAATGAGGGATCGGGACACGGCTGGGATACAGAGTTAATAAAATGTAACTGATAAAAAATAATAATAAAAAAAATTACTACTCTCTGGTGAGTAAGTAATTCAACTGTATGAACCTATGGTGCCATTCTTATTCAATCCAGCACATGGAAATAATATAATTATATTATAAACTCAAAAATAAAAAATAATTAAATTTGAGATATATTATGTAACCAATTAACTGTTATGATACTCAAGCAATTCTTTAAATGGTATAACAAAGACAATTTGACTGCTTTTCTAGACACTCAACATATTTAGAGATGATGAACCTATTAAAATATACAGAACTCATGAATCATTTTTCCAGAAAGTTGTATACAAGATCATGTGCACAAGTGTAAAATACTCTACATAAATTATTCAGCTCATATGCAGAAATTTCTTATATTTCTAATCAGGCAACAATATTCCTGTTAAGGTTGAGGAGAAATTACTTGGTATGCTTTTGTTTTATGATTTCTGAGAATCACTATTGTTATTTCAGGGAAAGGGATTACACAGTATGAACATTTTGAGAGAAAAAGAAACCCTCCTACTTAAAACACTACAAGTTCTATAGTCACATATTCAAATTATACTGCTGAGGAAGTGCTTATCCATCAAACTGAAAATGTTTTTCCATATTCTTTGGTAGTTAAATTCACATGAATGTAATGTAATTTGAAAATGGCTCCCAGGGTTAAGCAAAATATTTCCATTTATAAATGGTAAAGTTACGTATATCTATTGTTGAATTTTGATAAATTTATATAAGACAGAAAAATAAGTAAAGGCTTACTTAGAATTCTATTAGCTATTTATTTCTACAAAAAAATTAACCCAAAATTTAGTGTCTTTAAAACTGCACACATTTATTAGTGTGAAGTATCTGTGAGTCAGAAATCTGAGTGCAGTTTACATATGAACTTTGGCTTTAAACACAGTTACCAGCCAGGAATGTGACCTCTTATGAAAGCTTCACTTTAGATTTTTTTCAAGCCTACTGCACAACTGATGCCCACAATATAGGAGCTAAGATACAGGTTGTTGAGGCATCTGCTCAACTTAGCTTTTCAATTTTTTTTGTAAGGTTTTAGACAGAGATTAATATCAATTCTTGGTTATTCTCTCTACTATCTTGATTCCTTAGTCAGGAGAGGAAAAATTAGTAAGAGGGCAAAATCGAACAGAGAGAGAAAGTGAGAGGGGAGGAAGAATGGAGAGGAGAAAAAAGAAAAGAAAGGAAAGAGGAAAACAAAAAAAAGGAGAGGGGTGAGGTTCATTCATTTTTTTCTATATTATATATATTTAAACACCGGATTAAGCACACATATAAATAAAAAATACCATTCAATGGCCTAAGTACTAGAAGCAAGACTGTTGGGAACCATTGCAGAAGACTATTTTGACAAGAAATAAATGAAAGCAAAAATATGTAAGTAGGTTATGAATGTGCATTAGTGGGAGAGTGTTTGCCTGACATAAATGAGAAACGGGTTCAGTCACCAGTAGTGCTAGTTAAATTTTACCTAGTAAGTAACTAGTAATTTCAGTCTTAATTTTTAAACAGTGAGTTTCCCTTTCATGGAAATATAAAAGCTAACAATATAATCTAGAATTTCTCGCTATTTTTTTCTAGTAACTCCTATTTTCTCTATTTTCTGGCATTCATATAACAACACAGCTTAAAATAGGGATTTGTGCTTAACAATCTAAAATAAAATAAATGTAAATAAGTTATTACAGTATAGATGCTTAATCTTACTCCTGAGAATAATGATATGTTTTTACTTTTTAGAACACGTTTTACAGGTCATTAGCTTCTGAATTATGTATTTTTCACACAATGAAAGAAAATTAAATCTAAACACTTTATGGGTAATGCACCCTATATTTATTCCACTTAAACCTAGTTAGAGATGCATTCAGAAACTACTTTACCCTTGAAGAATCAAATGTTTTTATTAAAGATCAACATTTTTCTTCTCAACAATAATACAAAAAGGCACTAGTTCCTAAATTTACTTTATAGTGCACATACACATTAGAAATTAAATTAGTTTAAATTTTCAAAAATAATCTTTAGTTATTTTACTTTCTCCATAATTAAAGGTGTCACGGTCCAACAAAAGGGTGGAAGTAGATCATTTGTTATGTAAAAAAAAATGTTCCTACCTTTTTGATGGACAATTAACAACATCTAAGGCTCTCAAATAAATAGAATATAAAGTACCTTTTATGTGTCAGATATAAAAATGACCATAACCAAAGTAAGAGAACAACAGTGCAAAAACACATGAAAGTATAGTTTCAATAAAAATCATAGATGGGAGAGAATTTGAAATAATCCATGTGAGAAAAATATAGACTGATACACTGATGAAGCTAATAAAAAATGTAAGAGTCCTTTAATTTTTGTCTGGCAACCAAGACTATGCTAATCCCTGATTCTCTTGGTGTCACAGCTCAGGGGTACAGTATATATAGACACTTTGCATATAAATATACATATATATAATTATGTATGTATATATATGTAAATATACATATATATGTATGTATATATATATATATATATATATATATGCAAAGTATAAGTCTATCAATGTTAGAAGAGGCTCAGTGTAACCATGCAACATTTATTTAAGGAACATAGTATTTATTACAGACACAAAATGACAATTATTTTTGGCTCTTATTTATTTTAGTTATTTTAAACAATATTTTGGTTAACACATCTATACTATCATCAGGTTTATTGAAATCCCAGATGTGCTGTTAAGGTAGATGTGGCTGTGGAAAGTAGAGAGGTAAGATACAAAATTCAATCAGGACAAGCTGCTCTTATCTTAGTCACTTCAAATTTGTTCAAATAGATGGAGACAATGAGTTTATAAACTGTATGTGTTGAGTGAACAAACCAAATTTTTAGTTCTAGAAATTGCTGAAATACTTAGTGAAGTAGTTAACTTGAAGTTTAAAATGTAGATCAGTTTTTAAACTTTGTGGTCTTTGACTGAACTATGCATTTTCTTACTTAACACTAATTATTAGATTCCACACATCTCCATTGTCTTCAAACCTCACACCTTAAAATAGAGTAGCAGTAACTTATGATGGAAACATGTGTTTTTGAGAATTTCAGTACAAAGTAAAAGAGGACCACTGGATCAGAATACTAGAAATGCCTTCACAGAAGAAGGTCAAAGTAAGTCCAATTGCAATGGCTAAAAAACGAAACAGAAACATGAATAGTGAACTTATTTTGTTTTCTATTTTGCAAAGAATCATTTCTATTTATCTTCTCTCAGAATATGTTCAAATTTCTTTAGAACAGCAGAATTTGTGTCCTAGACATTATTCTGCTGAACTATTTCCATAGACATGTAGAAAGCTAGATATATGATAGATAGATAGATAGATAGATAGATAGATACATAGAGATAGATACATAGATAGATAGATAGATAGATAGATAGATAGATAGATAGATAGATAGATAGATAGATAGAACTGGTATCAGTTCTTGCTACTGCCTTGTACTTACCTTTTTTTTTTTTACTATTATTTGTAGAAATTTAACTTTTAAAAGATGAAGAAGGAACACAGATACCATATGAGATATTTCCAACTTGTCCCCAGTGATAACTCTGGGTAGTAAAAGAAAAAGAGGAGGGCAACAATTTTCAAAATGTCATTCACAGTTTATAAAGCATGATTTTTGTTTATTTACTGATACTTTGTCAGGAATTGCAAAGAGACAAACCCTAAAGTGGAAAACAAACAATACTCTGATAAGACAAGAATGGTAGAATTAGATTCAACATTTTAGTGATGCCTCTTTACTACTATGTATTGAAATTTCTCTTAAGCCTTGAGAGTTACCTTGAACTTTTCTGCAGAAAGAGCATGAAAACATGCAGTTCGTCATTTCTAAAGTCCCGTCCTGCTTTCTGTAAAGCATCGTTGTGTTACGCCAATATAAATAGAATGAGAAGATTAGTCATTGTATCATACTACAACCTTGTTATGATGTTTTAATTGCCTTATAGGTGCCACAACCTCAATTTGTCCAAACTAAATTAATCTTTCTCCCCTAAAGCTACCCTGCTTTATAACTGAAAGACATCTCCCAAGTAGGTAATTATTTTTATTCTGTCTCTGCTTGCTCTGTTTACCATTATTCTAATCAATCAGGAAGCTCTGTTAATTAACATCCATAAATATCTCTTGAATTTTTCTTCTTCTATCCTCACTGCTGACTTGAAGTTTGAATCACAGCCATGCCTTACTAAGATATTTGCAGAATTCTTTATTAAGACCCCAGACTTGTTATAGTCTCCACATAGTTCTGAAACAAGACAGAAGTTGTAACACTCATAATTTCAACTTTACTTAGTTACACAAATTTCATATTTTGTACATTTTCCCTATTCTTTTTAACTCTATACTCTTTCCTCTGCTTCTCCTCTTGCCACCCTCTTTCCCACACAAATCTGTAACTCTGACTATATTTCAGTGTACAACACAATGACATTATCCTTGTGAAAATTTCTTTAATATGCTTAGGTTGTGTATGGACCATAATGAGTTGTGTACATTATAAGTGCTTAATCCTTTCCCTTTCAGGACTGAGCTTTTGAGAGAGACTAAGGTGAATATATTTATTTTAATAGTCACCTCTGTGTAGCCAACAAATTTCCTGGTTCACAGTAGGCACTTGGAAAATGTTCAACAAATAATGTCGTACATGTCAACTCCAGCTTTAAATATTGAATCTTCAGCAATATGGTGACTTGTGTTTAAATATTAAGGATGATTTATGCTGTAATATGTGCATGAAATTAATTTTCTGGTATTTTCAGCACTTAAATGGCAAATTTAGGTGCAAAATGTTTTTAACTATTTTTGGTTAAATAACAAAAGAAGAGCAGGGCATCAATAAACATTATATTAATTGCTTATTAAAATGATAAGTCTTATTTGATCACATAACAATAGAAACTGAAGCAAAAGGTAACCAACGTTTAGGTCATGCATGTGTCCTGCCAAGTGACACACTGAAAAATCTAAAATTTAACATTAAACCTTACATTGCTCTGAGTTTAAGATGAATGCTCACTTTTCAAGTCCAGTAGTTTTCAAAAGGGAAGATAAGATTCTACTAAATTCAAATATTTGTAAAAATTATTATTTTAACAAACATGTATGTATCTTTACTAATACCATTTTATATAGACTAAAATTGTACCACTCTTTCTTTTATTATTTTATTCATTTTTATAATATATTTTTAATTATTTGAGTATTTATTTATTTATTACAATTTATTCACTTTGCATCCTGGCTGTAGCCCCCTCCCTCATCTCCTTACAGTCCCATCCACAATCCCTTTTCTCCCCATGTCCCTTTCCTAGTCCACAGATGGGGGAGGACATCTTCCCTTTCTATCTGACCCTAGACTATCATGTCTCATCAGGACTGGCTGCATCATCTTCCTCTGTGGCCTGGCAAGGCTGCACTCCCCAGTGGGAGGTGATCAACAGGCCAGCCACTGAGTTCATGTTCGAGACAGCCTTTGCTCCCCTTAATATTGAACCCACTTGGAAACTGAGCAGCCTATGGGCTTCTTCTGAGCAGGGGATCTAGGTTCTCTCCATGCATGGATACTGGGTGGGAGTATCAGTCTCTGCAAGTACCCCCTTGGCCCAGATTTTTCGGCTTTTTTGGTCTCCTGTGGAGTTCCTTTCCCCTATTCATCACACTGCACAAAAGTAAAGTCCAAGTATATCTAAGACCTCAACATAAAACCAGACACACTAAATCTGTTAGAACAAAAAGTGGGGAAGAGCCTTGACCTCATTGGCACAGGAGACAACTTCCAGCACAGAACACCAACAGCACACGTTCTACGATTAACAATCAATAAATGGGACTTCATAAAACAGAAAATCTTCTGTAAAGCAAAGGACACTGTCATCAGAACAAAATTATAGCCTACTGACTGGGAAAAGATCTTCACCAACCCTATATTTGAGAATTTTACACATGCATATAGCACATTTTTATTATATCCATCTTCTTGTTAACCTTCTAAGCCCTCCCAGATGTATCATCCTATCCCCAAATTTATTGCTGTCATTTTTCATAACTCCATGCCAGGCTGAATTAGTGCTTATGGATATGAAGACATTTGTTTGAATACTGAAGACTTACAGACCACAATCTTAAAGAAAAGTGACCCTCAGGTAACATCAGCTGTCAACAGATTCTTCCCTAAAAATGGAAACTCCCATTTTTTCCTGTGCTGCAAATCTGTCTAAACAATTGTCTAGCTATATTTTAGGTAATTGGACTGGAGAATTCGATACTATGATGGAGCAGCTGAGAGTGGCCATTGTCAGAGTAAATTCTACCAGAGTGGACGCAGGACTAGCCACAGGATTATCATCATGGATTGCTGCAGCCATGAATCATTTGAAGGAATTTGCGGGCATGGGAGCATTAGCAGGCCTTCTGGTGTTGGTCTCCTTGGTTTGCCTGTGGTGTATATGCAAGATTAGAGTCTCACAACAGTGTAATGCAGCCATGACCATTCAGGTCTTTACAGCCATTGAAGCAGGACAGTCTCCCCAAGCATGGGAGCTAAAATGTTATGCTCAGGATGTGAGGCTAAGCCCTGCACTCAGGGTCAACTGCTTTCGACCCAGAGAAGAGCATGTCTGATTGCATATGGGTTGATGCCCCAGGTCCCACCTCTGAGAAAAAGGTATCGAACAGGTCTGATGCTCTTTGGGTGGATGACACCTAAATGAACATTGGTACAAAGTCCCAATTTATTTCTAATATCAGAGATCAGACCTCTACTCTCCCCTGATGCATCTAAAACAAAAAGGGGGAACTGTAGAGAGTTGAGTATTGCCGCGCCTTAAAGATGGAGCTGGTTTCCGCCTTCCACCTTCCTGATGGTGAGTGCTCTCTGTCACAAACAACTCCATATTTGGCTAAGGCTGAGGATCTGGCTTGCTTCCATGTATGTGGACCTATCTGCATTGCCCATGTGGCACGCTGGGGTTGGCTACCCAGAGGCTATTTAA
This sequence comes from Meriones unguiculatus, assembly GCF_030254825.1. Lineage (NCBI taxonomy): Eukaryota > Metazoa > Chordata > Mammalia > Rodentia > Muridae > Meriones > Meriones unguiculatus. Next base: position 6,620,220 of record NW_026843706.1, on the reverse strand, counting down.
GCTGTGGGCTGGCTTTCCCCAGGGTCAGAAGATTGTTCAAGGTTCCTGAATAAACTGCATTGAAAAAAAAAAAAAAAAAAGGAAACTCCCAAGTACCTCCTGAATTTACCAACATTTTTAAATTGAAAAGTTAGTTACTAAATAAAAATTTACCTAATTTGAGAAACTTCACTATAAAGATCAAAATAACATTATGCAAAACTCCCCAACACTTAAATGATGTGTCATAATCCTTGGATCCTTAGGCATTTAGTTTCTCATTCTGGTTGAAACATATAAAATTTACACATATTTAATTTTGCTTTGGGGCCCATCTGTACAAGCAATCAAACATGCCCTTTTTTTCACAAGGAAACTAATTAAAATCAAGGGTGGTAAAAAACTGCCAAGGTTACCTAGAGCACCAAAAGTTGTTGAAGATAAAACCTACTATACATTACAGGGCACTGTGGATCCCATTCCAAAAGGCACCTGACAAAAGCCCCTTTTATTTTTTTTTTATTTTTATTTTTTATTTTTTATTTTTATTTTTAGTTACATTTTGTTAACTCTGTGTCCCAGCTGTATCCCGCTCCCTCATTCCCTCCCCAACCCCACACTCCCTCCCTGGTCTCCTCCCTGCCCCTTTCCAAGTCCACTGATAGGGGAGGACCTCCTCCCCTTTCATTTGATCCTGTTTTATCAGATATCTTCAGGGCTGGCTGCAAAGTCCTCCTCTGTGGCCTAACAGGACTGCTCCTCCCCTGGGGGGCGGGGAGGTCAAAGAGCCTGCCCTTGAGATCCTGTTAGAAATAGTCCTTGTTCCCCTTACTTTGGAAAACTACTTGGTTACTGAAAAGCCCCTTTTCTAAAGTAGCTGAGCATGAGGAAGTCACAAGAATCTCTTCCCTTTTGTTGCCGTTACCTCTTCCAGTTTGTTACCAGGAACTAAACTTCATGTTCCTTTTCTAGCTCCCTTGGGTTTCTAAACATTTCAGAGACACATAAAGCTTTGATCAGTGTGCATAATATCTAGCTACTTGGAGCAACATAGACAAAAATATTTAATTTTCATGGTCTTATTTACTCCTCTTTGAAGGGAATGTGTTATGCTTTAGATAAAAGATTTTAAGATGAACCAAATTGTTTAAATAATTTTGCTAGGTCCATAGTCCATATGATTTAATCTTATAAAAAGAGAAAGGTTTTATTTAAATGACATTGCTATTGAGGCCCAGATATATTATGGGTCATGGCCATGCCACACGACTAATGCCTCACAAAACTTTGATTTCAACTTTAGATATCTATTTTTCATGTTTGATTCCTATACCATCAAACTTCCTTACCATCAGTTCAGATAAAGTTAGAAATGTGAATCTAACCATGACCAAGTAGGCTTCATCCCAGGCACGCAAGGGTGGTTCAACATACGGGAATCCATCAATGTAATCCACTACATAAACAAACTGAAGGAGAAAAACCACATGATCATCTCCTTAGATGCCGAAAAAGCATTTGAAAAAGTCCAACACCCATTCATGTTTAAAGTCTTGGAGAGATCAGGGATACAAGGCACATACCTAAACATAGTAAAGGCAATATACAGCAAGCCTATAGCTAACATCAAACTCAATGGAGAGAAACTTAAATCAATCCCAAGTCATAGCCAGAGCAATAAGACAACTAAAGGAGATCAAGGGGATACAAATCGGAAAGGAAGAGGTCAGAGTGTCACTATTTGCAGATGATATGATAGTATACATGAGCGACCCCAAAAATTCAACCAGAGAACTCCTTCAGCTGATAAACACCTTCAGCAAGGTGGCAGGATACAAAATCAACTCAAAAAAATCAGAAGCCCTCCTATATACCAAAGACAAAAAGGCTGAGAAAGAAATTAGGGAAACAACACCCTTCACAATAGCCACTAATAACATAAAGTACCTTGGTGTGACTCTAACCAAGCAAGTGAAAGACCTGTTTGAGAAAAACTTCAAGTCTCTGAAGAAAGAAATCGAAGAAGATATCAGAAGATGGAAAGATCTCCCGTGCTCATGGATTGGTAGGATTAACATTGTGAAAATGGCCATACTGCCAAAAGCAATCTACAGATTCAATGCAATTCCCATCAAAATACCAACTCAATTCTTTACAGACCTTGAAAAGAAGATCCTCAGCTTCATATGGAGAAACAAAAAACCCAGAATCTCCAAAACGATCCTGTACGACAACAGATCATCTGGAGGGATCTCCATTCCTGATCTCAAGCTGTACTACAGGGCAACAGTAATAAAAACTGCATGGTATTGGCATAGAAACAGAAAGGAGGATCAATGGAACCACATAGAAGACCCAGAAATAAATCCACACACCTATGAATACTCAATATTCGACAAAGAAGCCAATTCCATTCAATGGAAAAAAGACAGCATCTTCATCAAATGGTGCTGGACCAACTGGATGTCTACATGCAGAAAAATGAAAATAGATCCATATTTATCACCCTGCACAAAACTAAAGTCAAAGTGGATCAAGGACCTCAACATAAAACCAGATACCCTAAATCAATTGGAAAAAAAAAAGTGGGGAACAGCCTAGAACTCATTGGCACAGGAGACAACTTCCTGAACAGAACACCAACAGCACAGGCTCTAAGAGCAACAATCAATAAATGGGACCTCATGAAACTGAAAAGTTTCTGTAAAGCAAAGGATACCGTCATCAAAACAAAACGACTGCCTACAGATTGGGAAAGAATCGTCACTAACCCTTTATCCGACAGAGGACTAATATCCAGTATATACAAAGAACTAAAGAAGCTGAAAAGCAGCAATCCAAGTAATCCAATTAAAAAATGGGGAACAGAGCTAAACAGAGAATTCTCGACAGAGGAATATCGAATGGCAGAAAAACACTTAAAGAAATGCTCATTCTCATTAGCCATCAGGGAAATGCAAATCAAAACGACCCTGAGATATCACCTTACACCCATCAGAATGGCCAAGATGAAAAACTCAAGCGATAACACATGCTGGAGAGGTTGTGGAGAAAGGGGGACCCTCCTCCACTGCTGGTGGGAATGTAAACTGGTACAACCACTCTGGAAAGCTATCTGGCGCTTTCTAAGACAAATAGGAATAGTGCTTCCTCCAGACCCAGCTATACCACTGCTAGGTATATACCCAAAGTTTGTTCAAGTACACCAAAAGGACACTTGCTCAACCATGTTTATAGCAGCTCTATTTGTAATAGCCAGAACCTGGAAACAACCCAGATGTCCATCAACGGTGGAATGGGTACAGAAATTGTGGTATTTTTATACAATGGAATACTACTCAGCAATCAAAAAGGAGGAAATCATGAAATTTGCAGGCAAATGGTGGGATCTAGAAAAGATCATTCTGCGTGAAATTTCCCAGAAGGAGAAAGACAAACATGGGATATACTCACTTATATAGACCTATAAGATATGATAAACAATGAAATCTATACACCTAAAAAAGATAATCAATTGAGCGGACATGGGGTAAGATGATCAATCCTCGTTTAGAAAGACAGATGGGATGTGCATTGAACGTATGACAGGAGTCTACTGAGCGCATCTGAAAGACTCTAACTAGCAGTGTTTTCAAAGCAAAGACTCATGACCAAACCTTTGGCAGAGTACAGGGAATCATAAGAAAGAAGGGGAGTTAGTCTGATGGGGAAAGGATAGGAGCTCCACAAGGACCAAATATATCTGGGCACAGGGTCTTTTCTGAGACTGACATTCAACCAAGGATCATGTATGGATATAACCTAGAACCTCCACTCAGATGTAGCCTGTGGTAGCTCAGTAACCAATTGGTTTCCCAAAGTGAGGGGAACAAGGACTGTTTCTAACAGGAACTCAATGACTGGCTCTTTGGTCTCCCCACCCCTGAAGGGAGGAGCAGTCCTGTTAGGCCACAGAGGAGGGCTTTGCAGCCAGTCCTGAAGATACCTGATAAAACAGGATCAGATGAATGGGGAGGAGGTCCCCCCTATCAGTGGACTTGGAAAGGGGCACGGTGGAGATGAGGGAGGGAGGGAGGGACTGGGAGGGAATGAGGGATCGGGACACGGCTGGGATACAGAGTTAATAAAATGTAACTGATAAAAAAAAATAAAAAAATAAAAAAATAAAAAATAAAAAAAAAGAAATGTGAATCTAGAAATGTATGTATATGTGACTGAGATATAACTATGGATGCAGATATAAAGGAATATACCTATATGTCACTATCTCTATTTTACATATAAAATAAGGGGTGATCATATACTTTCTTGCTTTTTAAATGTGCTCTTGTTCGAAAACTTCTTTCCTTTAGTATTTTGCATCACTAACTAGGTTTCTTCCTGCCTTTTCTTGAACTATTTTCTACATGAGGATAATTACTTCTTGTTCCATAAGCAACCAACATTTGCCTGAAATAACTGAAAAGACCTGGGAGACAGATTTATAGTCAACATCCTAAGGTGTTAAAATACACTTGGAAGTTCAATTGAGCTTGAACATTAGAGCCCTAGGGGATGGATACACGTTATCATTTTTTTTCTTTACTTTTCTTTCCTGCTTATTGTTAATAAATGGCAAGGGATTCCATATGTATGTGCCAAGAGCAACTTCAAAAATATTGCAAAAGAGAGGCATATTCTTAGCTTCATATTTTCATTGTTAAAGTGGAAATAAAAAAGCTAAACTTCCTAAAGGCAACATAAGTACCTATAACATTAAGATTGCAAAATTAGGAATATTTAGTATTATAATAATGAAGGATTTCTTTACATATGAGAATGATATTTTTTAGATATATTACTAGAGCATTAAAGAGAAAATGGAGCCACAAAAGTCAGATCAATAATCAGTTACAGAAGAAATAATAATTGTAACAGTGAGGTCAGATGTGTTTGACATGAGAAGGTTAGTATTTACCTTTGTATGAAAGGAAGCCACCCAGTCTATGTAAGATCTCATTCACTGTCTCTGTCATTGAAAAGAAAATAAAAGTTATGTTAAAACAGTGAGGTTTATTTTTAAAAAATCAGTAAAAGCTTCAATTGGTACAAGTTAAATCATATTAGAAAATGTTCTCTGTGGAGACTTACATATTCTTAACTGGTGGTCTTTAAAATTAAAGCAAAATGAAGAGCTGCTGAGAATAGTAATGCTTATTCAGAAAACTCAGCTCTAGCTAAGGACAGAAAGCATTTCAATAAAGTCATGTGAATAAGAAATTAAAGGGGTTCTGCCCCTGCATTAACTTGGGGGATGAAAAATAATGTCAGGCTGATAGATGTAATTATTTCAAAGAATGACCTTACTTGATCAAGGAATAAAATAGCATTGTGCATGTCTACAAAAGCAATTTCTGAGTTAATGTGGAAAATAGAGAAATAAAAACACATGTAGAAAAATAAAACACTGTAAGAAGTAGAAGAAAGATATTGCTGATTGTAACTTCACTGGATATATGTATGTATAAATCTAGTGTTCCTGCTGAATTTCAGTTCAATCAGTATCATAAGTTCCGAATTAGTTCACTTGTATTTGAAAAAAATATATATATAAAATCTCTAAGACTTTTTATTTGGGGGACAAATTCTTTAATAAAGTGAGAGTAATGACTAGATTCACCTGCCATCTAACTGTCCTATGGTTTTCCTTATGGGAAAAGAGATGGGGTTAGAAATAAGAAGAGGTATGTGGAGATATGTTCATATTTAAGGTGGCTTTAGAACCCATATAAACCGAACACAAAGAGAATAGAATCCTGTTTAAATTATTGAATTAACAAGGATGAAATCTAAGGTCATAATATTTATTTACAATATAAAAAAACATACTTTTTTTTTTCTTTGAAAATGTATGTGTTATTGGTGTTTTGCCTGCATGTTTGTGTGAGAGTGTCAAATCCCATGGAACTGGAGTTACAGACAGTTTGATAGCTGTGGGAGCTAAGAATCAAACCTAGGACATCTGGAAGAGCAGCGAATGCTCTTAATAGCTGAGCCACCTCTCTAACCCCAGGACAAGTTTTTCTAACTTTTTTATTCCCATATAGTTGAAAAAGGTTAGGAAAGAACTTGAGAAAATAGGACTTGTTAGTGAAACTAGATACTAACATAACATTATTAATTGATTTTTTATTTTTTATATTATAGTTTATTCACTTTGTATCACAGCTGTAGCCCCCTCTCTTATTCCCTCCCAATCCCATTCCGCTCCCTCATTTCCTCCTATGTCCTTCCTTAAATCCACTGTTAGAGGAGGTCCTCCTCCCCTTCCATCTGACCCTACCTTATCCAGTCTCATCAGAACTGGCTGCATTGTCCTCCTCTGTGGCCTGGAAAGGCTGATCCCCCATAAGGGGGAGATGTTCAAAGAGCTAGCCACTGAATTCATGTCAGAGACAGTCCCTGTTCCCCATACTAGGGAACTCACTTGGATACTGAGCTGCCATGGGCTACATCTGAGCAAGGGTTCTAGGTTATATCCATGACTGGTCTTTGGTTGGAGTATCAGTCTAAGAAAAGACCCCTGTTCCCAGATATTTTGGTTCTGTTGCTACCCTTGTGGAGCTCCTGTCCTCTCCAAGTCTTACTATCCCCCCCTTCTTTCATAAGATTCCCTGCACTCTTCCAAATGTTTGGTTATGAGTCTCAGTATCTGCTTCAATACACTGTTGGGTAGAGTCTTTCAGATGCCCTCTGTGGTAGGCTCCTGTCCTGTTTCCAGTTTTCTCTTTCTTCCAATGTCCGTCCCATTTGCCTTTCTGAGTGAGGACTGATCATCTTACACAGGGTCCTCCTTCTAACTCAGCTTCTTTAGGTGTACAGATTTTTGTAGGTTTATCCTATATTATATGCCTAGTATCCATTTATTCATGAGTATATACTATGTGTGTCTTTCTGTTTGCAGGATACCTCACTCAGGATGGTCTTTACTAGTTCCCACGATTTGCCTGCAAATTTCATGATTTTTTTAATTGCTAAGTAGTATTCCACTGTGTAAATGCACCACAATTTCTGTATCCATTCCTCCTTTCCAATTAAAAAAAAAATGGAGTAGAGAGCTGAACAGAGAATTCTCTGTAAAGTAATAAAGAATGGCAGAGAAACACTTAAAGAAATGCTCGATGTCTTTAGTCATCAGGGATATGCACATCAAAATAACCCTGAGATTTCACCTTACACCCATCAGAATGGATGAGATAAAAAAAATAAGTATGCCCTGGTTATTCGCATGCCTCACTGGGTGCCTATGCCCGTTGATGCCCCTCACGCTGTGACTCTTTTCAGACAGAAAAGGGATCTTGGAACTACAGCCACCATTGTTACTACCATCTCATTGGCGGCTGTTGGAGCTACCAGCGGGACATTAGCCATGAGTCATACTGGGCAGACTGCTCAGACCCTGAATAATCATTTAGCCAATGTAGCTCATGCCTTAGTTGTACATAAAGGAATTAATGCTCAACTAAAAGGAAGCTTGATGGTGTTCAATCAGAGGATTGACCTCGTGCAGGAGCAAATTGATACCCTATGGCAAATCGCTCAACTTGGCTGTCAATGAAAATAGGCTGGACTTTGAGTCACTAGCATATAACATGAGAATTTTTCCTGTGCTGCAAATCTGTCTAAACAATTGTCTAGCTATATTTTAGGTAATTGGACTGGAGAATTCGATACTACAATGGAGCAGCTGAGAGTGGCCATTGTCACAGTAAATTCTACCAGAGTGGACGCAGGACTAGCCACAGGATTATCATCATGGATTGCTGCAGCCATGAATCATCTGAAGGAATGGGGGGGCATGGGAGCGTTAGCAGGCCTTCTGGTGTTGGTCTCCTTGGTTTGCCTGTGGTATATATGCAAGATTAGAGTCTCACAACAGTGTGATGCAGCCATGATCATTCAGGCCTTTACAGCCATTGAAGCAGGACATTCGCCCCAAGCATGGTTGGCTACCATAAAAAGCTAAAATGTTACGCTCAGGATGCGAGGCTAAGCACTGCACTCAGGGTCAGCCGCTTTGGACCCAGAGAAGAGCATGTCTGATTGCATGCGGGTTGATGCCCCAGGTCCCGCCTCTGAGAAAAAGGTATCAGACCGGTCTGATGCTCTTTGGGTGGATGACACCTAAATGGACATCGGTACAAAGTCCCAATTTATTTCTAATATCAGAGATCAGACCTCTACTCTTGCCTGATGCGTCTAAAACAAAAAGGGGGAACTGTAGAGAGCTGCGGAATGCTGTGCCTTAAAGATGGAGCTGGTTTCCGCCTTCCACCTTCCCGATGGTGAGTGCTCTCTGTCACGAACAATTCCACATTTGGCTAAGGCTGAGGATCTGGCTTGCTTCCATGTATGTGGACCTATCTGCATTGTCCACGTGGCACGCCTGGGTTGGCTACCCAGAGGCTATTTAAGCTGTGGGCTGGCTTTCTCTAGGGTCAGATGATTGTTCAAGGTTCCTGAATAAACTGCATTGAAAAAAAAAAAAAACTCAGGTGACAATACATGCTGGAGAGGATGTGGAGGAAGAGGAACACTCCTCCATTCCTGGTGGGAATGTAAACTTGTACAACCACTTTGGAAATCAATCTGGTGCTTTCTCAGACAGGAACAGTGCTTCCTCAAGATCCATCTATACCACTCCAAGGCATATAGCCAAAAGATGCTCAAGTATACAAGGACATCTGCTCAACCATGTTTGTAGCAGCTTTATTCATAATAGCCAGAACCTGGAAACAACTCAGATGTCCTTCAACTTAACATATTTTAATAAAAAGCCAAAAAAGTTTAATTCTTTTTATAATGTAACATTTCCAAAAGAGTGATTGTGCAAATCAGTTTATGCTCATTCATAACATCTTATGAGTGTCTATTATCTTTGAGTAAATCAATATAGAGGAAAATAATCCTGTACAGGTCCTTCTTTCCTTTTGAAGGTGTTGAGGTGGCAGCCAGAGAAGAATTACAGAACAAAAAGGGGAAAAAACAAGCAATACTTTACTTCACAGTAAAGCCTGTGAATAATAAACAGGCCTGTATGGCAAGCTATATTCAAGAGTGCAATAGTAGCACTTGTATGTTGGGAATAAACATTGAGAGAATAAATGAATTTAAGGTCCATTCAGTGGGAAAGAATTCATGCCAGGTACTGTAACCATAACTCATGAGGTCACAGAGCCTACAGAGAACTCTACAAAATGTATGGAACAATTGACCATTGGACTCCCATTCCCAACGTATACATTTGCAAAACAAGCACTACACTTAAGTCCCTGGGAATATTACAGAAGAGCAGGCAGAAAGAACATATATATTGAGATTGTATTTTCTGTTAATAACAGGGAAGCTTCACTTATAAAATATTAAAAATATAAATCCTTAAACAAAAACTAAACAATGAGATCACCAGCTGACATATCAACGCAGATGGGGGAAAGCTTGTAAGGCTCTACCCCTAGATGAAGAAGAACTACAGTCATTTGATGATTGCTGAGAGAGGAAGACTCAATCTTCTAGTAAAGCCCCTTTTCCAATCACAAGTGGTTAACCCTAAACATGTATACATGCAAGCAATATTATGTGGTATGTGTGTGTGCGAGCATGTGTTTGTGTGTGTGTGTGTGTGTATAACAATAATAATAAATTAAAAAGAAACAATTGATTTGAGAAGGGATTGGGATAGCATGGCATGAGTTGGAGTAAGAGAGGAGATATGGAAAAGATGTAAATACAATATTCCTTTATGAAATTATCTAAAAAAATTAAAGCACAAAACATGATGGAACAATTACAAATAAAAAAATTCTCTTCATACAAAGGAAAGTAGTGTGGTATTAGTGAGAGAAGGGGCTACTCTCTCATGTTATATGAGAAGAAAATTATTTGTTAAGTAGTGATATTTTAGGAAAACTGTGCAAGACACCATATCATTTGAAATATATACTTTCAGGGGATTCTTGTGAAGGCAAACAGCAGAAAAGAAGGGTTAGATAAACAGGTATTATGCAACAAGAAAAATGAGCTAGAACAACATGAACAAAGGGCAGTTGGAGATGAAAATAAAGAGCTCAAAACTAAGAGAATACAAATGAAGAGTTTAAAATAGTTCAAAGTACTTTAGGTAAAATGCTGCAGGAGAATGGAAGTAAGGTAGCTAAAGTAGCCAATTTAACAACAAAAAAAAAAAATTTCAGGGGAAAGACCTGATGATAGATATCACCTGCTGCTTTACAATGGAGGTGCAGAAATTCTAATTAGTTGAAAATTGGGAGACAGAATTTCAAATATTCTCTTTTATGGTACCAGGTATTGAAAAGAGGAGCACAGAATTTGTCTTGATTTTTTTTTTTTTTTTTTTTGGTGATTTCCATTAGTCATTCTCAGTTTGAAACGACTTTGTCTACCACACCTGAGGATATTGGGCAGTATTAGTTGTTTCCATAGGAGGATGAGGCCATACTAGTTATTCAGTCATTAAATATATCTACAGTATTTCAATGTGCATGGTAACAATCTAACCAGCTTATCAGTCACACAAAGTTTATTAATGAAAGTGTTTCACAAGAATCTTTTTTGTTTGCTTGCTTGTTCAAGACAGATTTTCTTGTGCAGCCTTGAACTTGCATTGTAGACCTGGCCTCAAACTCACAGAAATCCACAAACCTCTGCCTCCCTGAGTGTTGGGATTAAGGCAAGAATGAACTATATTAAAATTTACTTTATAGGATCTTTCAGTGTAACACCTATGATATAGCAAAGGTATACACTCAAGAAGTAATAAGGTATTTTAACTTTGTTGAACATATTAGTCTAACTGTCATTTGGCAAATGCCTAAAGAGATTTTTTTAAGATTATATTTGGAAGGAACTGTAAATAAAGGTGACATATATTTCTGAATTATTTTACTGTAGAAATTAAAAATGAATTTATGGGCTGGTAAGATGACTCAGCACATGCAGGCGCTTGGTGCCAAGCTAGGTGACCTGAGTTCAATTCCTGGAACACAAATGGTAGAAGGAAAGGACTAATACTTCCAAACTGTCTTCTAACCTCCACATAGACAACATGGCACATGTATTGCCAACACTCAATGCACACAGAGAAATTTGCAGGTAAATGGTGGGACCTGGAAAGGATCATCCTGAGTGAGTTGTCCCAGAAGCAAAAAGACACACATGGTATATACTCACTCATATAGACATATAATATAGGACAAACCCACTAAAACCTGTGCATCTAAAGAAACTAAGCAAGAGAGAGTACCCTAACTAAAACCGTCAATCCCCATCCTGAAAGGCAAAGACGATGGACATCAGAAGAAAAAGAAAACAGGAAACAACCTAGGAACCTTCTACAGAGGGCTTCTGAAAGCCAGAAGAAGAAAACAGGAAACAAACTAGGAACCTACCACAGAGGGCCTCTGAAAGCCTCTGCCCTACAGACTATCAAAGCAGATGCTTAGCCTGATGGGCAACTGTTGGGCAGAGTGAATGGAATTTTATGTAAGAAGTGGGAAATAGTAAGAGCTGGAGAGGACAGGGTCTCCACAAGGAGAGCAACAAAACAAGAAAATTTGAACACAGGGAACTTCCCAGAGACTCATATTCCAACCAAGGACTATTCATGGAGATAACCTAGAGCCCCTGCACAGATGTAGCCCATGGCAGTTCAGTGTCCAGGTGGGTTACATAGTAATGGGAAGAGGGACTGCCTCTGACATAATCTGATTGGCCTGCTCTTTGATCACCTCCTCCTGAGGGGGGAGCAGCCTTACTAGGCCACAGTAGAGGACAATGCAGCCACTTTTGATGTAAACTGATAGACTAAGATCAGAAAGGAGAGGATAACCTCCCCTATCAGTGGACTTGGGGAGTGGCATGCATGCAGAAAGGGGAGGGAGGGTGGGATCGGGAGGGGAGGAGGAAGGGGCTTATGGGGGGATATAAAATGAATAAAGTGTAATTAATAAAATAAAAAAATGAAAAGAAAATTTTTAAATTCTTTAGGTGTACAGATTTTACTATGATTTTGCTATGCTATATGTCTAATATACACTTATGAGTGGGTATATACCATGTGTGCCTTTCTGCTTCTGGGTTACCTCACTCAGGCTGCTCTTTTCTAGTTCCCACCCTTTGCCTACAAATTTCATGCTTTCCTTTTATTTTTTCTTTTTGAGCTATTCCTCTCTTTAGAATACTTGTTTATATATGTATCCCATTATATATATATATATATATATATATATATATAAAACAGTTGATTCACTTTGTATCCCCCCTTGTACTTTCCTCCCTCCTCCCCTCCCAATCCCACCCTCCGTCTTCCCCACCCATGTCCCACTCCCAGTCCACTGAAAAAGGAGTTCCTCCTCCCCTTCCCTCTGATCCTAGTCTATCAGGTCTCATCTGGAGTGGCTGCATTGTCTTCTTCTGTAAGGCTGCTCACCCCTCAGGGGGAGGTGGTCAAACAGCAGACAAATCAGTTCATGTCAGAGACAGTCCCTGTCCCTATTACTATGGAGGCCACTTGGATACTGAACTGCCATAGACTGTGTCTGTGCAGGGGTTCCAGGCCATCTCCATGAGTGTCCTTGGCTGGAGTATCAGTTTCAGAAAAGATCCCTATACCCAGAATTTTAACATCTGTTGCTGTCCTTGTGGAGCTCCTGTCCTCTCCAGGTCTTACTATCTCCTACGTCTTTAATAAGATTCCTCTACTGTTCCCAAAGTTTGGCTATGAGTCTCACCATATGCCACAATACCCTGCACGGCAGAACCTTTCAGAGGTCCTCAGTGGTAGGCTCCTGTCCTGTTCCCTGTTTTCTCCCTCCTCCAAAGCCCATCCTCTTTACCTTGTTGAATGGGGATTGAGCATCATAGCCAGAGTATTCCTTCTTGATTAGCTTCCTTAGGTGTACAGATTTTAGCAGGTTTATCCTATATTATATCTATCCACTTATGAGTGAATATATTCACTTTGTATCTTTCTGCTTCTGGGATACCTCATTCAGAATGATCTCTTCCAGTTCCCACCATTTACCTGCAAATTTCATGATTTCCTTGTTTTGTGTGTGTGTGTGTGTTTTTTTTTTTTTTTTTTTTTTAATCACTGAGTAATATTCCACTGTGTAGATGTACCACATTTTCTGTATCCATTCCTCAACGGAGGGGCACCTTGGCTGTTTCCAGCTTCTGGCTATTACAAATAAATCTGCTACAGACATGTTTGAGCAAATGTTGAAGAGATGTCCTTATTATATACTTGAGCGTATTTTAGATATATGCCTAGCAATTGTGTAGCTGGATCTGGAGGAAACGCTATTCCTAATTGTCTGAGAAAGCGTCAAATTGATTTCCAAAGTGGTTGTACAAGTTTACATCCCCACCAACAGTGGAGGAGGGTTCCCCTTACTCCACAACCTCTCCAGCATCTGTTGTCACTTGAGTTTTTGCTCTTAGCCATTCTGATGGGTGTAAGGTGAAATCTTAGGGTCGTTTTGATTTGCATTTTCCTGATGACTAAGCACATTGAACATTTCTTTAAGTGTTTCTCTGCCATTCGACGTTCCTCTATTGAGAATTCTCTGTTTAGCTCTGTACCCCAGTTTTTAACTCAATTACTTGATTTTTTTCTGTTTAACTTCTTGAGTTCTTTATATAAACTAGATATTAGCCCTCTGTTAGACATAGGGTTGGTGAAAATCCTTTCCCAATCTGTAGGCAGTCTTGTTTTGTTTTGATGACAATGAATTTTCCTTTACAGAAGCATTTCAGTTTCATGAGGTACTGTTTATTGATTGTTGCTCTTAGAGCCTGTGCTGTTGGTGTTCTGTTCAGGAAGTTGTCTCCTATCCCAATGAGTTTATGGCTCTTTCCCATTTTTTTTTTTTATGACTAAGGCCATTGATTTTTTTTTTTTTTTTCAATGCAGTTTATTCAGGAACCTTGAACAATCCTCGGACCCTGGGGAAAGCCAGCCCACTTTTTTTTTTCTAACCGATTTAACATGTCTGGTTTTATGTTGAGATCTTTGATCCACTTGGACTTTAGTTTAGTACAGGTGATACGTATGGATCTATTTGCATTTTTCTACACATAGGCATTCATTTAGACCTGTTGAAGATGCTGTCTTTTTCCCATTGTATGGTTTTGGCATCTTTGTCAAAGATCAGGTGTCCATAAGTGTGTGGCTTTATTTCTTGGTCCTCTGTTTGGTTCCATTGATCTACCATTCTGTTTCTATGCCAGTACCATGCAGTTTTTATTACTGTTGCTGTATAGTACAGCTTGAGATCAGGGATGGAGATACCTCCAGAAGATCTTCTATTGTAGAATATTGTTTTAGCAATTCTGGGTTTCTTGTTATTCCATATGAACTTGAAAATTTTTCTTTCAAGCTCTGTAAAGAATTGTGTTGGTAATTTGATGGGACTTGCATTGAATCTGTAGATTGCTTTTGGTAAGATGGCCATTTTTACTATGTTAATCTTGCCAAGCCATGAGCATGGGAGATCTTTCCATCTTCTAATATCTTCTTCTAATTATTTCTTCAGCGACTTGAATTTTTTTTCATACAAGTCCTTGTCTTGCTTGTTTAGAGTTACACCAAGGTACTTTATGTCATTTGTGGCTATTGTGAAGGGTGTTGTTTCCTTAATTTCTTTCTCAGCCTTTTTTTTTTTTTATACAGGAGGCTACTGATTTTTTTGAGTTAATTTTGTATCCGGCCACTTTGCTGAAGGTGTTTATCAGCTGTAGGAGTTCCCTGGTAGAATATTTGGGGTCACTCAGGTATACTATCATATCATCTGCAAATAGTGATACTTTGTCTTCTTTCTTTCTATTTGTATCCACTTGGTTTCCTTCAATTTTCTTATTGCTCTAGCAAGGACTTCCAGAACTATGTTGAAGAGATATGGAGAGAGTGGGCAGCCTTGCCTTGTCCCTGATTTCAGTGGAATTGATTTAAGTTTCTCTCCATTTAGTTTGATGTTGGCTGTAGGCTTCCTGTATATTGCCTTTACGATGTTTAGGTATATGCCTTGTATCCCTGATCTCTCCAAGACTTTAAACATGAATGGATATTGCATTTTGTCAAATGTTTTTTCAGCATCTAAGGAGATTATCAAGTGTTTTTTTTTTTTTTTTATTTAGTTAGTATGGTGTATCACATTGATGGATTTCCATATATTCATATTTCTTTGTTTTTAATTGCTGAGTAGTATTCCATTGTGTAAATGTTCCACAATTTCTGTATCCATTCATCAACTGGAGGACATCTGGGTTGTTTCCAGATTCTGGCTATTATGAATAAAGTTGCTACGAACAGGGCTGAGTAAATGTCCTTATTGTACACTAGAGCTTATTTTGGGTATATGCCTGGTATAGCTGTATCTTGAGGTAGCACTATTCCTAATTGTCTGAGAAAGTACCACATTAATTTCCAAAGTGGTTGTATCAGGTTACATTCCCAGTAGAAACTGAGCAGTGTTCCCCTTTCTTCACATCCTCTCCAGCATGTGTTGTCACTTGAGTTTTTGATCTTAGCCATTCTGATGTGTGTAAGGTGAAATCTCAGGGTTGTTTTGATTTTTATTTCTCTGATGAGCACTTATTTAATTGTTTCTCTGTCATTTGGGACTCCTCTATTGAGAATTCTCTGTTTAGCTTCTTATCTCATTTTTAATTGGATTACTTAATTTGTTGCTGTTTTATGTTTTTAGTTCTTGATATATTCAGGATATTAACACTCTGCCAGATATTGGGTTTGGTAAGATGCTCAATCTTCATTCAGAAAAGCAAACAGGATAGACATTGGAAGAAGGTGAAATCAAAAAACAAGACAAGAGCCTACCACAAAGCGCCTCTGAAAGACTCTACCCAGAAGAGTATTAAAGTTGATGCTGAGAATTATTGCCAAACTATGGGCAGAGTATAGGGAATCTTATGAATGAAGGGTGAGGCAGTAAGACCTGGAAGGTTCTGGAGTTCCACAAGGAGACCAACAGAACCAAAGAATCTGGTCCCAGGGGTCTTTTCTGAGACTGATATTCCAACCAAGGGCCATTCAAGGAGATCACCTAGAGCCCCTGCACTGAGAAAGCTTGTGGCATCTCAGTCTCCAAATGGGTTCCTTAGTATAAGAGGAACAGGGGTTGTCTCTCACATGAAATCAGTGGCTGGATCCTTGATCACCTCCCCTTTAGGAGGGCAGACTTACCAGGCCACAGAGGAAGACTATGAAAGACAATAATGATGAGTCCTGATAGGCTAGGGTCAGGTGGAAGGAGAGGAGGTCCTCCCTTATCAGTGGACTGGGAAAGGGGTATGGGAGAAGATGAGGGAGGGAGGGAGTGTGGTATTGGGAGGGGACAAGGGTTGGAGCTACAGCTGGGATACAAAGTGAATAAATTGTAATAAATAAAAAATATATTAAAGAAAAAACAATAAGTGTATTCTTTATTGTCATGTCATATCCTGACTTAAAAATGTGATGATATAAATTATATCATTTGGCAGTATTAAACACATGCACACATACTTTCTGAATACTCTAAATCTGAAAAAGAAATAATGCATTTAGAATCATCACTAGTCAACTGATATAATTAATAAAATGTGCATGCTCAGAAAACATTACATGTTATGGAAAAAAGACACATTAAAGAAAACCATGGGTACTTCTTAAAGTTTCAAAGAGATGGGCAGAGTGAGCCTCTGAAACCCAAAAGGAGGATTTAAATACATTTTGGAGAAAATGAGTACTTGTGACAAGTTCTTATTGAGAAATTGTACATTTCTGGCCAAAATACAAACGGGTAAAGGCCCTGAGATGGAAATATATCTGTTGTATATTTTGCACATCTAGTATTCCTAGAGAATCCAACAAGATAAATGAGAGAGACAGAATTTTGCCAAGAGATCAGGTGTGTCAAGGGGAAAAGAAATGACTGGACTGTAAAGGCTCAAGGGTGAGCTTTCCCCTCTTCTCACCAGGGAAGTTTTGGAGAGCTGGTCTTAAGGACAGGAGCACAGGGGAGGAGGCTTTACCCCTTGTCTGCTGCTATAGGCAAGGGAGCTGGCTCCACCCCTCACTTGAGCAATGAGGGAGAACTAGCCCTAGTAGTTTCTGTGCAGGAAAGCAGCTGGGCTGAGCAACTGAGCTTCCACCCAGGGCTCAGATCCAGAGTTTACAGATAGTTCACCCCAACAGCTACACTATTTATGAACTGCAGGAGTATTTGAAGGGGCCATTCCTGCAATTTAAAAGCTGCAGGATCTCTGTGTCACAGTGCAAAAACAGCTTATCAGAGAAAAATCCTGCTGAAGCTCCAGTATTGATAGTGTAGCTGAAGGCAGAGGCCTCAATCCAGACCAAAGACTCATTGCAATGAACATTTGCAAGTAAAGCTATTTGGGGAAAGGGTGTGCTGTGCAACATACCATGACATACTTCAGCTTTCACAACAGAGTGTTTTGGTTTTTATTTTTATTTTTATTTTTATTTTTTTTTTGTTTACTTGTGGGGGCATCCAAGGGAAGAAGTCAGATACAGAGGGTTGAGAAGATGAGTGAGTGGGATTGGGGTTCATGATGTGAAATTCATAAAGAATCAATAAAATGTTTAAAAAGTAACTATGGTTTTATTATTAGTGATATCTAAAACTATTAATTTTTGTCTATGAAATAGCATTTTTTATTTGGAACACCAAAGAGAAAAATTGAAAATGTAAAAGGTTTGGTTTCTTCAAGACTTGACACCATGACTTTCTGCTAGAGTTTGTACCTAATGCTTGATTGACTTCGTAATTTTGAAGGTTTTTGCCCTCTACTGTGGTAGTAATAACCTCTTCTGGCCATTACTATAACATGATTTAAAAATAATATATAGAGGAATTATAGAGCTACAAAATTCTCTAGAATATGTTGTTTCCTTACATATATTTATTTCCTGAGAAACATCAGACATCAAAACAATAATATAAGACTTGGGTAGGTATAATTAATGAAGGAAAGAGGAATATTATTTCTTCAAAACAGAAAGAAACTAACTGAAACAATTTCAGCAGCAGCAATAACTGTGGTCTAGAGGCTCTTTTAAATTGTAAAGCTACTCTTGCTAACTCAATTAACAAAAAAGGGACCTTTCTTGAGCTAAAAGAAATTCCAAGGGATAAAACTGTGAAAATATTTGGATTTATGATGGTTGCTTCTCATAGAATGGTGTTTGAGGGCATATTTAGAGAACTGACAATATCATAATTGATATTATAACGATTCATGTAGAAGCTGTTCTTATAAAAGTCATTATTTTTATATTTACACAATTCGTAATTTTTCTTTCTACACTTACAGTATTCTTGAATGAATTTTTTTTATAAATGATTATCATTTACGCAAAACGTCCCTAATGTCTGAGCTGTAGTGTTGTGATGAATATTCTAGAGTATAGTTTTTGAATGTCTTGTTGCAAGAAAGCATATACCTCCCCTATCAGTGGACTTGGGGAGGAGCATGCATGCAGAAAGGGGGGGAGGGGGGGCTGGGAGGGGAGGAGGGAGGGGCTTATGGGGGATACAAAATGAATAAAGTGTAATTAATAAAGGTTAATTAAAAAATAAAAAAAAACTTTGCTTACTTAATTGTCTCATATCAGGAGAGCTATGGAATATGAAGCCTTTATTTCAAATAGAACTTATCAAGTTCAAATGGGCTTAATGTGGTTAGTTGTCCGTTTTTATCTTGAAATAACAGGGTTAATATCTGAGAGAAATATTTCTTGAAAAAGAAAACTGCAGAAGTTGCTGTCACATCAAAAATCAACTTAGACACTATTAAAATTATATTTAACATAGTTGCCATATCCAAGCTTCTATTTTTCAGTTGTGTACACACAGATGTGGATCTAAAGGAGGAAATTTGTGACTTTCATCTTGTCTTGATTATTTTATGTTGATTACAAATTATATAGATAGGATGAATGTGAAGTAGAATGTAATGAAAGTCAAGAAAAGAAGGCAAGAGCTATTCAATTGCCTAGTTAACCAATTTTGGAATTAGAAAGACATGCACAAATTAAAATTCTTCAACTTATTAAATATGTGAACTCTGATAATTTACTCAAGTCCTTTTTTGGTTCCATGACTCTAAATTGGATTATTAATATATATATTGTTAAATTATTATGAAATTTTAGTCAAAAACATAAAGTTCTTATCAATCTCTCTTAAATGTAGTAAACATTCAAGTACACTTGATTTATTATGTTATTAACTTTCTTCATAACAAGTACTTACTGAAATTTTAGCAGCTGTGAGTTTACTCTTATTATCTTCATTATCATGACTAGATATAGACTAGAAATATAAGTTAGTTATAGAGTCATTCCTCAACATGTCCAAGGTCCTCAGAAATGTCTGTGGCATGTTCAAGGTCAAATAGAGCCACAATTTTTAATAAAGGAAGAAGAAGAAAATGAAATGATTACAAGTGTCAATTCTCAATCTTAGCAATTTTTCACTAACTTTCTTTTTTTCAGTTTTTCTTAATAGCAAAGTTCATGATTAGGGCAAAGGAAAGCATTTCAGGAAATGTTTCATCCACAATATTGGAAGGTGAAACTTCAGTCTAAACAGAATGGAGAAATGGGACTGATATACTCCATTTCAGAAATAGATTTCCCTTAATATGTAGAAATGTGATAGAGATTCAGACTTAAAAGTACATCTTATAGAGAAATCAAAATGTGTTTTTCTGATTCTGGGCATGGAATCTTGTCTATATCTATATCTTGCTTCTTATTTGCCCCAGCGTTTGGTTGACATATATTGTGAAATGTGGACTTAGCCAAAACTTTGGTAATTAAATTCCTCTAGTTTAAGTGTCTAAGCCCCACACTTCTGATGAGTGAAAATATTTCTCAGAAGCAAAATCCATTATAGAAAGAGTATATAGTATTTTCTAGGCTTTCCTTTTTAAGGTAAAGGAGGCAGGTCCCTTTAACAGTATCTATTACATAAGCGCATTCTTTTTAGGAAGAACTTCCGGTGAATCATTAGATTCTTGCCAGAAACTAAGGCAGGCTCAGAGACTCAAGTGCTCCTGAAAGAGGTTTGTTGCCAACAGTTCAGTAAGGGAGAATTGAAACTTATTAGGGCCTTCTTCTCTAATACTCGGTAATGAACATAGCCTTCTCTTAACCTATGCCATTATTTTAATCCCCAGTAATGTGTTCTCTTATGATTTTTCAGAATTGCGACCTTGGCAACGTTCCTGGCCGAGGTAGCGATAGCTACCTCTAGCCAGAGTACTAAAAGCCGAGGTCTGCACAACGAAGTGGCCTAGTAGGCCAGAGATCAACATGGAAGACAAACTTCATAGTGTAAAAGTCTATGTCATGATGGAGGATGAGCAGTGGGAAGACATAGGCTCAGGACAAATTTCATCCAAATACATCGAACGGCTCCAGGGCGTATGCCTGCTTGTTCACTCAGAATTAGATGGCTCACTGATCATGGAGCGCAAGATATATCCTGATGTATCCTATCAAAAACAACAAGGGGATTTAATCATTTGGTCCGAAGCTAAGAACCATGGTATGGCAATTCATTTCCAAGAACCAAATGGTTGTAAAGAGATCTGGGAGGATATTTGCCAAGTTCAAGGTAAAGATCCGAATGTAGAAATTACACAAGAGCTTACCTATGATTTAGAAAGTTTTGAAGATATGCCACAGATCTGGAATCTGGCTGAGATTCCAAACTGTGAGATCAGTATGCTTGAGAACATTGCAGATTTATTTGCTTTTATTCGTGAGGCACCAAGCCACAAAGAAAGGCTGGCCCTGATCTTGGAAAACGAAAATTATATTAAAAAATTGCTACAGCTGTTCAAAACTTGTGAAAAACAGAAGAATATGCAAGGCTTACACCATTTGCATAACATCATTAAAGAAATCCTATATCTCAACAATTCACGTTTGTTTAAGATCATGTTTTCTGATGAACTTATCATGGATGTGGTAGGATGCCTTGAATATGATCCTGGTTTGGATCAGCCAAAACGTCACAGGGAATTTTTGACTCAAGATGCAAAATTCAAGGACATTATACCAACAACCCACTCCAAACTTAGGCAAAAAATACACCAGACTTACAGAATACAATACATACATGACATTCTACTGCCTACACCATCCATATTTGAACAGAATATTCTTTCTGATCTTAAAGCTTTTATTTATTTCAACAAAATTGAAATAATTAGCATGCTGCAGGAAGATGAATTTTTTTTGTTGGAAGTTTTTGCTCAGTTAAAAGACAAAACTCTAGGTGATGAGAGAAGGTGTGAATTATTATTATTCTTCAAGGAATTTTGTACATTTGCTAAGACACTGCAATCTCAAAAGAAAGATGCATTACTGAAAATACTGATAAAGTTAGGCATCATGAGTGCTCTGAAAGTCTCAATACACATGCATGATTACCAAATAAAAGCAACTGCTCTAGATATATTTACTTACCTAGTAGAATATAATCCACGCCTAATCCGAGTATATGCAATGGAAGAAGCTTGGGACATTAGAGATGATAAAGACCTTATCATTAATATAATGATTGAACAAATAATTTGTGATCCTGATCCTGAACTTTCTCGTGGCATCAGTTTGACATCAGTTCTTCGTGTTCTTCTTGATACAGAAAATATGTGTTTGACATCTAATGGATATGAAAGAAGGGAATTTCTGAATTTTTTCTATACACATTGCATGAGTAATCTGTTAGCACCAATTTTGTCTACCACAGTACAAAAAGATAGTGACAATAATAGGACCAACATCTGTCCTGATAATTATGAAAATGCACAATTGTTTGGAGTAGTTTTAGAACTACTCACCTTTTGTATACAACACCACTCAATATACATTAAAAATTACATTTTAAGCAACAATTTGCTCAGCAGAATATTGATGCTAATGAATTCAAAGCACACTTTTCTGATTTTGTGTACTGTCCGGTTTATGAGAAAGATGATTGGCCTTAAAGACGAAATTTACAATCTTTATATAATTAAGAAAAATCTGTTTGAACAAGTTGTAAATGCTTTTATGCGTAATGGAACTCGATACAATATGTTAAATTCAGCTATTATTGAGCTATTTGAATTTATAAGAGAGGAAAACATAAAGCCTCTTATTGCAAACATTGTGGAAAAATTTTTTATGGCTTTTGAATCAATTGATTATGTCCAGACGTTTAAAGGGTTGAAAACTCAATATGAAGAGGAGAAGGAGAGAGAAAATAAAACAAAAAGGAATTTACATACTATTATATACAAGAAAATATATTGCAGACGTATCAAAGTTATGGAGGTAAAAATCAAGGAAGAAATATGTACTTCTGGGGAAAACACAGAAGAAGAAGAAGAAGAAGAAGAAGAAGAAGAAGAAGAAGAAGAAGAAGAAGAAGAAGAAGAAGAAGAAGAAGAAGAAGAAGAAGAAGAAGCAGAAGCAGAAGCAGCAGCAGCTATTCTACCAAGTCATTATGACATGTTTAGGGAAATTGAAGAGGCAAATGAAAATGAAATAGATAGCCTAAACAGAAAATCACCGGAAGCCTCTGAATGTTCTTCATCTCATTCTGGTGCTTCTGCTAATAGAATGAGTTGGTCACACCATAGCAGCAAGGTCGCTTTAGTAGATTACTCAGATGATGATGATTACGACAGTGACAATGACCCTCATGATAATAATGAAAATGAAGTTGAAGATGAAGAACCCCCCCAAAAAAGACCTAATCTTAGTTTATAAAATCATATGAGGCCCTCAACTTCTAGTTCAATAAAATTCTATAAATACCACAAACTGAAAAAATCTAATTAAAAATATTTCTCACATAGACTTTTAGATATGGTAAAATAAGGAGCAAATATGAATAAGAGGTCTCGATTTTATATTGAAAAAATCTCCCATAAGATAGATGCATAATATAAAATAAATAACAACTGACTGATAACTTCTTATCAAGAACATCTTACTTTAAGCAGCACGGTTTGGAAGAAGGAAATAATTTAATAAAGAAATGCAATTTTTACTAAGTTCTTTATATGAGAAGCAACTATAAGGTTTTATTGCAAAGCCTACTTTCAAAAAAGGAGGGTCTAGCAATGCCATTCTTTTCACAAATTGAAGGGCTTTATTGAAGTGTCTTTTGTTTGCATGGAAGACAAAGTCAATATTACAGTTTTAAAAAAGAAGTGAGAATTTTCAACATTTCTGTGAAGATTTAGCAGAACTTCACCATTACAAATAATACTAGGGAAACAACATTCAGGACAGTTTGGTGCATATTTTCAGAAATAAAAAGCTGGATCCTAAAGAAGCTGTTACTAATGTACTTCTTTTTAGATAAGAAATACCAAGTATCGGTATCAATACAGTACTATTCCTAATGTGTTTCCTCTAGGATCTCCAGAGGACAAAACAGGGTATTTCAAATATCCAGATTGTGAAATTTATTTGATAATTCATTAATTAAACTTTGTCCTTTTCCCTAGAGTAGTAAGCACATACTAGGATATACATATTTCTTTCTGGTTGCTGAAACAAACTAACAAAAACAACAAAGGAAATTTTAATTTTGTCCTACAGAATGAAGAGATTACATTCCATTCTGGTAGGAAAGGTATAGGAGTAGACTATTCAGTGATTAGAGGAGTCTAAAGCATCCTGACACATTATACAACTAGATGAATTCTGATACTCCGTTCACTTTCTTTCTTTTTTTTTTATTTAGTATAGGAGGTCAGCCAATGGTACAGTATCACATATGTTCAAGGTAAGTCTTCCAATGTCAATTATTGCAGTCTATAAACTGCCTCAAAAATACACCATGAAATTTGTCTGCTGTTAATTATTAACTATCACTAATTAACCCTTTACCTACTTACTGCCCAAGCATATAAGTTTTAAGTCATTGTGATCCATTATCTCATACAAAATCACAAAATGCATTCAGACTAATTGTAAAACACCCCACAGTCTTTAATAGATTCAACATTGCTCAAAAGTGTAAGGACAGAATCTTTTCTGAGGTTCAAATATTCTCTTAACTGTGAGGTGCCATACCATAAAATAAAAAGGCATATCATTGACTTTTTGTGGTGATAAAATACAGGAAAAAATCAATTTATGGAGGCTATAGAGACTGTTCAGCAGTTAGGAACAATTCCATAAGACTGAGTTTAATTCCCAGTTACCCTAATTGCAGCTAAGAAACATGTATAACTTCATTTCCATGAGACATGTTGCCCTCTTCTGACTTGAACAATCACTTCATGCATGTATTACACAGACATTCATAAAGACAAAATATCCACACATAAAAAGAAATATATTTAAAAAAATCATCTCATGGAAGAAATCGTTCCTTTTGTCTTATGGCTCCAAGAGGAAAAACGCATAAGTGGTAGGGAAAGCACGGTAGCAGATTGCTAGAGAAGAAAGCTGGTAATCACATCTTTATCCACATATGGGAAGGAGAGATAAAAGAAAAGAGGACAGAAAATTGGAATTAAGGGACATCTACAAAATCTCAAAGCCAACCCTCAGTTGTGTTCTTTCTTGAGCAAGGCTTTACTTTTAAAGATTCCATAACCTTCCCAATAGTGCCACTAACCATGGGTCAAGCATTCAAATACTTGGATCATTGAGGGAACAGTTTTCATTTAAATCACCATATTCTGCCACTGGTTCCCCATATGCATCTAGCTATATCGTGATGCTGTTGTGTAACAAAAATTTTCCTGGAGAGATGAAATATACATCTCTAGTCACCCCAAATATGGACCCATGACAGACCAAAATACAGACATCACTAAAGTCTAACTTGGTGAACCAATGTGTTTTATTGGGGTTACTTACAGGAATAAGAGTGAGGTATTACTTGCAGAAGCAGAAATTACACAAAGAGAGCTGCATCACCAAAGTCTATCCCACCAAGGTTGACAGCTCACAAAACTTGGAAATCTGGGGAGCATTTCAGATCCTGCAGGCAGCTCAGCAATTAGAATGTCCTTTCTGTGCACCTCGGTAAGTTGGCCTGGTGTTTCTTCTTTGCAGCTTGTCTTGTCTAAGAGTGACTTTTTTTTTTCAACTTTCGTTTATAATTTATTTATTCATTTATTTATTTACTTACTTACTATTTATTATTTCCTTACATACTTATTTAGTTAGTTTTTATTTATTTATTCACTTTACATCCTGGTCATAGCTCCCTCCCCTCTCCCTCCCTCATTTTCTCCCAGACCCCCCCCCCCTTTCTCCCTATTTCCTATTTCCCCCTTCTCCTACTCCTCAGAGAAGGGGAACTTCCCCTACCTACCCTCTACTTTTTCCCTGTGACCTGTTGAGGTAGCCGAGACAGGGGAAAGTGATCAAAAGCAGGCCACAGAGTCTATGTCAGGGTCAGCCTCCATTCCCCTTACTAGCAAACTTGTATGAGGATTGAGCTGCCAATTAGCTACATCTGTGTAGGAGGCCTAAGTCCAGTCCATATATGATCCTTAGTTGGTGCTTCGGTCTCCACAAGACCCTTTGAGCCCTGGTTGGTTGGCCTTCTCGACACTCTTCCACAAAACTCCCTGTGCTCCACCCAGTGTTTGACTGTGGGTCTCTGCATCTGTTTCCATCAGCTGCTGGATGGACCCACTCAGAGGACAGCTATGCTAGGTTGTTGTCTGCAAGCAGAGCAGAATATCATTAATAGTACCAAGGACTGACAGCCTTGCATGGGGTTGGGTCAGGCATTGGTTGAACATTCCTTCAATCCCTGCTTTATTTTTGTCCCTGCACATCTTCCAGGCAAGGTAAGGTTGGGGTCAGAGTTTTTGCAGGTGAGTTGTTGTTCCCTTCCTTCCACTAGGAGTTGTGTCTAGTTAGAGAGTGGTCTCTTCAGTTTCCATGTCACCTACTGCTAAGAATCTCATGTAGAGTCACCCTCATATTCGTCCAGGAGCCTACCCTATCTTAATTCACCAATTTGTTCACAGAGATGTCCCTGCCCAAGGTTTCTCTCCTCTCTGCAAGCCCTCGGTCTTTTCACCCCCACTATCCTAAGGTGTAATGTAGACCCTCATTACCTGAGAGTGACTCTTAATAGCATTTTGTTGTTTATTGTTTTTATTCCTTACAATCATTACATCCAGAGCACAATTTCTCATACCTCCATTCCTCCCTAGTGTTCCCCTTCATCTCCCCTAAATCCACTCTTCCTCCATTTCCCTTCAAAAAAGAGTAGGCTTCACAGGGATATCGATTGAACATGACATAAAAAGTTAGAATAAGACTAGGCACAAACTCTCATAACAAGGCTAGACAAGGACACCTAGTAGGAGGAAAAGGCTTGAAACACAGGCAAAAGAGTCAGAGATACCAACACAGCCTTCTGTGGTACCACAGACCATGGACATTCACATGACCTCTAACAGGAGCATAGACCATGGACATCC
Source organism: Meriones unguiculatus (assembly GCF_030254825.1). Classification (NCBI taxonomy): domain Eukaryota; kingdom Metazoa; phylum Chordata; class Mammalia; order Rodentia; family Muridae; genus Meriones; species Meriones unguiculatus. Next base: position 6,593,694 of record NW_026843706.1, on the reverse strand, counting down.
AAACAGCCAGGCGCTACAAATACAACATAAATCAATATGGGTTTAAGTGGCAGCACAGACCATAAATGTTCCCATGGCCTCTGCTGGTAACATGGACCACAGATATCAACCCAGCCTATGGGCACAAAAAGCTCAATGGACATCATCATGGCTCTTCCAGAGGCAGACTGTGCTACTACCTGAGGATATGCAGATGTCAAGTGGTTTATGTTGCAACTGAGCTCCATGTTGGAATCCTTGGTCTTGCTGCATGCAGTTGAAGGTCATGTGGCTGTCTGAAGCCCATGTTATATCCGAAGGCCATTTGGATATCTGTCATATGTGCTGCTACCTGAAGACATGTTGAGGTCATACTGTCATGCTGCAACCAGGAGTTATGTTGATATGTTTGGCCTACTTCCTGAGGTCATGTTGACGTCTATGGTCTGTGTTGCTGCCAGGGTCCATGTTGTCCATTGTTCTGCTGCAGTTAGGATTAGTCTTCATGTCTATGGCCCATGTTACCACCAAAAGCTATGGGGATGCCCATTGTCTGTGGTACCACCTGAAGCCATGTTGATGTCTGTGGGCCTTGTTGTAACACACAAAAATGAAAGTCCAAGATCCATGCTACTGCTGATTGTAAAGTTCAAGGAAGTTTCATTTGCAGTGGTATCAATGACTGCCGACTCACTGTCGAGAATGAGAGACATAGAAGGCTTCTGTGACAGCCTCTCTTCACCACCCCACAACTCTCCTCTAAAAAACAATCTAGAAGCCATTGAAGATAGCTCTTGAATATTGTAATAGGGATGATGAAGTGTAGTTCTTCATAGTTGATGAATTTTAGTAGGAGTTGGAAATGAAGTACGGAATGATTCAGTCTTCTTTAAGGGGCTGGGCACTGGGAGTTAGACCAGTCTTTGTTGAGTATATGGGCAATGCAAATTTTACTTGGTATTTTCTTTTGTCTTTTCTGTTCACATTCTTCTTTGGTTTTGAGGAAAGACACAAGGTTGAAAGTAGATCTGGAAGGTCTGGGAAGTGAATACGATCTAAGTTCATTTATGTGAAATTTGCCACAAGAACACCAGGCTATGCAAACATATATGCAGAGGACCTAGCTCAAACCCTACAGGGTCTGTAATTGTTGCTTCAGTCTCTGTGAGTCTTCATGAGTCCTGATTATTTGGTATTTAGTCTGGGTCTGTCTGGTGTCCTAGACTCCTCTGGCTCCTAGAATCCTTCCTCCCCCTCTTCTTCAGGGTTCTCTGGGCTTTGCCAAGTGTTTGGTTATGGGTCTCTGTATCTTCTCCACTCACTTGCTGGTTGATGCCTCTATGATGAAAATTGGGCTAGGCACCCATCTATGAGTACAGGAAAATATAATTAGTAATAGTTTTATTTACTTTTTTTTTGTTTTAGTTTTTGCCAGTCGTATTTGGTTCTTTCCCAATTGGAATGAGTTTTTCTACTTTTATCTATTTCCCTGAAATTTTCATTGTGTTTTTCTAATAGCTGAGAAATAGCCCATTGTGTAAACATACCACATTTTCTTCATATGTTCTTTGGTTCAGGGTCCTATAGGTTGTTGCCAGCTTCTGGCTATTATGAATAAAGTTGCTATGAACATAGCTGACTAATTTTCTTTGTGATAGGATGGAAAGTCCTTTGGGTATATGTCCAAGAATGGTATAGATGGGTCTTGAGGTAGATTAATTAATTCCCAATATTCTGAGGAATCTTCATACTGATTTCCATACTACTATTATAAGCTTGCACTCTCACTGGCAATGAAAGAATGTTCCCTTTGCTTCACATCATTGCCAGAATGAGCTCTCACTTGTGTTTTTGATCTTAGCCATTCTGATAGGTATAAGACTGAATCTTCAAGTCTTTGATTTATATTTCCCTGATTACTAAGGATGTTGAACATTTCTCTATTCCCTAGCCATTTAAGATTCCTTCATTAAAAAAATCACTGCTTAGGTCTGCACCCCATTTTTAATGGTATTGTTTTTTGGTGATATCTAGTTTCTTAAGTTCTCCTTATATTTTGGATATTAGCTTGTCTCTCAGATGTAGGCTGCCATTTTGTCCTACTAATGGTGTCTTTTGCCTAAAAAAGATTTTCAGTTTCATGAGGTCCCACTTATTAATTGTTGATGTTATAGCATGAGCTATTGGTATTCTGTTCAAGAAGTTCTCTCCTGTGTGAATGCACTCAAGGCTATTCCAAATTTCTCTTCTTTCAGGTTCAATGTATCTGCATTCATGTTGAGGTCTTTGATCTACATGGACATGAGTTTTGTGCAGTGTGATAGATATGGATGTATTTACATTATTCTACAGTCTGATAACCAATTAGACCAGCATCATTTGTTGAAGACACTTTCCTTTTTTCATTGTGTATTTCTGGCTTCTTTATAAAAAATCAGGTCTCTATAGGTATATGATTATATGTCTGGGAATTCAATTTGATTCCATTGAGTAACCTGTTTTTATTACTATATCTCTGTAGTACAACTTGAAACCAGGATGGTTATACCTCCAGATATTTTTTTTTTGTTGTAAAGAATTATTTTATAGATATCCGGGTTTTTTCATTTTTCATATGAAGTTTAGTATTGTCCTTTCAAGTATTTTAGTTAGCTGTATTGGAATTTTGATGGTGATTGCATTGCAACTGTAGATTGTTTTGGTAGAATGGCCATTTTTACTATGTTAAGCTTACTGATCCATGAGTATGGGATATATATCTATCTTCTGATATCTTCTTAAATTTCTTCTTTTCAAACTTGAAGCTTTTGTCATATTTTCAATTGTTTGGTTACAGTCATCTCAGGATATTTTAAAATATTTCTTGTTATTGTGAAGGGCGTTGTTTACTAATTTTTTCTCTCAGATCATTTGTCATTTGTTTATAGGAGGGATACAGTTCCTATTTATTTATTTATTTATTTATTCATTCATTCATTTTTAGTTAATCTTGGATCTAACCATTTCACTAAAGGTGTTTCTCAACTGTACGATTTCCCTGGTAGAACTGGTTGGGACACTTATTACCATATGCAAATAATGATACTTTGACTTCTTCCTTTCCAACTTGAATCTCTTTGATATCTTTCAGTTGTCTTATTGCTCTAGCTAAAACATTGAGGGAAGGTATTATTATCATTTGTGTTTGTGTGTGTGTGTGTGTGTTCCTGTGTATAGACTTTATGATATTAAATATATATGGAGAGAGTGGACAGTCTTATCTTGTCTGTGATTTTAGTGGAATTACTTTAACTTTCTTTCAATTTAATTTGATGATAGCTGTTGTTCTGGAGCCCAACAATAGTGTTGAACAGTTCTTGAGTGAAGAGTGAAGAGTGAAAGAAAATGTTTAAAAAGCAGCTCATTACACATGTAATCTGTTTGAGAGGGCTACAAATAGAAACTAGTTGCCCCAGTTTATTCCACAGTCCCTTTTTATAGTCAGAACAAAGCATGATGATACAATGAAGTTCATGGAGAACTCAAACTTGCTTACCTCGACCACCTGTCTGTATGATCCTCACACAAACAAAAGGAAGTAAACTTGGCAAAACATCCTGCTTATCCCTGTCTCCAGGTGAAGGCCAGGGTGAAAATAAGCGGCTCTACACAGGTCTCCCTTTTTTTATATTTTCAAAATTGACCATAACTTAAGAGCTATGGAGCAGAAGATTATGCCTGTCTTAGGTTGTCTCTCTTGAAAAAGAAATTCTTACCTGTCATTGGTACATGAATTCCATCATTCATGCCCTGTCTTAAGTTGAATATTCTTCAGAGAGATCTTCCTCATCTTTGAGTACCAGACTCTGCTAGGGTAGAGACACTGGAGTTTAATCTTATGCAGATCAGCTTTAACATTATAAAATGCCTTGATGAAGGTTTTAATTATCACTGGTAGGAGACATGCTCCTATAAAGAGTAATAAGCCAAGTCCTGTAACATTTCATAAAAGTGACTTAAAAGATGAGCTCTTATCAGAATACTAAACCTGAGAAACATTTATAGGAACCATACAAAAGGATGTTGAGCAACCAGAATCTGATGTCCATTTGAAAGCTTAGAAATACAGTTTGTTAGTATACATAGATGGCAAGAAACATTAAAGTTTGAATCTCGTATAAAAAGGCTTGCTTTTTGATCACCTCTCCCTGAGGGGAAAGCAGTCTCACCAGGCCACAGAAGATGACAATGCAGCCACTCTGGATGTGATCTGATAGACTAAGATCAGATGGAAGGAGAGGAGGACCTCACTTATCAGTGGACTTGAGGAGGGGGATGCATGAAGAAGGGGGGAGGGGGGATCGGGAGGGGAGGAGGGAGAGGCTTATGAGGGGATACAAAATGAATAAAGTGTAAAAAAAATTTAAAAATATGTTAATATTTCTAAACAACAAAGCATGGCAAGCTTCCAAATGTAGGTCTGCTGAAAACCAGAATTCAACCAAAGTCCCATAGGCAGTCTTCTTTTACATTCTTCCTGATTTTGTGGAGAATTTTCCTGATTACCAAACCAATCAAATCCAGTCACATTGTATTGAAACAGTTTGTTCTGCACAATATCTTTTCCCCAGAGCAGAATGAAACAAAGGTGGGTGGGGAAAATAAGCCCGATACAATTCTCCATTTACCCTCAGGATAGAATTCACAATGGTCAGCAGCAGGAACATCCTCCTTCCTGGAAACATTTTCAAATGTAGCATGAAACTTTCTGGAATCCATTGGGCTCCTTCTGTGTTGTGTAGAAAAAAACACAAACATGTCTTCTTCACCATATTAATACAGGGTAGGGGCCCAGCCATATTCCAGTAATTGGATCATTCCATATCACTTGGGCATAATAATCTTTGGTAGTAGGGGGCCACACTCCATCAACTACAGAAGGTCCTTATATACCCACATTCAAAAAATTTAAAATAAAGCATGGTTAAGATTTGGGGATATGACTGTCTCTTTTTATTTTTTTGTAATTGGATCATGAGCATGTCCACGATTTCTTGACCTTGAGGATTATATTGAATAGCTGTTTTATGACTTATATCCATTTTCACACAAAATGCTGAAAAGCTTGACTAATATATTCAGTACCATTATCATTCTTTATAATGGAAGGAATACCAACTGTATCAAAACAGTTTAAGCAGTGACTTACAATATGTTTGGTGGCATCTCCTGCCAATACAGTTGCCATGATAAATCCTGAAAAAGTATCAATTGGTGTGTGAACATATTTTAGCTTCCTAAATTCTGGGATATGAGTAATGTCAATTTGCTGTTTAGAATGGTTCCAACCCTAGATTTTATGTATGTTAACTTTATGTCACAGATTTTAAACATACCAATAACCAATAATCTATAACCAAGACATATTAAACATGGTAAACTTATGCATTCACAACAAACAGACAAAACACCTTGCTATTTGTTGAATTCAATTTTTATGACCACATAAGTATTGTAGCAGAATTAACCATTACCTTTCTTACTGTAAAAACCAAGAAGTTGCCTTTCTCTCTCTCTCTCTCTCTCTCTCTCTCTAGCGTGAGTGATTTTTAGCTGTAGCTTGACATTGCTCAGCAAATTTTGACTTCCATAATAAATGACAAATATTCTCTGTCAAACATTCTCTTTCTTTTAATTGTTTAAAAGATATAAGAACATGGACTCCCACCATATTGTCCAGTCCATCAGGTTGCTCTGTAATTGGAAAATCATAAAACTCAGTTATATCTTCTCTTTTCTGCCTATCTTGTTCTTCCTCTAACTCTGCAACCTCATCAAGATCTAAGTTTTCTCAAAATCTCACTTCTAACAAAGAATTTATCATTAGGAGGGACATATAACTCTTTTGGAGGAGATGATGGTTTTATCTCATTTTGTCCTGAAATCTTCCATATTTCTTTCCTCTTTCTCTCTACCCTCAAGTTTCACTTTTTCAGTCCCAAGCCACATATACAGGCTATTTGTAATTAAATCCATACAAAAACATGAGGCTACTGTCTTGTCCCATTTTTACTCTTGAATTTTACTCACCATGCCCTTTTTACTTTATGATCAGAGCTAGACAACAACCGGGGTGTCCTTCACTGCTTCTCCGTATCTCAAGTCCATGTTGGGGTGCCAAAATACAGGAAACCGCTAGCAGAATCGCTGGCAGTTCTTGAGTGGGGAATGAGGACTGAAAGGGAATTTAAAAAGCAACACACAATACATAGGATCTGATTGAGAGGGCTGTTAGTAGAAACTAGTCTCCCAGTTTATTTCACAATTCCTTTTTTTAATTAATTTTTTTATTATTATTTATTTTTTAATATTAGTTACAGTTTATTAAGATTGTATCCCAGCTGTATCATTCCCTCCCAATGCCACCCTCCCTCCCTCATCTCCTCCTTGCGCCTTTCCAAGTCCACTGATAGAGGAGGACCGCCTCCCATTTCAATTGACCCTGGTTTACAGGTATCTTCAGGACCGGTTGCAAAGTCCTCCTCCGTGGCTGCTCCTTCCTCAGGTGTGGAGGGGAAGTTAAAGAACCAGCCATTGAGTTCATGTCAGAAATAGTCCCTATTCTCCTTATTAGGGAACTCACTTGGATACTGAGCTACCACAGGCTACATCCGAGAAGGGGTTCTACGTTATATCCATACATGGTCCTTGGTTGGAGAAACAGTCTCATAAAAGACCCCTGTACCCAGATATATTTGGTCCTTGTGGAGCTCCTGTCCTTTCCAGGTCATACTAACTCCCATTACTTTCATATGATTCCCTGCACCCTGCCAAAAGTTTAGTTATGGGTCTCAGTATCTGCTTTGGTAGACTGCTAGGTAGAGTCTTTCAGAGTCCCACTGTGGTAGGCTCATATCCTGTACCACTCCTAGGCATATATCCAAAAGATGCTCAAGTACACAAGGACATTTGCTCAACCATGTTTATAGCAGCCTTATTTGTAATAGCCAGAACCTGAAAATAACCCAGATGTCCATCAATAGAGGAATGGATACAGAAATTATGGTACATTAACACAATGGAATACTACTCAGCAATTAAGGAAATGAAATTTGCAGGCAAATGGTGGGACCTAGAAAAGATCATTCTGAGAAGAGGTATCCTGGAAGGAGAAAGACACACACGGTATATACTCACTTATATAGACCTATAAGATATGATAAACATACTGAAATCTATACACCTAAAGAAGATAAATAAGAAAGAGAACCTGGGGTAAGATGATCAATTCTCACTTAGAAAGATAAATGGGATGGACATTGGATGTAGGAGAAAACAGGACACAATTCCTTTTTATAGTCAGAGCAAAGCACCTTGATACAATGAAGTTCACCAAGAATTCAAACTTGTTTACCTCGACCATGTGTCTGTGTGATCCTCATACAAAGAAAGGAAGGGAACTTGGTAAAACATTCTGCCTACTGTCTCAAACCAAAGAAAATGAACATGCCAAAATGTTCTGTCTATCCCTGTCTATCCCTGTCTCCAGGTGAAGGCCAGGATGAAAATAATCAGCTGTACACTATGTTGGCTTGCTGTAAAATATCCTATGTTATGTTTAGGTATGTTCTTTCCATCCCTAATCTCTCCAAGACTTTTATTATGAAAGTATATTGGATTTTGTAAAAGGCATTTTCATCATTGAATGAGATGACCATGTATTTTTTTTTCCTCTCAGTTTGTTTATGTGATAGATTACACTGACAGATTTTTCTATGTTGAACCATCCTTGCATCACTGGAATGAAGCCTACTTTATCATGGTGGATGATATTTTTGAAATGATTTTGGATTAATTTCAGAGATTTTTTTTATGTTCATAGTAGTTTTAATCTTTTTAAATTTTTACTTTATTTGTATTAATTACAGTTTATTCCCTTTGTATCCCAGCTGTATCCCCTCCCACATCCCCTCCCAATCCCACATTCTCTCTGCTTCTCCTATGCCCCTCCCCCAGACCAATGATAGGGGAGGTCCTCCTCCAATTCCAAATGACCCTAATCTATCAGGCCTCATCAGGACTGGCTTCATTCTCTTCCTCTGTGGACTGGTAGGACTGCTTCACCTTCAGGTGGAGGTGATCAAAGAGCCAGCCACTGAGTCCATGTCAGAGATGGTCCAAGTGAATCCTCTTGGACACTGTGCTGCCATGGACAACATCTGTGCAGGGTTTCTAGGTTTTCTGGATGCATGGTCCTTGTTTGGAATATCAGACACACAAAAGACCCCTGTACACACACACATATATATATATATATATATATATATATATATATATATTGTTCTACTGCTCTCCTTGAAGAGCTCCTGTCCCCTCCCAATCTTTCTATCTCCCCCTTCTTTCATAAGATTCCTTGCACTCTGCCCAAAATTTGGCTATGAGTCTTGGCATATGTTTTGATACCCTGCTGGGTTGAGTTTTTCAGATGCCCTCTGTGATAGGCTTTTGTCCTCTTCCTTGCTTTCTCTCTCTTCCAATGTCCATCCCATTTGCCTTTCTGAATGAAGATTGAGCATCTTACCCTGGGTTCTTCTTGATGAGCTTCCTTAGGTATCAAGATTTTAGTATGATTGTCCTATATTGTATGTCAAATATCCACTTATAAGTGAGTATATACCATGTTTGTCATTCTGGTTCTGGGATGACTCACTCAAGAGTGTCTTTTCTAGATTCCACAATTTACCTGCAAATATCATGATTTCCTTGTTTTTAATTGCTGAGTAGTGTTCCATTGTGTAAATGTATCACAATTTCTATATCCGTTCCTCACTTTAAGGACATCTGGGTTGTTTCCAGGTTCTGGCTATTGTGAATAAAGCTTCTATGAACATGGTTGAGCAAAAATCCTCATTGTACGTTTCAGCATCCTTTGGATATATACCTAGGAGTGGTATAGCTGGATCTTCAGGTAGCAATATTCCTAATTGTTTGAGGAAGCATCAGATTGATTTTCAAAGTGATTTTACAAGTTTACATTCCCAACAGCAATAGAAGAGTGTTCCCCTTTCTCCACATCCTCTCCAGAATGTGTTCTCACTTGAGTTTTTTATCTCAGCCATTTTAACGGGTGTAAGGTGAAATCTCAGGGTCATTTTGATTTGCATTTCCCTGATGACTAAGGGTGTTGAGCATTTATTTAAGTGTTTCTCTGCCATTTGATACTCCTTTATTAAAAATTCTCTGTTTGGTTCTGTATCCCATTTTTAAATTGGGTTACTTGATTTGTTTTTGTTTAACTTCTTAAGTTCTTTATTCTGGATATTAGCTTTCTGTCAGATACAGGGCTGGTGAAAATCCTTTCCCAGTCTGTAGGCTGTCGTTTCCTTTGGACTACACTGTCCTTTGCATTACAGAAGATTTTCAGAGTCTTGAGTTCCCTTTTATTGATTGTTGATCTTAGAGCCTGCACAGTTGGTGTTCTTTTCAGGAAGTTGTCTCCTGTACCAATGAGTTCTAGGCTCTTCCTCAATTTTTCTTCTAAAAGGGTTAGTGTGTCCATTTTTATATTGAGGTCTTTGATCCACTTGGATTTTAGTTTTGTGCAGGGTGATAAGTATAGATCTATTTGCATTTTTCTAATTGTAGATATCCAGTTAGACCAACACAATTTGTTGAATAGGGTATCTTTTATCCATTGTATGATTTTACATCTTTGTCAAAAATCAGGTGTCTATAAGTTTATGGGTTTATTTCCGGGTCTTCTATTCGATTCCATTGATCCACCATTCTGTTTCTATGCCAGTACCATGCATGTTTTATTACTGTTGCTGGATAGTAAAGTTTGAGATAAGTCATGGAGATACCTCCAGAAGATCTATTATTGTAGAGGATTGTTTTAGCAATTCCTGGTTATTTGTTATTCCATAAGAAGTTGAGAATTTTTCTTTCAACGTCTGTAAAGAATTGTGTTTGTATTTTGTTGGGAATTGCATTGAATATGTAGATTGCTTCTGATAAGATGGCCATTTTTAATATGTTAATCCTGCAAAGCCATGAACATGGGAGATCTTTCTATTTTCTGATATGTTCTTCTATTTCTTTCTTCAGAGACTGAAAGCTTTTTTCATACAAATCTTTGACTTGCTTAGTTAGAGTTACACCAAGGTACTTTACTTCCTTTGTGGTTGGCTATTTGGAATGGTTTTGTTTCCCTAATTACTTTCTCAACGCATTTGTTTTTTGTATACAGAAGGGCTATTGTTTTGTTGTTTTGTTATTTGTTTGTTTGTTTGTTTTGAGTTGATTTTGTATCCAACCAATTGGCTGCATGTGTTTATTCTCTGTAGGGGTTGCCTGGTAGAATTTTTGGGGTCACTCATGTATATTATTACATCATCTGCAAATAGGGATGCGTCAACCTCCTTCTTTCCGAATTGAATCCCCTTGGTCTCCTTTAAGTGTCTCATTGCTCTATCAAGGACTTCAAGTACTATGTTAAAGAGATACAGAGAAACTGGGTAGCCTTGTCTTGTCTCTGATTTCAGTGAGATTGATTTAAGTTTCTCTCCATTTACTTTGATGTTGGCTACAGGCTTGCTTTATATTCCCTTTACTATGTTTAGGTAAGTGCCTTGTATTCCCTGATCTCTCCTGGACTTTAAACATAAATGAATGTTGGATTTTATCAAATGTTTTTTCAGAATCTAAGGAGATTATCACATGGACTTTTTCTTTCAGTTTGTTTATATGGCGTATTACATTGATGGATTTAGGTACATTGAACCAACTTTGTATACCTGGGATGAAGCCTACTTGGTCATAGTGAATGATATCTTTTATGTGTTTTCAGATTCAGTTTGACAGTATTTTATTGAGTATTTTTTCATCAATGTTCATAAGAGAGATTGGCCTCAAACTCTCTTTCTTTCTTTGTTTTTTGTGAGGTTTAAGTATTGAGGTGACTGTGGCTTCATAGAATGAGTTTGGTAATGATCCTTCTGTTTCTAGTTTGTAGAATAGTTTGAAGAGTATTGGTGTTTGCACTTCTTTGAAGGTATGGTAGAATTCTGCACTGAAACCATCTGGCCCTGGGCTTTTTTTGTATGGGAGACTTTTGATGGCACCCTCTATTGCCTTGGGGTATATAGGACTATATAATTGATTTACCTGTTCTTGATTCAGCTTTGGCAATTGGAATCAATCAAGAAAATTCCCATTTCATTTAGATTTTTAAATTTCATGGCATATAGGCTTTTGTAGTAAGAACTAATGATTGTTTGGATTTCCTCAGTGTCTATTGTTATGTTCCCCTTTTTGTTTCTGATTTTGTTGATTTGGATGGTGTCTCTCTGCCTTTTGGTTAGCTTGGCTAAGGGTTTGTCTATCTTGTTGATTTTTTCAAAGAACCAGCTCTTAGTTTCATTATTCTTTGAATTGTTTTATTTGTTTCTAATTCATTGATTTCATCCCTGTGTTTGATTATGTCCAGCCATCTACTCCTCTTTGGTATGTCTGCTTCCTTTCTTTCTGGGGCTTTCCAGAAGCCTTTAAGTTGCTTGTATGAGATGTTTCAAATTTCTTCTTGGAGGCACTTAGTGCTATGAACTTTCCTCTTAACACTGCTTTCATTGTGTCCCATCAGTATGGGCATGTTGTGACTTCATTTTCATTGAATTCTAGGGAGTCTTTGATATTTTTCTTTATTTCTCCCCTGACCCAACTGTCATTGAGTAACTAGTTGTTCCGTTTCCAAGTGTGTGTAGGTTTTTGCTATTTCTGTTGTTGAGGTCCAGCCTTAGTCCATGGTGGCCAGATATAAGGGATTATGTCAATACTCTTGTATCTGTTGAGGCTTGCTTTGCAACCAGCTATATGGTCTATTTTGGAGAAGGTTGCATGGAGGTGCCGAGAAAAAGGTAAATTCCTTTGTGTTTGGGTGAAAGTTTCTGTATATGTCTGTTAGGTCCAATTGATTCATGATCTCAGTCAGAATTACTGTTTCTTTGCTTACTTTCTGTTTTCTTGACCTGTCTTTTGTTGAGGGTGGGTTGTTGAAGTCTCCCACTATTAATGTGTGGATATCTCTGTGTGGTTTCAGTTATATTAATGTTTGTTTTACAAATATAGTTGCTCTTGTATTTGGGACATAGATGCTCAGAATTGTGATGTTGTCTTGGTAGAATTTTCCTTTGATGAGTATGAAATGACCTTCACCATCTCCTTTGATTAATTTTGTTGAAAATCTATCTTTTTAGATGTTACAATAGCTACCCTTGCTTTTTTCTTGGGTTCATTTGCTTGGAAAACCATCTTCCAGCACTTTAATCTCAGGTAATGTCTATCTTTGTGACTTAGGTGTGTTACTTGTATGCAACAGATTGTTGGATCTTGTTTACATATCCATTCTGTTAGTCTGTGTTTTTTTTTTTTTTATTGGAGAGTTGAGTCCATTGATGTTGAGGGGGATTAATGACCAGTAGCTGTTGGAGTCTTTAATTTTGCTGTTGGCTGTGGTAGTGTGCTTGTGTGCTTCACTACTTTTAGTTTTGCTGTAGTGACTTTATTTATTTCCTGTGTTTTCCTGAATGTAGATAGCTTTCCTGGGTTGTATTTTTCCATCTAGTATCTTCTGTAATGCTGGATTTGTGGGTAGGTTTTGTTTATTTTTTTTGTTGTTGTTGTTGGTGTTGGTTATCTTGTTTTCTCCAAATATAATGACTGAGAGTTTTGCTAGGTATAGTATCTTGGGCTGACATCTGTGTTCTCTTAGGGTCTGCATGAGATCTGTCTAGGCCCTTCTGACTTTCATAGTCTCTGTTGAGAATTCAGGTGTGATTTTAATGGGTTTGCCATTATATGTTACTTGGCTTTTTCCCCTTGGAGCTTTTAGTATTTTTCTTTGTTCTATATACTTACTGTTTTGATAATTATGTGGTGGGAGGATTTCCTTTTCTGGTCTAATTTATTGGGTGTTCTCTAGACCTCTTGTATTCTTACAAGCCTATCCTTAAAGTCAGGGAAGTTTTCTTCCGTGTTTTTGTTAAAAATATTTTCTGGGCCTTAGAGATGGGAATCTTCTTTCTCCTCTATTCCTATTATTCTTACGTTTTGTCTTTTCATGTTGTCTTGGATTTCTTGGATGGTATGTGTCAGGAATTCTTTAGATTTAACATTTTTTTAAAATTTTTATTATTATTATTTTTAATTACACTTTATTTACTTTGTATCCCTCTCTAGTTCCCTTTCTCCTCCCCTCCCAAACCCTTCCCTCCTCTACCTTCTTCACGCATGCCCCTTCCCAAGTCCACTGGTAAGGGAGGGTTACTTTTTCTTCCTTCTGATCCTAGTCTGTTAGGTCTCATCAGGAGTGGTTGCATTGTCTTCCTCTGTGGCCTGGTAAGGCTGTTTCCCTCTCAGGGAGAGGTGATCAAAGAGCAGGCCAATCAGTTATTGTCAGAAACAGTCCTTGTTCCCATTAGTATGGAACCCACTTGGACACTGAACTGCAATGGGCTACATCTGTGCAGTGGTTGTAGGTTATCTCCATGTATGGTACTTGGTTGGAGTATGAGTCTCAGAAAAGACCCCTGTGTTCAAATGTTTGACTTTGTTGTTCTCCTTGTGGACTTCCTGTCCTCTCCTGATATTATTTCCCACTTCTTTCATAAGATTCCCTGCATTCCGCCCAAAGTTTGGCCATAAGTCTGAACATCTGCTTTGATATTCTGCAATGCAGAGCCTTTCAGAAGTCCTCTGTGGGAGGTTTTTAACTTGTTTCCTGTTTTCTTCCTCTTCTGATGTCTATCCTCTTTGCCTTTCACAATGGGGATTGAATATTTTAACCAGAGTCTTCCCTCTTGATTAGTTTATGTAGGTGTACAGATTTTAGCAGCTTTATCCTATATTATACATCTATATGAGTGAGTATATACAGTGTATCTTTCTGGTTCTGGGATAGCTCACTCAGGATGATCCTTTCCAGTTCCCACCATTTACCTGCAAATTTCATGATTTCCTTGTTTTTCATTGCTGAGTAATATTCCATTGTGTAGATGAACCACAATTTCTGTATCTGTTCTTCAGTTGAGGGGCATCTGGGTTTTTTTCAGCTACTGGCTATTACAAATAAAGCTATTACAAACATGGTTGAGCAAATGTCCTTATTGTGTACTTGAGCCTCTTTTGGATATATGCCTAGGAGTGTTATGGCTGAATCTTGAGGAAGCGCTATTCCTAGTTGTCTGAGAAAGTGCCAGATGGATTTCCAGAGTGGTTGTACATGTTTAAATTCCCACCAGCAGTGGAGGAGGGTTCCCCTTTCTCCACAAGCTCTCCAGCATGTGTTGTCACTTAAGTTTTTGATCTTGGCCATTCTGATGGATGTAAGGTGAAATCTCAGGGTCGTTTTGATTTGCATTTCCCTGATGGCTAATGAGGTTGAGCATTTAAGTGTTTCTCTGCCATTTGATATTCCTCTACAGAGAATTCTCTGTTTAGCTCTGTTCCCCATTTTTTAGCTGGATTACTTGATTTGTTGCTTTTCAGTTTCTTTAGTTCTTTATGTACACTGGATATTAGTTCTCTGTCAGACAAAGTGTTGGTGAAGATTCTTTCCCAATCTGTAGGCAGTCATTCTGTTTTGATGATGGTGTCCTTTGCTTTACAGAAGCTTTTCAGTTTCATGAGGTCCCATTTAGTGATTGTTTCTCTTAGAGCCTATGCTGTTGGCGTTCTGTTCAGGAAGTTGTCTCCTGTACCAATTTGTTCAAGGCTCTTCCCCAGTTTTTCTGGTTTTATGTTGAGGTCTTTGATCCACTTGGACTTTGTTTTGTGCAGGGTGATAAGTATGGATCTATTTGCATTTTTCTACACATAGACATCCAGTTAGACCTGCACCATTTGTTGAAGATGCTATCTTTTTGCCATTGTATGGTTTTACATCTTTGTCAAAAATCAGGTGTCCATATGTGTGTGAGTTTATTTCTGGGTCCTCTGTTAGGTTCCATTGATCCACCATTCTGTCTCTATGCCAGTACCATGCATTTTTTTTTATTACTTTTGCTCTATAGTACAGCTTAAGATCAGGGATGGAGATACCTCCGGAAGATCTTTTATTGTAGAGGATTATTTTAGCAATTCTGGGTTTCTTGTTATTCCATATGAACTTGAAAATTTTTCTTTCAAGTTTTGTAAAGAATTGTGTTGGTAATTTGATGGGCATTGCATTGAATCTGTAGATTGTTTTTGGTGAGATGGCCATTTTTACTATGTTAATCCTGCCAAGCTATGAGCATGGGAGATCTTTCCATCTTCTGATATCTTCTTCTAATTCTTTCTTTAGAGACTTGAAATTTTTTTTATACAAGTCTTTGACTTGCTTGGTTAGTGTTACACCAAGATAAGTTATGTCATTTGTGGCTATTGTGAAGGGTGTTGTTTTTTTTTTTTTTTTTCCCTAATTTCTTTCTCAGTCCTTTTGTCTTTTGTATACAGGAGGGTTACTAATTTATTTTTTTTAGTTAATTTTGTAACATGCCACTTTGCTGAAGGTGTTTATCAGCTGTAGGAGTTCTCTGGTAGAATTGTTTGGGTCACTCAACTATACTGTCATATTGCTGCAAACAGTGAAACTTTGATTTCTTCCTTTCTGATTTGTATCCCTTTGATCTCCTTCATTTTCTTTGACGAGTACATCAATTTCTTTTATTGAATCTACCATACCTGAGATTCTTTCTTCCATCTCTTGTAGTATATTGGTTATGCTTACCTCTGATGTTCCTTTTTTTCTTCCCTATGTTCTTCTTCTCTATGATTTCCACCGTTTGTGTTTTTTTTTTAATTTTTCCACTATTATCTTCAGATCTCAGCCAATTTTTTCATTTCCTTCACCTAAATGACCATATTTTCCTGTTTTCCTTCAATTATTTCAGCTGTTTGTTTGAACATTCTTCTGTTTATTTTCTTTCTTTCAGTGATTCAATTATTTCCCCTCTAAAGGCCACAAACTATTTGGCTGTATCTTCCCATATGTCTTTAAGGATCGCCTTAATCTGTTTGTCTTTTTCTTCCTCCATTTCTTTAAGCATGCCTATAATCTGTTTTTTATCTTCCTCTAATTGTTTATGCAGTTCATTTGTTTCCTCTATTATCCTCTTCATAAGCATAGATGTTAGGTCATCTTCTAGAATTTCATTTATGCTGTGGTGTCCAGTTCTACTTGCCCCTGGATAACTGGATTCTGGAGATTCCATATTGCTCTGTCTTTTGTTGGTTGACCTTTTACACTGGCCTCCACCCATTGGGCTATCTTAGGCGTTGGCTGTTAGTTTCTGGTGCTTCCTGAAACCCTGACGTGGGGAGAATCCCCTTGGCAGGAAGATGATTTTTCCTGAAGGAGGGCTCTTCAGCTTTTTGGGTATGGTCACTGAATGGCTGGTGTGTTTCAGGAATTGCCACAGCTCACTACAAGCATATAAACCTGAGTGGTAACTGTGGTCTTTGTTAATCAGGGGGTCCTGAAGATAGCTGCCCTGCTGTTGTGTTTCTTGCTCTGAATTTAGTGAGCTTCTGCTGTTGTTCTTACATTGTTTTCTAGGTACAGCCCTCTTGAAGAAACTGGGAGTCCCACAGTTAGATAGTTTAGTTAGGGACAACTGGTTGCCCCTTGGAGCAGTATTTGGAGGCTGATCTCAGGGATCCCAGGATTCTATAGGTCTGAGACTGGAGCTCTGCTTCCTAGTACCCATGCAGTAATCAGTAGCAGGTTAGCACAACTCTTATGCATGCAGCAGGAGGCTAGAGCCTGGAGTCTGCGGGGACCCAGAAACATTTCTGGAATCGGGTGTTTTGAGGTCGGACCTCATGTTTTCTCCTACCATGGGTTTTCCTCCTAATAGGGAGACCAAGTCTGTGGTGTTTTGGGGCCACCATTCCATCTGGGGTGGCCTGTAGAGCATTCAGGCACAGTTGAGTGTTGGCTCCAAGCTCTCTACTGGGCCCCTGCAGGATCCAGGATCTTTTTCAGAGAACTTTTCTGTGTGTGTGTGTGTGTGTGTGTGTGTGTGTGTGTGTGTGTGTGTGTGTTGGGGGGGAGGGTCGGCTGAGTGCTCTAAGTTCAGACCTGCTGTTTCTCTCACTGTGGGGTTTCTTCCCGACATGGATACCCAGTCTCTGGTGTCCTATGGCCCACATTTCCGTCTTGGATAGTTAGTGGGGCATGCAGCAGGTCTCTGGGTTGGCATCTGAGTGCCCCTCTCTGGGCTGGTGGCTGAGTGCCCGCCAGACCCTGAAACCTTTTTCTGCGATTGACTGGGTGACCTTAGGTTTCTCCCCTTTGCTGCCTTCACTGTGGGGTATTCTCTTGAAAGGAAATTCCAGTCTTTGGTGTTTTGGTGCCCACAGTTCAGCCTAGAAAGGTGATCAGGACATGAAGGCTCGAGTCTCTGGGCTAGTGACCAAGTGCCTACAGGGAGCGCGTAATTCTTCTGGTTTTAGCTGGGTGACCTGTACCCGATTGTTTCCCACACCGTGGGGTTACCTCTCACCTGGGAAACACAACTGCTGGTGTTTTAGGGCCCATAGTTCGGTCTCTTGGTTGCTTTGCCACCACTGCTATCCTGTTCCTCAGACACAGTGTCCTCCAGTCACCACCATCTTGGATCCTCCAGAGAGGTTTTATTGAGTGTTTTCCGTGTATAGGTTAATGAAAGAAATTGGTCTGTAATTCTCTTTCTTTGTTGTATCATTGTCTGTTTTGGGTATCAGAATGACTGTGGCCTCATAAAATGACGTTGGCAATGTTGCTTCTTTTCCTGTTTTGTGAAATAATTTGAGTTTTGGCATTAACTCTTTTTTGAAAGTCTGTAGAATTCTTAACGAAATCTTTCTGGCCCTGGGTTTTGTTTTGTTTATTTGTTTGTTTTTGTTTGGGAGACATTTAAAGACTGCTTCTATTTATTTAGGGATTATAGGTCTATTTATGTTTTTTAACTGGTTTGTTTTAACATTAATAAGTGCCATCTATGGAGAAAATTATCCACTTCATTTAGATTTTCCAATTAGTTAAAAGTTTTTAAAGTATGACCTAATGATACTTTTTATTTCCTCAGTGTCTCTTGTTTGTTTTTGTTGTTGTTGTTGTTCTGATTTTGTTAATTTGGATATTCTCTCTGTGTGTTTTAGTTAGCTTCGATGAGGGTTTTTCTACCTTTTTGATTTTCCAGAAAAACAGATATTTGTTTCATTGATTCTATGTGTTGTTCTCTTTGTTTCTATTTCATTGATTTCAGCCCTTGGTTTTATTTCTTCCTACATTCCCTTGCTATTGTATGTGCTTGCATCTTTTTGTTTGTTTGTTTCAAAGCTTTGTGGCATGCCAACAAGTTGCAAGTATGAGATATTTTCAGTTTCTTATGTAGGCACTTAGTGTTATTAATTTTCCTCTTAACATTGCTTTAATTATTTACCAAAAGTCAGGGTATGTTGCCCATTCATTTTCAGTGAATCTAAGATATCTTTGTATTTCTTTCTTCCTTTCTGCCTTTTTCATGTCATCATTCAGTAGAGAGTTGCTTGGTTTCCATGCATTTGTAGGATTTCTGTTGTTGTTGAAATGCATTGTAAGCCATGATTTTCTGATAGGATAAACAGAGTTATTTCAATTTCCTTGTCTCTGTTTAGAGTTGTTTTGCTACTGAGTGTGTGTTCAGTTTTGGAGAATGTTCTGATGTTCTGAGAATAAGGTCTATTCTTTTCTGTTTGAGTGAAATTTTCTGTAGATATTTGTTGGTCTATTTGGTTTATAACATCTGTTAGAGCCAGTATTTGTCTGTTTAGTTTGGGCGGATAACCTGTCCATTGGTTAGATTAAAGTCTCGAAGTCTTCCACTATTAACATATGGGGTTTAGTGAGTGTTCTACCCTTTAGTAGTATTTTCTTTACAAATGTGAATGCTCTTCTATTGGAGACATTTAATAATTGAAAATCATCTTGGTGGATTTCTTCAAAGAAGAAAGGTGTCCTTCATGACCCTTTTGTTTTGGCTTGAAATCTATTTTGTTAGGTATTAGTACTATTCTACCAGCTTATTTCTTAGGTCCATTTTCTTGAAAAAGTTTTTCTTAACATTTTTCTCTAAGGTAATGTCTATTTTTAATGTTGAAATGCATGTTTTTGCATTCATTTTGTTAGTTTGTGTGTTTCTTTTGGGGAATTGATTTCACTAATATTGACAGATATCAATGAACAATAATTATTTTAATTAATTAACTAATACATTTATTTATTTATTTACTTATTTATTTTACATCCCAATACCTACTGCCCTTTCCTCTTCCCCTTCCCCAGTCCTCCCTTCTCATCTAACCTCAACTCTGCCCATCTTCCAGTCCTCTTTCTTCTCAGAAAATGGAAAGACTCCCATGGATACTAGCAGGCCTTGGTGTATTAAGTTGTAGTAAGACTAGGTAAATCTTTTCCTATTCTGGCTAGCAAGGCATCCTGCTTAGGAGGAAAGGGATCTAAATGCAGTCAACAGAGATAGCCCCTTCTTCTGCTGTTAGGATTGCCACATAAAGACCTAACTTTACAACTGTTTCATATGTGCATAAGGTCTAGTTCCATCTCAGGTGTGATCCCTGTTTAGCAGTTTAGTCTCTCTTGGTGCCTATGGACCTAGGTTAGTTGATCCTCTGAGTTTTCTAGTGTTGTCCTTGGCCTCTCTGGCTCCTTCAAGCCTTCCTCCCCACTCTCCCAAAAGATTCCCAAAGCTCCACCTAATATTTGGCTGTGGGTCTTTACATATGTTTCCATCAGTTGCTGGGTGAAGCTTATCAAATGACAGTTATGTTAGACACACCTGTCTGCAAATTTAATAGAATATCGTTAATTGTGTCATGGATGTGCTCTGTTTCATGACATGGGTCTCAAGCTGGACCAGTCATTGATTAGCCTTTCCCTCAATTTCTGTTCCATTTTTATCACCACACCTTTTGTAGGCCTGACAAATTGTGGGTCTAAGGTTTTATGGCTGGGTTGGTGTCCAAGTCCTTCCATTAGTGGACTTTCCTGGTTACTTGAGATGACCATTTTAGGTTCCATATCTGTCACTGCTAGGTGTCTTAAGAAAGGTCACCTTGATAGATTCCCAAGAGTTCTCATTTTGTTATATTTCTAGTTATTCTCAGAGATGCCCCTCCCATCGATTCCATTTCTCTCTCCCAGTACTCTCTACCTCCATCCTACCTCACCACTAGATTCCTCCTGCTATCTTCCCCAGCCCCCCCTTACCCAGTTCCCTCTCAACCACCATGGATGTCTAATCTATTAACCATTCTCAGATTCAACTGTCTCTCCTTAAGCCCTCTTTATAATATAGCTTCTTTTGGTTTGTGGACTGTAGCATGGTTATCCTGTATTTTATGGCTAATATCTACTTATAAGTGAGTATATGCCATGTTTAAATTTTGGGTCTCCATTACCTTATTCAGGATGATATTTTCTATTTCCATCCATTTGCCTGCAAATTTAATGGTGCCATTGTTTTTAATAGTTGAATAGTGTTCCATTGTGTAAATGTACCACATTTTCTTTATCCATTTGTTTGAGGGACATCTAGGTTGTTTCCAGTTTCTCACTATTACAAATAAAGCTTCTGTGAATATAGTTGAGCAAGTGTCCTCGTGGTATGGTGGAGCATCTTTTGGGTATATGCCCAAGAGTGGTATAGCTGGGTCTTGAGGTAGAGCTGTTCCCCGTTTTCTAAGAAACCTCTAAATTGATTTTGAAAGTGCTCTGCAACTTTGCACCCTTATGAGCAATAAAGGAATGTTCCCCTCACTCCACATCCTCACAAGCATCTGCTATTGCTTGCATTTAGGTCTTAGACATTCTGATGGGCGTAAGACAGATTCTCATACTTGTTTTGATTTGCATTTCACTAATGACTAAGGATGTTGAACATTTATTTAAGTGCTTCTTGGCCATTAGAGTTTCCTCTGTTCCAAAATCTCTGTTTAGATCTGTACCCTGTTTTTAATAGGATTCTTTGGTTTGTTGGTATCTAGTTTCTTGAGTTCTTTATATATTTTGAATATCAGCCCTCTGTCAGATGTAGGGTTGGTGAAGACCTTTTTTTTTTTTTTTTCATTCAGTAGGGTGCCATTTCATCTTTTTTTTCTTACTAGTTACATTTTGTTAACTCTGTATCTCAGCTGTATCCCCCTCCCTCATGCCCTCCCCAATCCCACCCTCCCTCTATCATATCCTCCCTGCCCCTTTCCAAGATCACTGATAGGGGAGGACCTGCTCCCCTTTCATCTGACCCTGTTTTATCAGGTATCTTAAGGATTGGCTGCAAAGTCCTCCTCTGTGGCCTAACAGTACTGCTCCTCCTTTGGGGGGTGGGGAGGTCAAAGAGCCTGCCATTGAGTTCCTGTTAGAAATAGTCCTTGTTCCCCTTACTATGGGAAACCAATTGGTTACTGAGCTACCATGGGCCACATCTGAGCAGAGGTTCTAGGTTATATCCATTCATGGTCTTTGGTTGAGTGTAAGTCTCACAAAAGACCCTGTGCCCAGATATATTTGGTCCTTGTGGAGCTCCTATCCTTTCCACATCATACTAACTCCCCTTCTTTCCTATGATTCCCTGTACTCTGTTGAAAGTTTGGTTAGGAGTTTTAGTATCTGCTTTGAAACACTGCTAGGTAGAGTCTTTCAGATGCCTTCTGCGGCCATTTCATCTTTTTGATGGTGTTCTTTTCCTTACAGAAGATTTTCAGTTTCATGAGGTCCCACTTATTAATTGTTGATCTTAGAGCCTAAGATGTTTTTGTTCTGTGTTAAGAAGTCGTCTACTATATCAATTCATTCAAAGATATTTCCTTTTTTTCTGTCAGATTTAGTGAATCTGGTTTTTTGTTGAGAACTTTGATCTATATGAACTTGAGTTTTATGCAAGGTGATAGATGGATAGACAGACAGACAGATAGATAGATAGATACATACATAGATAGATAGATAGATAGATAGATAGATAGATAGATAGATAGATAAATATTTACATTCTTCTACATCCTGGTATCCTGTAAGACCACTACCATTTGTTGAAGATGCTTTCTGTTTTCCATTGTGTTGTTTTGGCTTCTTTGTCAAAAATAAAATGTCCATAGGTTTGTGAGTTTACTTCTGCGTCTTTGATTCAATTCCATTTATTAACTTCTCTGTTTTTAATGGTGATAACATTCCTCTCTTATTAGTATTTTTCTTTAGTACAGCTTGAAATCAAAGGTGGTGATACCTCTTGAAGTTCTTTTGTTCTACACAATTGTTTTAGCTATCTTGGGTTTTTTTATTTTTCCATATGAAGGTAAGTATTGTTCTTTCAAGTTCTGTAAATAATTGTATTGGAATGTTAACGGAAATGGAAATGAATCTGTAGATTTCTTTTGTTAAGATGAATACTTTCCTATGTCAATCCTAGCTATCTATGAGCATGAGTGATTTTTCTACTTTCTGATATCTTCTTTCATTTCTTCCTTCAGAGACATGAAGTTCTTGTCATATAGCTCTTTCACTTCCTTATTTAAAATTACTCCATGATATTTTATATTATTTCTGGTTTTTGTAAAGAGAGCTGTTTTTCTAGTTTCTTTCTTTGTTCATTTGTCACTTGTGTATAGGAGCTATTGATTTCTTTTCCTTTTTTTTTTTATTCTAGTAAATTTTGTACCCAGCCACTTTGATGAAAGTTATTTATCAGCGGTAAGAGTTCACTGGTTAAATTTTGGGTGTCACCAATGTGTACTATCATATCATCTCTGAATAGCAATACTTTGAGTTCTTCCTTTCCAATTTGTATCCACTTGATCTCCATTAGTTGTCATATTGCTCTAGCTAAAACTCCATGTACTATATTGAAAAGATATGGAAAGAGTGGGCAGCCTTATCTTGTCCCCGATTTTAGTGGAATTGCTTTAAGTTTCTCCCCATTTAAGTTTAGTTTGTCTAATGGCTTGCTGTATATATATATTTTTTTTATTATGTTTAGGTAGGCACCTTGTATCCCTGCTTTCTCCAAGACTTTTACTGTGAAGGGGTGTTGGATTTTTGAAAAAGGCTTTTACTGAATCTAGTGACAGGATCATGTGTATTTTTTTCCTTTCAGTTTGTTTATATAGTGAATTATATTGTTGGATTTTCATATGTAGAATCATCCCTGAATCCATGAGTTTAAGCCTTATTGATCATGGTGGATTATGTTTTTTATATGTTCTTGGATTCAGTTTGTGAATAATTTATTGAGTATATTTGCATCAATTTTCATAAGGGATATTGCTCTGGAATTATGTTTCATAGTTGAATTTTTGTGTGGTTTACGGAACAGGGTGACCGCAGCCTCATACAATAAATTTGGCAGTGTTTTTTCTGTTTCTATTTTGTAGAATAATTTGATGGGTGTTGATATTATCTCTTCTTTGATCATCTGGTAAATTTCTGCACTAATGCTATCTTGCTCATGAGCTTTGTTCCCTTCTTTTTCTTCTTTTGGTTGGGAGACTTTCAATGATTACTTCTATTTCCTTAGGAGTCATAGTTCTGTGTAAATTGTTTACCTGATCTTGTTTTAACTTTGGTAAGTGAAATAAAAAAAGTCAAGCATTTTGTTTAGATTTTTCAATTTTGTGTAGTATAAGTTTTTAACTTAAGACCTAATGATTCTTTGGATATTCTAGGTTATAATTGTATGTCTCTCCTTTCATTTCTGATTTTGATAACTTGTATATTCTTTCTCTGCCTTTTAGTTAGTTTGGCTAAGAGTTTTTCTCTCTTGTTGTTTTTCTCAAAGAACCACCTCTTGCTTTGTTGATTCTTTGTATTGTCCACTTTGTTTTTAGTTTATTAATTTCAGTCCTGAGTTTGATTATTTCTTGTAAATGTAATTTTTATTCAACTCATGTGATTGTCATCTCGGTGGTTAACTGCCTCTGTTTGTTGACCTAGGCCTAGACCTGGAAGCTTCTACCTTCCATACTATCTAGGCCTAAAATGTTTTTTGTTCCAGCCCAAGAGGTGCCACACAAACCACTCAGACAACAGGCTCAGATAGATATTGATGGTTCATTAGAACACTCTTTCCAAGCTGATTGATCAGGGCCACAGTAAAGACTTGAGAGCCTAAATGTGACATTTACTTGCTCTCAGGGCAGTCTTTTTATTGACCAAACCATCTAAAGATATGTGGAGGACAGTAACATATTTTGGATAACTAAACAAAGCAATATCAGACAAAATATTATCAGCTAACCTCTAAGCTCATTGATTTTAGGTGAGGTAAGTAAGGGTCTTCTAAGGAACAACCCAAGTGCAAACAGGTATACACATGGTTGTGCAACCAGATTGTAGTTAAGGGTATAGATTATGACACTACTCGGTCAAAATAAAATATGAGGTCAGTTCAACCCTCCAGCAGGGTTTCTTAGTATAGGTTAATTTGGCTCTTTGGAAGGGTTTGTTTTCAGCTGTGAAAAATTACTTCTGGGAAGCGAGGTTAGAAGTTTAACACGTTTTTTTTTTCTTTTAAACAAAATGGAAGTTGAATATACTTCCTACAAAAATTGCTGCAGCTATGTCTCAAAGCAAGCTTCAACAGCTTTTAGCCTCTGAGAGTTCCTGCTAAATGAGATTAACCTTTCTAGTTCTTTCTAAACTCTGGCTGGCTAGTTCAATTCAGCTGTTCTGCCTCAATAGTCCCCTCCAATCTGACTAATTCAAACTGCCTTCCCTCAGCTTGTGACTGAATTATTCTGTTTGGCCTCAAACTATGGTGATCTGTTCTACTCGTCTGGCTCCTTCTCACTCTCTGGCTTGTTCTGTATTCACATGTGGCTAGCTTGTTTACTTTCTTCCACCTGTCTCTGTTTAGCTGTCCCAATACAACTGCTTCCTAACTCACTCTCTCTCTCTCTCTCTCTCTCTCTCTCTCTCTCTCTCTCTCTCTCTCTCTCTGTGTTGCTCCCTCAGTCACCTCCTTTTCCTCTCCATTCTGCTGAGTGTTGGTCAAATCTTATTCTGTCAGATATTTTTCTCATTTGTCACATCTGCCCCCCAATTATACCTTCCTTTCAAACATATGTACCTTCTTCTACAAAATGAATTTTACCTTCATTTGGAAGGGGTGTTAAATGTCTGTACTAAGGGCATGTTTGCATCCCAGCCAGATCACACAGACTTAGGAGATCTTTAGGGGCATCCATGTTGCTAGGTTAAAATTCCTCTGCAATTTCCTGCCATCTACTCCTCTTGGGTGTGTTTGATTCTTTTGTTCTGGAGCTTTTAGGTGCTGTTATGTCACTAGTATGAGAAAAACACCCATTTCTTTATGAAGGCAATTAGTGCTATGAACTTTAATATTCTTTCTTTGTTCTTTGTGCTGTGTATTGAGGACATTTTCTTTTATGATTTTAATAAAAAGTAATTTCTGGACCTTGGAGATGGGACTCTTGACATTTTTCTATTCTTACTATTCTTAGGTTTGGTTTATTCATAGTATTCCATATTTTCGGTATGTTTTTTTAAGTCAGGAATTTTTTTTAAGTTTAACATTTTCTTTGATTGATGTATCTATTTCTTCTATCATATCTTCTACATCTGGAATTCTCTCTTTTGTGTCTTTTATCAACATTCTGTTGATGTTGGTCCTGTTCAGTTCCCTAGATTTTTCCATTTACAGAATTCTCTGTTTGTGTTTTTTCCTTTATTACTTTTATTTTCATTTTCAGCTCTAGAACCATTTTATTCATTTCTTTCAAGTTTTTATTTTATCCCCGTCATTGCCTCCAATTGTTTATGTTTCCTGGTTTTCAGGGATTTGTTCATTTTTTCTTTAAATACCTCTATAATCTTCATAAGGTTGGTTTTAAAGTTCTTGTGTGTATGTTTCAGCTGTGTTGAAATATTCAAGGCTTGATATAGTAGGGTATCTGGACTCTGGTGTTGACATATTGCCTTGGATGTTCTTGATTATGTTCTTACACTGGTGTCTAGATATCTGGGTTTTTGGTGGTTATAGGTCTATTTCGTGATATTGAAGTGTGTTTTTGTTATATGGGAGTTTTTTCTTTGTTTCCATTTTCTCTCTGATCTCCTAGCAGGATTAGCATATGATTGAACAGAGGGTCTATGCTAGATTTGGCTACCAGATTTCTGTGGCCTCTAGCAGAGCGGGGGGGTCCACCCAAGTTTGGGACTGGAGTTCTGGTGGCTAGCATAGCCTCTGGTCTTGCTAGGAGTCTTCCACAGAAGTTTGGGGCCTGAATTTGTGGGTGCTGGCTTAGCTTTTGGTGAGACAGAGCAATTCTCTTTATTCTTTAGTCTTGAGGAGAGGTTCAGTGAATGTGATCATTTTCAAGGACTTTCTAAACTATTCCATGATGTTCATTCTCTTTTTTAAAACTTACATGAAACTTAAAACTTAGGATGAAACTTTTCAATCTCAGAGGAAACACTCCACTCCTGATTCTTACACTTTTTATTCCCCATTTTCGACAATTATCTCTTATCCTTGGAAGTGGTGACTCTAGATGTGCATCTATGACTAAGAAATATAGCCATGATGACACAGCAAGAGTTGCTTGCTATATTAATTAGGGTTATATAGCCAGACCAAAAACAAGTAGGTGAGAAAATGGTTTATTTGACATACTCTTCCACATTATAGGGCATTTTAAAAAGAAGTCAGGGCAGAAACTCAAACAAGGCAGGTGCAGGGAACCATGGAGTTGGCCTGACCTAGCTGCCTTGAGAGACATGGGTCATAGGTTTTTCAGTTAAGAGTTCGTGGCTTCTGGGGCACAATGTGCCTTCCATTTCCTGTGAGATTGGTGTTTACCCCCCCACACACACACACAGTGACACATTCAGGCCACTTTGTGTTTTTCTGTGTGTTCCCTTAGTCAAGGAAGAATGGAAGTTTGACAAGACGATTGGTCTTAGACGTTAATCTTTGGCACCTTTTGGTTTTCAAATGTCATTGTATCTTGGCAACTACACTGTATAGATATTGGCATTTGCCATTATTTTCTGATTCTCATGAAAAGTCCTTCATTTCAGATTCTGATGAAGTCTGATTGTTCTAGATAAAATTGTCACAGCTTAAGTGTCTCCATGTGCCCTCCAATGGCCTGATTTAATTCCTCATAACCACATCAGGTAATGCAGATGTGATGGATAGTGTGTAGCTTACTGTCTTGCTAGCTATGGTTTGCTTAGTAGGCTTTCTAATAGAACCTAGAACCACTAGACCAAGGTTGCCCACACTCCAAAGGACTAGGCCCGTCCACATCAATTCAAAATCCTTTTTCTAGAGCAGACTTTAAAACCAACCAGAAGGCTTACTAATGATATCTTACTAATGATAGACCAAGAAGACACATCCTGCCAGGTATATCAGAATTTTATCATGCAGGGCTCAGAGCTGAGCAGGAAAGCTGGTGACAGTTCTCTACCAGAATCATGCATGTCACTATGGCATTGTGGCACCATAGCATTATGGTACTATGGAAGCCATCCAGCAATGTGGAACATTCTAGTTTAATCCCAGCATAATTTCTTTATGCTTAGTGTCAAAACATGGTCTTTAGAAATAAGATCTCACAGTCTAGTCTTTACCTTATGTATGTAGAACATACAAGCAACAGCAGTATCAATAGCCTTTATGGTTTGTAGGGTCTCAGGGGCTTCTCTGACCAACAACTGATTGGGAAGTAGCCCACCCTGGAAGTGGTATTATTATTCAATAAGTTTATGGCTTATGGGGGGGGTATTCTTTTCTACCTGTATATAATACATTTGGATTTAAACTCTTTAGATACATCTATATAACAAAACTTTTTCCAGAGGATGGGCAAGACAAGACAGCATCTTAGAAAACATCATTTCATGATGTTTTACAAAGATAGCCTTGGTGAAGAACCCTCAAAGTATGTTGTCATCCATTTTGAGCAAATGTCAGATAATCCCTAAAGTTTGCAACTAAGAAGATAATAAAGTCAAACATAAGCAAAGTGTGATGTGGCATGGAAAGTTTTCATCCATTTGTACCCATTGCTTCCTGAACAGATTGAGTTTGGTTACAAACCATTGATAGGAGACCCTATCTTAATTATCTCTATATAATCCTCAGTCACTCTCTCTAAGGCATGATATTTCCATATCCTGTACCTCTGCCATGAAAAATTCTTAAATTTCTATACCCAAAATTTGCTCAAGTACACAACAAGGACATTTGCTCAACCATGTTTTTAGCAGCTTTATTTGTAATAGCCAGAACCTGGAAACAACCCAGATGTCCATCAAATGAAGAATGGATACAGAAATTGTGGTGTTTTTACACAATGGAATACTACTCAGCAATCAAAAATGAGGAAATCATGAAATTTGCAGGCAAATGGTGAGATCTAGAAAAGATCATTCTGAGTGAGGTATCCCAGAAGGAGAAAGACACACATGGTATATACTCACTCATATCGTCCTATAAGATATGATAAACATAATGAATTCTATACATCTAAAAAAATAAACAAGAAAGAGGACCTGGGGTAAGATGATCAATCCTCACTTAGAAAGACAAATGGAATTGTTCGTGACAGAGAGCACTCACCATCGGGAAGGTGGAAGGCGGAAACCAGCTCCATCTTTAAGGCACAGCATTCCGCAGCTCTCTACATTTCCCCCTTTTTGTTTTAGACGCATCAGGCAAGAGTAGAGGTCTGATCTCTGATATTAGAAATAAATTGGGACTTTGTACCAATGTTCATTTAGGTGTCGTCCACCCAAAGAGCATCAGCTTGCTTCCATGTATGTGGACCTATCTGCATTGCCCACGTGGCACACCTGGGTTGGCTACCCAGAGGCTATTTAAGCTGTGGGCTGGCTTTCCCCAGGGTCAGATGATTGTTCAAGGTTCCTGAATAAACTGCATTGAAAAAAAAAGAATAATAAGCAAAGATTAACATGTAATTCATAAGATTAAAGATACATATTTTCTCCTGCTGACTCAGAAATAAAAAAAAAAAAGAAAGACAAATGGTTGGTACATTGGACATAGAAGAAAATAAGGAACAGGACAGGAACCTACCTCAGAGGGCTCCTGAAAGACTCTACCTAGCAGTGTATCAAAGCAGATCCTAAGACTCATAACCAAACCATCGGCAGAGTGCAGGGAAACACATGAAAGAAGAGGGAGTTTGTATGCCGTGGAAAGGATAGGAGGTCCACAAGGACCAAATATATCTGGGCACAGGGGTATTTTCTGAGACTGACACTCAACCAAGGACCATGTATGGCTATAACCTAGAACCTCTGCTTGGATGAAGCCCATGGTAGCTCAGTAACCAATTGGTTTCCCATAGTAAGGGGAACAGGGAATATTTCTGGCAGGTCCTCAATGGTAGGCTTTTTGACCTCCCCACCCCCCAAGGGAGGAGCAGTCTTGCTAGGCCACAGAGGAGGACTTTGCAGCCAGTCCTTAAGATACCTGATAAAACAGGGTCAGATGAAAGGGGAGGAGGTCCTCCCCAATCAGTTGACTTGGAAAGGGGCAGGGAGGAGTTGAGGGAGGGAAGGTTTGGGAGGGAATGAGGGAGCGGGATATAGCTGGGATACATAGTTAATAAAATGTAACTAAGAAAAAAATAAATAAAAAGAAAAAAAAATCTATACTCCTGAGAACTCACTGGGCTTGACTTAATTTGCTCAGCCTGACCTATGGCTGAATAGAGGGACAAAGCAAGGTATTCCCCTGTCTCATTTGGGCTCTGTCAAAGGAGGAAGTTGGCTGTTGCTCACCTCTGATGCTCCTGGTGGCTTTTGTTGCAGTTTGACTAGAAGTTGTTGGAGATAACCTGAAATGAAGATTGGATTTCCCCAAGGACTCCAACAACCTTAATCAACAGGAAGTTGTCTAAGAGACCTATGCTCCCTTTCCCCACTAAAGTTCTTTCTCTCCTGCTGGGTGTTAGAAAGGATTAGGTTGGAGAAGGGAGGTAGAGGTATAAGAAAACCCCCAAAAAATAGCTTTAAAAATATGACTACAGTGGTGCTCAGATGTAGGGCTTGGAAGAATAGAAAATCTGGTTTCTTATGCTGTAGAGGAGACATCAGGGTACAAAGAAATAAATATACTGTTTCAGGATATCAGCAAAATATTTACTGCAGGTATTGCAGCTGGGTTATCTCTTGTTTTGCTTCCAGGGGGGATTTTCTGTCTTTGCTTCATCTTCTTCCTGTATTTCATTTCAAAAATGTTCAAAGAATGCGTGAAAAATTAAAAATGTTGCTCGTTAATATGGTGGGTTCTGATGACATAGGAGAATCAGAAGTGACACTTAATTCTCTTGTTTTTTAAGGTATTGCAGATCTGCAATACCTTACAGTCTGCAAAGATTACAGACTTTGGGGGTAGGGATGTAAATGCTTGAAAAGTGAATAGCACTACTGGAAAAGAGAGAAAAAGGGGTTCAGACCTGGCAAGTTCCCACAGTCCCTTTGTGGACTGGGAAGCGGGAGGAAGAAGAAGGCCATGCAGGGTGAAAGTGTTACAGAGAAACAGGACATTTCAAGAAAAATGGTTAATTCTGAGCAAACTGTGCTGCTAGAGGAGCAGCCTCGGGTTACAAGATTACCACCATTAGCTTTCCCAGTAGCCATCAAAAGCCTTAGATAACAAAATTCTAGGTATTTCAATTACAGTAAATTTGAAATGAAATTGTGATCAAGCCCCAATGAACTTCAGAGCTCAAATGGTCACAGATGCAGCCCATGGCAGCTCAGTATCCAAGTGGGTTCCCTAATAAGGGGAACAGGGACTGTCTCTGACATGAAATTAGTGACTGGCTCTTTGATCACCTTCCTCTGAGGAGGGAGCAGCCTTGGTAGGCCACAGAGGAGGACAATGCACACAGTCCTGATGAGACCTGATAGGCTATGATCAGAAAGAAGGGGAGGATGACCTCCCTTCTCAGTTCATTGGGGGGGGGGCCATGAGAGGAAAAGAGGTAGAGGAGTGGGATTGAGAGGGATGAGGGAAGGCGCTACAGCTGGGACACAAAGTGAATACATTGTAATTAATAAAAATTAAATAAATTTTTAAAAATTAAAAAAAAGTTATAGAATTGTTTTAAAAAACAGAAATATTATACTTTCCACTGGAGATGCGAAACTGCCATTTCTTGTAGCACTGGATTCTCCATTAAAACATTTAAGCTTCCTAGGGTTTGTAGACACTGTGCTAAAGGGCGTCATTGGACTAGTTAATGCAGGTTCAAGAGGGACATACAAGGTAGCCATTAGGAAGTAGCTTTGAGTCCCTAACTAGAAGCTTAGCAACAAAAAGTATGAGCTGTTTCAGACAAGACAGCTGAGAGTTACCAGTTATAGAAGAAATTATCCAAAAAGCATTTTGTTCATTGATAATCTCCTTTAAAATGCAACAAGTCTCATCAATGTTAGAGGAAAAAAAAACATTTTTAGAATAAAAAGAGAAAATGTAGTGGCAATTTTGGTTTCCTTAAAAACTCAGTTATGTTATATAAATATGTTTTTGTTTTAATCCCAGTTGTGGGAAATGGGCTATTTCAAATTGTCCACAGCAACAGGTAATTTTCCTCTAGGGGGCTGTGAGAGGGGCATAATCTTTGCCAGCTGTGGATAGTTTAATTCTGAGGCCTCTGAGAGGGTATAAATGCCAGAGCCTGGGGGTGGGGATGGGGAGTCTGAGGGAAAAAAAATGTGGTTGCTGCTTCCTTCTGCTGTTCCTGGTTTCTGTTATTGCAGTTTGGTAAGGAGAAGAAGTTGCAGATATCCTGACTATGAAGATTGGACTTGCTCCACGGAATGCAAGGACCTAATCAGCAGAAAATAGCTTAAGAGAACTATGTACCCTCCTTACTAACCTTCTTTCTCTCCTCCCTAGTTTTGGAAGGAATTGGGGTTGAAAGGGGAAGTAGAAGAATAAAAACCCTAATAAAACAGCTGTTAAAATTTCATCAACACTTGTTTACCTAATTTACCTCCCAAATCAGAAGATAGTATGGAGGATACTAGAATCATATCCCTTTCTTGTTGAAATTGTTCCTTTATTAAAATAAGTTCCTACTTAGCCACTATCTCAACCACAGATGGATTTATAACTATACACATCAGTTGCCAGCAAGCTATTTTTTCTTATAGAAAAATTGGAGTTGTGTATGCTAAACTTAAAGGCTGCAAAATTTTCTCTAGATCTTTAACTGTTTTCAGGGCATCTCCATATTCATATGGTGGACCCTACTCACCAAGCAGACATGCCATCTGATACTACAAAGGTGCAATCTGTCATCCTGAGATTTCTCCTGCAGAAATTCCTAATCCTGATGGCTCAGCTATAGTTGTATGTCCTCCTAAACATAGCAAGAATCATACAGCCACTGTCATATCACAAAGGAACACTAAAACACAAAATACAAAAAAGGACAACTGTATCAGAATTTCCTCCACAAATACTCCTTCTTCAAGTTGCTCAGCTTCAGGTTTATGCCTTGATACCTATAGCCAGAACAATGACTAATACCTCCCCAACTTCCCTTTGGTTCTGTTGTATCCCTGGTCAAGTGTAAGTAATGTTGTGTGACAACCTTTCCCTGGGAAGATGCAACACACATGTCTACTCACCACAAGTAAGGAACCTATGACAGAACAATGTACAGACACCAGCAAAGTCTAATTTGGTGAACCAATGAGATTTATTAGGGTTACTTACAGGAATATGGGTCAGGGGTTATTCATAAGAACAGAAATGACTCAGACAGTTACATTACCAAAGCCCACCAGGGCAGTGGTGATAGCTCATAAACCCTGGAAATCTGGAGATCATTTCACAGACTGTAGCCAACTCAACAGTTAGGAGAGTAAGCTTTCTGTACAACTCAGTTGGTATAAACCTCGCCCAGATAGCTTGACTAGTTTCTGCTTCATCTAGGCAGCTGACCTGGTATCAAAATCTTCCCTGCAGCTTGACTTTTTTGAGAGTGACTCTAGGCAGATATTGTTGTTTACTCTTGGTAGAGAGTGGCCTAATGAGTCAATCTGGTCAGTTTCAATCATTTCCTGAAGCAATTTAGAGTTGTTCACCTTCTGGATTAAATCCTCCACACCTCCAGGATTTTTCAATCTCAGAAAAACTGCTATACAGCAATACAATATGTATTTAATATGACTTCAAAAATTTCCATAGTTTTTCAGTCTCAATACTTTTCAAAAGTTCAAAGTTCAAAGTATTTTTTGCGGCTCCAGACAGTCTCTTAATTGTGACTCCCTGTAAAATAAAAAAAAGTAAATCACATACTTATAACATCCAATGGCACAGACAATATCTTATTATTCTAAAATGGTGGAATAGAGATATAGTAGAGAAATACTGGACCAAAAAAAAAAAAAATCCAAAACCCTAAAGACAGATACCAAATCCTGTACCTCAATGTCCTGTGTCAGATGATTTAGATTTCTGTATCCTTCCAGCTTTGCTGTCTGTCTTTTGTGCAGTTTCTTCTTCAGGTATGTCACCTTCTTTGGCAGATGTCTCACAGCTCTGGCATCTCCAATATCTTGGGGAATTCTTTACAACCTAGATTTTACTTTTATAGATTCATGTTGTATAGAGATGTTTTGCCTCAACTTCCTTGGCACCCATATGTCTCTGAAGAATAATCCATGACCCTCTTGGTATTTTATCCTTTATGCTTCTAATAACAACATATGTATTAGTTCCTTTTTGTTGCTGTGACAAAATATTGTAACCAAAATGACTCATCTAAAAACAAGCTTCATTTTTTAGCTTACACTTTGAGAGGGAGATTCCATAATGCGCATATGTGTGGT
Organism: Meriones unguiculatus; assembly: GCF_030254825.1. Lineage (NCBI taxonomy): Eukaryota > Metazoa > Chordata > Mammalia > Rodentia > Muridae > Meriones > Meriones unguiculatus. The sequence goes on along the minus strand of NW_026843706.1, from coordinate 6,559,823 downwards.
GTTGGTGTGTGTGAGGGGTTGTTAATAATAACAGATGTCTGGAGCAGAAAGTTGGCTAATCATATTTTTTATCCTTATTTTTTATTAATTACATTTTATTTACTTTGTTTTCCCCCCAAAAGTCCCTCCCTCCTCCCCTCCTGATCCCACCCTCCCATCCCCTTCTTCATGCATGCCCCTCCCCATGTGCACTGATAGGGAAAGTACTCCTCTCTTTCCTTCTGATCTTAGTCTATTAGATCTCATCAATATTGGCTACATTGTCATCTTCTGTCTGGTAAGGCTGCTCCCTACTCAGGGGGAGGTGATCAAAGAGCAGGCCAATCAGATTACTTCAGAGACAGTCCCTCTTCCCATTACTATGTAACCCACTTGGACACTGAACTGCCCTGGGCTACATCTGTGCAGGGGTTCTAGGTTATCTCCATGCCTGGCACTAGGTTGGAGTATGAGTCTCTGGGAAGAACCCTGTGTTCACATTTTCTGGTTCTGTTGCTCTCCTTGTGGAGTTCCTGTCCACTCCAGATCTTACTATTTCCCACTTCTTACATAAGATTTCATGCACATTGCCCAACAGTTGGCTGTAAGTCTCAGCATCTGCTTTGATAGTCTGTAGGGCAGAGCCTTTCAAAGGCCTTCCATGGTGGGTTTCTAGCTTATTTCCTGTTTTCTTCTTCTTCTGATGTCCTTACTCTTTGCCTTTCAGAATGGGGATTGAGCATTTAAGTCAGGGTCCTCTCTCTGAGTTGGTATTTTGATGGGAATTGTGTTGAATCTATAGATTGTTTTTGGCAGGATAGCCATTTTCATAATGTTAACCCTACCAATCCATGAGCATGGAGATCTTTCCATTTTCTGATATCTTTTTCAACTTCTTTCTTCAGAGACTTGAAGTTTTTCTCAAACAGGTCTTTCACTTGCTTGGTTAGTGTCACTCCAAGGTACTTTATGTGATTAGTGGCTATTGTGAAGTATGTTGTTTCCCTTATTTCTTTCTTGGCCCTATTGTCTTTGGTATACAGGAGGGCTTCTGTTCTTTTGAGTTGATTTTGTATCCTGCCACATTGCTGAAGGTGTTTATCACCTGGAGGAGTTTTCTGGTTGAATTTTTGGGATCGCTCATGTATACTATCATATCATCTGTGAATAGTGACACTTTGACCTCTTCCTTTCCGATTTGTATCCCCTTGATCTCCTTTAGTTGTCTTATTGCTTTAGCTAGGTCTTCAAATACTATGTTGAAGAGGTATGGAGAGAATGGTCAGCATTGTCTTGACCCTGATTTCAGTGGGATTGATTTAAGTTTCTCTCCATTGAGTTGATGTTGGCTATCGGCTTGCTGTACATTGCTTTTGCTGTGTTTAGGTATGTGCCTTGTATCCCTGGTATCTCCAAGACTTTAAACATGAATGGGTGTTGGACTTTGTCAAATGATTTTTGGCATCTAAGGAGATGATGATGTGCTTTTTCTCCTTCACTTTGTTTATGTGGTGGATTACATTAATGGATTTCCGTATGTTAAACCACACTTGCATACCTGGGATGAAGCCTACTTGGTCATAGTGGATGACATCTTTGATGTATTCTTGGATTCGGTTTGCAAGTATTTTATTGAGTATTTTTGCATCAATGTTCATAAGAGAGATAGGTCTGAAGTTCTCTTTTTTTTTTGTTGGGTCTTTTTGCGGTTTAGGTATCAAGGTGACTCTGGCTTCATAGAAGGAGTTTGGTAATGTTCCTTCTGTTTCTATTTTGTGGAATAGTTTGGAGAGAATTGGAGTTGGCACTTCTTTGAAGGTCTGGTAGAATTCTGCACTGAATCCATCTGTCCCAGGGCTTTTTTTGGAAGGGATACTGTTGATGACTACTTCTATTTCCTTGGGGAAAATAGGAGTATTCAATCTTTCTACCTGATCTTGACTTAATTTTGGTAAATGGAATCTATCAAGAAAATTGTCCATTTCTTTTAGATTTTCAAATTTTGTAGCATATAAGCTTTTGTAGTACGAGCTAATGATTGTTTGGATTTCCTCAGTGTCTGTAGTTATGTTTCCCTTTTCATTTCTGATTTTGCTGATTTGGATATTTTCTCTCTGCCTTTTAGTTAGTTTGGGTAAAGGTTTGTCTATCTTGTTGATGTTTTCAAAGAACCAGCTCTTGGTTTCATTGATTCTTTGAATAGTTTTATTTGTTTCTAGTTGATTGATTTCTGCCCTGAGTTTGATTATTTCCAGCCATCTGCTCCTCTTGGGTGCATTTGCTTCTTTTTTACCTATGGCTTTCAGTTGGGCCATTAAGTTGCTTGTATGAGATGTCACTAATTTCTTGTTGAAGGCACTTATTGCTATGAATTTTCCTCTGAGCACTGCTTTCATTGTGTCCCATAAATTAAGGTATGTTGTACCTTATTTCATTGAATTCTAGGAAGTCTTTAATTTCTTTCTTTATTTCTTCCTTAACCCAGCTATCATTGAGCAGCAAGTTGTTCAGTTTCCATGTGCTTGTAGACTTTTTTCTAATTCCATTTTTGTTGATGTCCAGCTTTATTCCATGGTGGTCAGATAGAATACAGGGGATTACTTCAATCTTCTTGTATCTGTTGAGGCTTGCTTTGTGACCAACTATAAGGTCTATTTTGGAGAAGGTTCCTTGAAGTGCTGAAAAGAAAATATACTCTTTTGAGTTTGGGTGGAAATTTCTGTAGACATCTACTAGGTACATTTGATTTAGGACCTCTGTAAGTTCCTGTATTTCCTTATTAGTTTTCTGTCTAGATGATCTGTCCTTTGGTGAAAGTGGGGTGTTGAAGTTTCCCACTATCAAGGTATTGGGATCAACATGTGATTTAAGATTTAGTAATGTTTCGTTTATGAATGTAGGCGCTCTTGTATTTGGGGCATAGATGTTCAGAACTGTGATGTACTCTCAGTGGATATTTCCTTTGATGAGAATGTAGTGTCCCTCCTCATCTTTTTTGATTAATTTTGGTTGAAAGTCTATTTTATTAGATATTAGGATAGCTATCCCAGCTTGTTTTCTGGGTCCGTTTGCTTGAAAGACATTTTTTCCAGCCCTTTACTCTGAGGTAGTGTTTATGTTTGTTGCAGAGGTGTGTTTCTTGGATGCAGCAGAATGTTGGATCCTGTTTCCACACCCATTCTGTTAGTCTGTGTCTTTTTTTTTGGTGAGTTGAGTCCATTGATTTTGATAGATAATAGTGACCAATAAATGTTAGTTTCTTTTCTAATGGAGTAGGTGGTCCTACTCTGTTTCATTTCTTGTTTTCTTTTCATTTTGGTTGGGATATTATCTGTATGCCATGTTTTCTTGGGTGAAGTTGTTTTCATTGGATTGGAGTTTTCCTTGTAGTATATTCTGTAGGGCTGGTTTGCTGTGTACATATTGCATAAATTTAGTTTTGTCATGGAATATTTCGTTTTCTTCATCTATATTGATTGAAATCTTTGCAGGGTATAGTAGTCTGGGTTCACATTTGTGATCTCTTAGAGCCCCATGACACTTGCCCCGGCCCTTCTGGCTTTCATAGTTTCTGTTTAGGAGTCTGGTGTAATTCTGATAGGTCTACTTTCATATGTTACTTGGCCTTTTTCCCTTGCTGCTTTTAATATCTTTTCTTTGTTTTGTAGATTTAGTGTTTTGACTATGATGTGACGTGATGTGTTTCTTTTCTGGTCTAGTCTATTTGGTGTTCTGTAGGCCTCTTGTAAATTTATGGATTTCTCTTTCTTCAGGTTGGGAAAATTTTCTTCTATGATATTCTTGAAAATATTTTCTGGACCTTGGATCTTGGAGTCTTCTTTTTCATCAATTCCTATTATTCTTAGATTTCATCTTTTCATGATGTCCTTGATTTCTTGGATATTTTGCATTTGGGACTTTTCTTATTTTACTTTTTCTTTGAGAGAAGTATCAATTTCTGCAAGTGTATCTTCAGCTCTAGAGATTCTCTCTTCCATGTCTTGTATTCTGTTTGTGATGCTTACCTTTGTGGTTCCTGATCTTTTCTCCAGGTTCTCCAGCTCCAGGGATTTCTCAGTTTGTGTTTTCTTTATTGATTCTAATTCTCTTTTCATGCCTTGCACCATTTCCTTCATCTGTTTGAATGTGTATTCCTGTCTCTCTATGACAGTCTGTATTGTTTCGTTCATTTCCTTTCTATATGCCAATAATTTTATCTCTACGTGTCCCTCTGTTTTGCTATGTTTGCCTGTATTTCTTCAAGAATTTTGTCTATTTCTTTTTTCTTTACCTCCAATTGACTAGCCAAATCTTTGAAAGATTTGTTTATTTCCACTTTAACTGACTGAATTTGCATGGTTATTGTTCTGAGCGAGTTGTTTGTTTCCTCTTTATGAGCCTCAAATAATTGGGTAGTCATAGCTTTAAAGTCATTTTCCTGTGCTTCTGATGTACTGGAGTATCCATCAATTTTGGAGATTGCTAGTGAAGTCATGATGTCCTGATTTATGTTTGAAGTGTTCTTTCACCTACCCCTGGCCATTGCCTTATCTGAAACCTTCCCTGTTTGTTTTTGGGTTCTGCAGGGCAGACTGGTACTGTCTCTCTCTGGTGTCTGGAGAGTTCTTCAGGAAGCTGAAGGAGGTTCCGTGTCCTCAGTGTGTGCTGAGGACTAGCTGTACCTGTGGGGGAAAAGTATGCAGGCACAAACGAGGTAAATGTAGGCATGCGCATGTGTGTGTTGTGTGTGTGTGTGTGTGTGTGTGTGTGTGTGTGTGTGTGTGTGTGGAATTGTGTGTGGAAGTGTCTCGGGCGATAGAGTGATAGATAATGTTGAACCCTTGAGTGTGTGGGAGGGACTCTGCACTGTATATGTAGCAGGTGCTAGTGACGGTTGCAGCACAATTTCTGGCAATAAATGCCTTAAATCCTCAATTGGACCCATAGAGCAGGGGCTTCAATGTCCCAAGTGACCCTCTGTTTCCCAAAGTGGGTATGTGGGTGGGGGGGTTCAATGCCTGGCTTCTGTTTTAGAAGGACCCTGGATCTGGGGCTCTGCAGGTTCTCAAAGGTGCACTAACACTCAGACAGGTCACTTGGCAGGGATTGGGGTATCCAGGCTCTCTCCTCTCTGGTTTGGCTCTGTTTGTTTGATATGCTCTTCCAGCTCAGTGCTGCTGCCACTGCCATGTTAGGAGGTCCTGCTGTAGCTGGAGACTAGAATGCCAGTCCAGATGTTTTCTGATAAGACCTGGGGCCCTCCACTGTACTCCCCAAGCCGGGTAGGCCCAGTCCTTGGTGTGCTTAGCTTGTATGGCCGGTCTGCTTGGCTTTGGTGGGTATATAGGGCAATATCTGTCACTGAGGGATTGGGAGGGTTGTACACTCAGTGTCTGAGCGACCCTGAGGGTCCAGTATGTTGGCTAGCAAACCCGGGACTCTGGGATGATGGTGCCGTGGGTCTGG